>NC_091152.1:10438780-10521280 GCF_040958095.1 Procambarus clarkii
TTGACGAAGAGGCGAATCATCACCCCGACAGCAAAGAGTAAGATCGTCAACATAAAGAGCAGAGAAGATGCCAGAAGGAAGGGAGGAAAGAAGACCATTGAGGGCAACCAGAAAAAGAGTAGTACTCAGAACACTACCTTGGGGCACACCTTCATACTGCTGAAAAGAGGCCGAGATAGTGGGAACCAAGCCTGACCCGAAAGGTACGACGAGAAAGTTTTGAAGGAAGAGAGGGAGATTACCACGAAGGCCAAAAGAACGAAGTTGGGACAGAATATGGTATCTCCAAGTCGTGTCATAAGCCTTTTCCAGGTCAAAAAGGACAGAAACAACGGAGGTCTTCACATCAAAAGCAGTACGAATATAACCTCCAAGTTCACCAGGACATCAGTCGTGCTGCGGCACTTGCGAAAACCAAATTGAGAAAGAGAGAGGTGGCGATGGTGTTCCAAGAACCACATCAGACGGACATTTACCATACGCTCAAAGAGCTTGCAAACACAACTCGTGAGAGCAATAGGGCGGAAGTCCTTAGGGGACGTACCGAGAGACCCTGGTTTCCGAATAGGGAGTACAATGGCATCGAGCCAGTCCTCAGAGACAGACGACGACTCCCAGAACTGGTTATAAAGACTCAATAAATACTGAGACGTGCACGGAGGGAGATGGCAAAGCATCTCATAATGAACGTCATCCGAGCCCGCCGCCGTAAATCCGCAGAGAGCCAGGGCAGACTGAAGTTCAGAAAGAGAGAAAGGATCGTTATAGGGAAGGCAGAGATGAGTGCGGAAATCTAAAGGACAAGATTCAAGAACAGGCTTACGAAGAAGGAAAGATTGAGGAAGATGAGAACCAGAGCTAACAGAAGAAAAGTAGGAACCCAGTTCGGTCGCGACCTGCACTGGATCCGCCAAAAGAGTACCACGGAGGTGGAGAACCGGCGAGACATCTGGAACGAACTTGCCCGCACTCTTGCGGATCTTCCAGATCTGCGGCAGAGGAGTATCGGACGTAATGGTGGAAACATAAGATTTCCAACTCTCACGTTTAGCTGTACAGATGGTCCTACGGGCCACTGCACTTACCTTCCGAAACAGAATAAAAGAATTAGCCGTCTGCCGGCGGCGGTTTATCTTCCAGGCTGCACGCTTACAGCGGACAGCCCGAGCTCAGTCCGCATTCCACCAGGGAACGCACTTCTGTGTGCCCCGGGAGGAAGAGCGAGGAATAAAGTGGAGGGCAGCGTTGAAGACAGTGTCATAAAAAAGAAGGAGGGCGTGAGGAAGAGGCAGAGAAGAGAGGTCAGAAAGAGTAGCACGGAGGGTGAATAGGCACCAGTCAGCCTTGGCAAACTGCCACCTAGGGAAGGAGAGGGGAGAGTGGAAAGAGAAAAAGGAAACGAGGATAGGGAAATGATCACTGTTATGGAGGTCATCAAGAACCTGCCACGTGAAATCTAAGTAAAGGGACAACGAGCAGAGAGAAAGATCAGGACAGGAAAGGGTGCGAGTTCAAGAGTCCACATGAGTGGGCTCACCAGAATTCAGAAGAGATAGAGAAGAAGCGAGGACGAACGGCTCGAGAAGACGGCCTCGGGTGTTTGTCAGAACATCACCCCAGAGGGAATGTCGACAGTTGAAATCACCCAAAAGGAGCACCGGCTCTGGCAAGGAGTCCAGGAGGTGCTTAAGATCAGGAAGGGAAAGCAGGACATTTTGGGGGAGATTAATGGATCAGACTGTATACCATTTACCCACAAAAACACGGGCAGCAGAATAATGGATAGGTGACGGAAGAAGTAGGGGGACGAAGGGAATATCAGATCGAATTAAGAGAGCAGTAGAGTTACGGGCCCCAGCAAGAGCAGGGGGGGGGGGAGAAAGAAAGGAATAACCACGAAAGCGACCAGGACGAACACCAAGCATAGGTTCCTGCAGACAAACACAAAGCGGTGAAAACTGTGTAATTAGAAGTTGGAGTTCATGGAAATTAGCATAAAATCCACGAATCTTCCACTGAAGAATAGACATTACCAAAGAGAAAGGACAGTAACAGAGAACAAAAAAGAAATAAAGGTATAGAAGAACACAGTTTATTAAAGAATCTCAGGATCAGGAGCAGGGTGGGCAAAATCAGGGTTAGGAGGCATGGGGTAAACTTAGTAAGGAAAGAGGGAAGGGAGCAAGAGGACAGACCAGAGGCAGACTGATGGGGTCCGGAGGAGGAGGAGACAATTGAGAGGGGCAGGCAAGGACAGCTGGAGGAGGGGGGAACAGAAGGCAGGGAGTGCGCCTCAGCAAGGGAAGCAACCGAGAGGGAATCGGGGGCGAAAGAAACCTCCATATCTGGGACAGGGGGTTCGACCACTGAAATGGGAGGGGATGTAGTGACAGAGTCAGAGGGAGGGGGTGAGGAAGAGAGCGAAGCCTTCTTACCCGCTGGAGAGGAAGAAAGAGAGGAGCCAGGCATACGTTTCTGACTCGAAGAGACAGGCGTTCCAGTAACAACGTACCGGGCGACAGACTCAATGGTCTCAGCAGGAGAAGAGGAGCGGGAGCGAATAACACGAAGATTTCTGGGAGGATGATGGATATCAGCCTGGACAGACAGGTGGCGTGGAGGGGGTCAAGAGACTGGGGGGAGGGTCGGGAAGAAAGAGTGGGGGGAGATGGGGAAGAAGACAAAGGAGATATGGTGGACTTGATAGGAAAGGGGGAAACCCCAGATGGAGAACCAGGGGGGAGACCATCTAGGACAGGAGGCAAAGGAATAGGGGAGGAGGTGGTGGGTGTGGTCGGGTTTAAGGCCTGGTTACGGTTGTGAGACTGAGGAAGGTAGGAAGGACGAGGAGTGGTAGAACTCAACACGCGAGCGTAGCATACGCCCGCGAAAGGGGTGAGACAACGAATTTTTTTTTTTTTTTGAGATATATACAAGAGTTGTTACATTCTTGTACAGCCACTAGTACGCGTAGCGTTTCGGGCAGGTCCCTGGAATACGATCCCCTGCCGCGAAGAATCGTTTTTTCATCCAAGTACACATTTTACTGTTACGTTAAACAGAGACTACAGTTAAGGATTTGCGCCCAGTAAATCCTCCCCGGCCAGGATACGAACCCATGACAGCGCTCGCGGAACGCCAGGCGAGTGTCTTACCACTACACCACTGAGACTGTGAACTTGGCGTCTCGCTTCAGGAAAAGCCAGACGATCACGGTGCTTCAAGTTGAGGACGGCTTCTACGAGTTTGTAGTGTACACACGAGCGTGAGAAGGTGGGGTGGGCCTCACGAGCAATTGAGGCAGCGAGCACCGTGCACTTGGACTAAGAATGACTATCGTCTCCACACATGGGGCATAAATACACAGTACTGGTGCATTTGAGGACACCGTGCCCGAACTTCCAACGCTTATTGCAAAGTCTAGGAGAGGGAGTGTACTCCTGAACAGAGCATCTGGCACCAGCAAGAATAATAGAGGGCGGAAGGGTCCTACTATCAAAGGTGATTTTTACAACTCGAAGGGGCTGACGGCGACGACCACGAGGGAGTCGAGTAAACGTGTCCACCTGGAGGACAAAATGGCCTTGGGCTTCGAGGATATGTTTAATATCCTCGAAGGGATATGTTTAATATTCTCATGACAATCTTTGAGGTCCCGAACACCAGTTGCAACATGGTGTGGGAGGAGAACAGTGCATTGGGCCCACTGGCATTTAACCGAGCGTTTTTGGAGACCCGAACAGGGGTCTCTCCAACGCAGGACAAAGCGGCTAAGCGAGTAGCTGCATCCTGAGAAGGAGCAGCGACGACACGCATACAGTAACTGGTAGAGTTAAAAGTAACAGAGGCATCTACTGAATCAACAAGGTGTTTATGGAGGGAGAAATCGTCAGGAGAAGTAGAATCCAGATGGTGGAGATCAAAGTATTTAGCCCATGTAGCGGGACCAAACAAGGCGTTGTAAGTAGTATTATGGAAAGGGATCGTACGAGTGCGGCCGTGGCAGGAATGGCGTTGAGAACCCCCGGAGTTCATGGGGTTAAAAGGTGCAGTAGTCACAATGAGAGACTAAGCCATGTCAGGGGACGAGGTGGTCACCACTGGGGGCTGGGGATTCGAGCCTACCGCAGAGGAGGGAGGGGAGCTGATAGGAGTAGTCAGGTCGTTGGGGCCCAATGCAGCGGGGGATACAGGGCCTGGTCTTCCAACACAGTCCGACTCGGGGGCTTGGTCGCCCACCCTACGAGCCTGAGAAAGTACAAGGGAAACATTATCAGCCATGAAAACGAGGGAAAACTTTCATTCGCGAATGTGCCCCCACACTCACCATGGAGCCACAATTAGAGGCAGGACACCCAACAAGAAGCTATCGCCGATCTAGCCGGGGCCCCCAAGGGGTGCGTCGTGAATATACGCCCCACTAACGCCACTTTAAGAATCGTGAGTCCGTCGAGAGCGGGTTCAGTGACGAAGTAAGGATTGACAATAAAAGGGTCCCCTCGCTCGAGACGTTGGGTACTACAGTTCTACGGGTGCAAGAGTATGCCTCCTCAAACACCCGGGCGTCAAAACAAAAGAAGGTCGAAAGAATAATCAAAACAGGCAAAAGGTCGGCAGGAAATGACAATTTGATAGGAGAAGAGGGGGGGGGGGGGGGGAGAAAAAGGAAACACGAAGAAAAGGCAAAAGGGGTCTGGCAAAATTGGTAAAGGCAGCAGCAGGAGCATAAGGCTGCAAAAGGACAAAGGACTGACCCAAGGAGCATCACACTCCGGCAGCTGCCCACCAAGCCCTCTCACGGCGACAACGAGCCAGACAGTGAGGGGTTAATTGTAGGGAACACCGAAGGATAAAGGTGATTGATGCGTGACTACATCTAGTTGTCCACTAGGTCTGCTCTCTTCCCCCCCCCCCCCCCCCCCCCTCTCTCTCTCTCTCTCTCTCTCTCTCTCTCTCTCTCTCTCTCTCTCTCTCTCTCTCTCTCTCTCTCTCTCTCTCTCTCTCTCTCTCTCTCTCTCTCTCTCTCTCTCTCTCTCTCTCTCTCTCTCTCTCTCTCTCTCTCTCTCTCTCTCTCTCTCTCTCTCTCTCTCTCTCTCTCTCTCTCTCTCTCTCTCTCTCTCTCTCTCTCTCTCTCTCTCTCTCTCTCTCTCTCTCTCTCTCTCTCTCTCTCTCTCTCTCTCTCTCTCTCTCTCTCTCTCTCTCTCTCTCTCTCTCTCTCTCTCTCTCTCTCTCTCTCTCTCTCTCTCTCTCTCTCTCTCTCTCTCTCTCTCTCTCTCTCTCTCTCTCTCTCTCTCTCTCTCTCTCTCTCTCTCTCTCTCTCTCTCTCTCTCTCTCTCTCTCTCTCTCTCTCTCTCTCTCTCTCTCTCTCTCTCTCTCTCTCTCTCTCTCTCTCTCTCTCTCTCTCTCTCTCTCTCTCTCTCTCTCTCTCTCTCTCTCTCTCTCTCTCTCTCTCTCTCTCTCTCTCTCTCTCTCTCTCTCTCTCTCTCTCTCTCTCTCTCTCTCTCTCTCTCTCTCTCTCTCTCTCTCTCTCTCTCTCTCTCTCTCTCTCTCTCTCTCTCTCTCTCTCTCTCTCTCTCTCTCTCTCTCTCTCTCTCTCTCTCTCTCTCTCTCTCTCTCTCTCTCTCTCTCTCTCTCTCTCTCTCTCTCTCCTCTCTCTCTCTCTCTCTCTCTCTCTCTCTCTCTCTCTCTCTCTCTCTCTCTCTCTCTCTCTCTCTCTCTCTCTCTCTCTCTCCTCTCTCTCTCTCTCTCTCTCTCTCTCTCTCTCTCTCTCTCTCTCTCTCTCTCTCTCTCTCTCTCTCTCTCTCTCTCTCTCTCTCTCTCTCTCTCTCTCTCTCTCTCTCTCTCTCTCTCTCTCTCTCTCTCTCTCTCTCTCTCTCTCTCTCTCTCTCTCTCTCTCTCTCTCTCTCTCTCTCTCTCTCTCTCTCTCTCTCTCTCTCTCTCTCTCTCTCTCTCTCTCTCTCTCTCTCTCTCTCTCTCTCTCTCTCTCTCTCTCTCTCTCTCTCTCTCTCTCTCTCTCTCTCTCTCTCTCTCTCTCTCTCTCTCTCTCTCTCTCTCTCTCTCTCTCTCTCTCTCTCTCTCTCTCTCTCTCTCTCTCTCTCTCTCTCTCTCTCTCTCTCTCTCTCTCTCTCTCTCTCTCTCTCTCTCTCTCTCTCTCTCTCTCTCTCTCTCTCTCTCTCTCTCTCTCTCTCTCTCTCTCTCTCTCTCTCTCTCTCTCTCTCTCTCTCTCTCTCTCTCTCTCTCTCTCTCTCTCTCTCTCTCTCTCTCTCTCTCTCTCTCTCTCTCTCTCTCTCTCTCTCTCTCTCTCTCTCTCTCTCTCTCTCTCTCTCTCTCTCTCTCTCTCTCTCTCTCTCTCTCTCTCTCTCTCTCTCTCTCTCTCTCTCTCTCTCTCTCTCTCTCTCTCTCTCTCTCTCTCTCTCTCTCTCTCTCTCTCTCTCTCTCTCTCTCTCTCTCTCTCTCTCTCTCTCTCTCTCTCTCTCTCTCTCTCTCTCTCTCTCTCTCTCTCTCTCTCTCTCTCTCTCTCTCTCTCTCTCTCTCTCTCTCTCTCTCTCTCTCTCTCTCTCTCTCTCTCTCTCTCTCTCTCTCTCTCTCTCTCTCTCTCTCTCTCTCTCTCTCTCTCTCTCTCTCTCTCTCTCTCTCTCTCTCTCTCTCTCTCTCTGCTATTTTCCCGTTGGGTCTGTTCGCTTCCCACTAGGTCTGCTATTTTCCCACTGGGTCTATTTGCTTCCCACTGGGTCTTCTATCTTCCCACTGGATCAATGGAGGACCGTTAAATAGCTGTATGCTCAAACTCATCTGAATGTTCATTAATGGTGTCGGCTCCCGAATAAACATGGCCTAAGGCATTTGGAGCCTCCTTCAACTGTCGGTGTGTGTGAATATAGTGTATCCTTCATTATCCCAGCAAACAATTTATGGTAGCCACAACGTACCTGGAAAGTGTTTGAAAGCAGTGGCAACGTTTATTTTCTCATATTAGTTATGTTATTGTGTGTGGTAGTAAAGAGGTTGCCACAACTTACTGCACTAAACATTGGCTAAATAAAATTTGAAACTTTGTGGCAACCTTAAATGTTACATAAAAATGCTTTTTATGACTGATTGATAGTATTTAAAAATGTAGAAATATATGAACAATATATTTCTATATTTAGTAGAAATAAAACCGGATGTGCATACTATAGATGAGTTTAAATTTAATTTTATTCAACATGAGTTAAACAATATAACACGATAACATCACCAACATGGTGTGATGGTGTGGTATATGTGGTGTTGTAGTGTTGTGTAGTAACGTGGTGTTGTAGTGTTGTGTAGTAACGTGGTGTAGTGGCATGCTGTAGTGGCATTGTGAAGTGGTGTTGTTTAGTGGTGTGGTGTAGCAGTGTGGTGTGGGGTTGTGTGGCATAGTGTAGCAGCATGTTGTAGAGGTGTGGTGTAGTGGCATTGTGTTGTTGCGTGGAGTGTTGTTTAGGGGCGTGGAGTAGTTGTGTGGTGTAGTGGCGTGGTGTGGTGGCATAGTTTACTACACATGGAGTTGTAGTGTAGTGTAGTGGTGAGGTGTAGTAGAGTGGAGTAGTAGCCAAGTGTAGTGGGGTGGTGTAGTGAGCTGGTATTTTAGCATGGTGTAGTGGCATGATCTAGTGGTGTGGAGTAGTGGCATGATGTAGTTGCGTGGAGTAGTGGCATGATGCAGTAGAGTAGTGTAGTGGCATAGAGTAGTGGCGTGGTGCAGTAGCATGGCGATGTAGCACAGAGAAGTAGCATGGTGTACTGGGGTGGTGCAGAAGTGTGGTGTAGTGGCATAGTGTAGGACGTGGTGAAGTAGCATGGTGTAGGGCGTGGTTTATTCGTATGGTGTAGGGCGTGGAGTAGTGGCATGTTGTATGGTGTAATGTAGTAGCGTGGTGTAGTGGTGTGGTGTAGTTGTGTGGTGTAGTAGTGTGGTGTAATGGCGTGGTGTAGAAGCATGTTGTATTGCCATGGTGTAGTGGCTTGGTGTAGTAGCGTGGCATGGTGTAGTGGCGTAGTGTAAAGGTGTAGTGGCGTGGGGTAGAGGCGAGCTGTAGTGACGTGGTATCGTTGCATGGTGTGGTGGCGTACAGTGGCATGGTGTAGTAGCAAAGTGTAGTGGCATGGTGTAATGATGTAGTGGCATGGTGTATTTGCATGGAGTAGTGATGTAGTGTGGTGTGGTGTAGTGATGTGGTGTAGTCACATGATGTAGTGGAGTGGTGTAGTAGTGTCGTGTAGTGGTGTGGTGTAAGGCGTGGTGTTGTGGCTTGGTGTAGTTACATAGTGTAGTGGCTTTGTGTATATACGTGGTGTAGTGGCGTAGTGTAAAGCTTGGTGTAGTGGCATGATGTAGTGGCTATGTAAAAGATGTGTTGTAATGGCGTGGTGTGAGGTATGATGTAGTGGTGAGGTGTTGTGGCGTGGTGTAGTGGCATGGTGTAAGGCTTGGTGTAGCAGCGTGGTGTGGGGCACGGTGTAGTGGCGTAGTGTAAGGGGTGTAGTAGCGAGGTGTGGTGGCATGGTGTAAGGAGTGGTGAAGAGTTGAGGTGTAGTGGTATGGTGTAAGTTGTGGTGTAGTGTAAGGAGTGGTGCAGTGGCGTGATTTAGAGGCATGGAGTAAGGCAGAGTGTAGTGACGTGGTGTAAAGCTTGGTGTAGTGCCGTGGGGTAAGGCATGGTGTAGTGGCATTGTGTAAGGTGAAGTGTAGTGACGTGATGTAGCGGAATTGTGTAAGGCGTGTTGTAGTAGCGTGGTGTAAGGGATGGTGTAGTGGCGTAGTGTAAGGCATGCTGTAGTGGTGTGGAGTGAGGTGTGATGAAGTGGCGAGTGAAAGGCGTGGTGTCGTGGCGTGGTGTAATGGCATGATTTAGTTACATGGAGTAAGGTGGAGTTTTGTGGCATGATGTATAGCTTGGTGTAGTGGTGTTGTGTAAGGCATGTTGAAGTGGCGTGGTGTAAGGCATGGTGTAGTGGTGTGGTGTAAGGCATGGTGTAGTGGCGTGGTGTAAGGTAAAGTGTAGTGGTGTTGTGTAAGGCGTGGTGTAGTGGTGTGGTGTAATGCATGGTGTAAGGCGTGGTGTAGTGGCGTAGTGTAAGGCATAGTGAAATGCCACTATTGACTTATGTACTACAGTAGTACCATAGTGTAATGATGTAGTGTCATGGTGTATACCTCACTGTTAGGTGAGGTGTAGTGGCGTGATTGGTTGTAGTAGCTCACTGTGAGGTGTAGTGACATGGTGTAGTGGCGTGGTGTAGTTGTGTGGTGTACTAGCGTGGTCTGGTGGCGTGGTGTAGAAGCATGTTGTAGTAGCGTGGTGTAGTGGCATGGTGTAGTAGCATGGTGTATTGGTGAAGTGGCATGATGTAGTTGTGTGGTGTAGTGGTGTGGTATCGTTGCGTGGTAGGGTGGCGTATAGTGGCATGGTTTAGTGGCTGGCATTTTGTAGTGGCATGACACGGTGTAGAGGCATGGTGTAATGGTGTACTTGTGTGGTGTAGTGGCATGGTGTACTTGTGTGGTGTAGTGGCATGGTGTAGTAGCTTGATGTAGAAGTGAATTGTAGTAGCGTGGTGTATTGGCGTGGTATCGTTGCTAGAGTGGTGGTGTATAATAGCGTGGAGTAGTGCCATGGTGTATTATTATGGTGTAGTGGCGTGGCATAGTGTCGTGGTGTGGTGAAAGGCGTGGTGTAGTGGCGGGGAGTAAGGCGTAGTGTAATGGTGGGGAGTAAGGCGTGGTGTAGTGGCATGATGTAGTAGCGATGTGTAAGACGTTGTAATGGTGTGGTGTGAGGTGTGATGAAGTGGTGAGGTGTTGTGGTGTGGTGTAGCGGGGTGGTGTAGTGGAATGGTGTATGGCGCAGCATGGTGTGAGGCATGGAGTAGTGGCATAGTGTAAGGCGTGTAGTAGCGTGGAATGGTGGCATGGTTTAAGGAGTGGCGTAGTGACATGGAGTAGTGGCATGGTGTAAGGTGTGGTGTAGTGGCATGGTGTAAAGTGTGGTGTAGTGGCGTGAAATAGTTGCATGGTGTAGTGGCATGGTGTAAGGTGTGGTGCAGTGGCATGGTGTAAAGTGTGGTGTAGTAGTATAGTGTAAAGTGTGGTGTAGTGGCATGGTGAAAGGCGGAGAGAAGTACCGTGGTGTTAGGCATGTTGTAGTGGCGTGGTGTAGTGACGTTGTGTAAAGCGTGGTGTAGTGGCATGGTGAAGCAGCGTGAAGTATTTCAAGATGTAGTGGCGTAGTGTAGTGGTGTGGTGTTGTGGCATCATGTAAGGCATGGAGTAGTGGCTATAAGGTGGAGTGTAGTGGCGTTATATGAACAATGGTGTAGTGACATTGTGTAGTGGTGTTATATGAGCCATGGTGTAGTGACGTTGTGTAGTGGCATTATATGAGCCATGGTGTAGTGACGTTGTGTAGTGGTTGAGTACTAGCATGGTGTATTGGTGTGGTTCAAGGAGTGGTGTAGTTGTGTTGTGTAGTGGCGTGGTGTAAGGCGTGTGGGAGTGATGTGGTGCATTGGCATTGTGTAAGGTATGGTCTAGTGGCTTCTTGTGAGGCGTGGTGTAGTGATTTAGTGGTATGGTGTAGTTGCGTGGCATAGTGGTGTGATGTAGTAGCATAGTGCAGTGGCATGGAGCAATGGTGTGGTGTGGGGTAGTGGTGTGGTGTAGTGGCATGGTGTAGTGGTGTGGTGTAAGGTGTCAACCCGCTCTCGCACAAGACAGCACATATATGGCTTAATGCTTAAAGTCAATATGTTATATATGAATTAGTACATATGTGGTATATTCCCAGTTACATTTTTTCCAAGGCTCAAACTCTTCCTCACATACCGATTTACGTCTCACAGTACTCGTCCATCGCCGTAGACAGCAGAATAGTCGTGATTGGTTCAATTATAATAATAATTGTAGTTTTCAGTTCCCACATGGGATGTAAAATTTACCTACTGTTGTCCATGCTCTTAGAATATTACAGATCAGCTACATCCTATTGAAGGTTCGTAGTTTTGTTTTGAGAAATATTAGTTCTTCTTAGTAAATTATAATAAGCACTATAAATTATTACATAGAATAATAGTGCCTCACCAATCAACATTATATATAATAGTTTGTGCTTTAAAAATCTTTAAAGAATGTATTGTAGGAACGTCAATAGAAAACGATGTTATGTTGGAATGTCTATGGGTTAAACTACTGCAAACAGAATTGTATAGTGTCTACTACCTACTGTAGGATGGGTAGAGTCCACTACCACCTATTAAGAGGGTAAGGGGTCCATACCACTTGTAAGATGGGTCTGGATCCAATAACTACCCATAGGATAGGTATGGGGTCCACTACCACCCACAGGATGAGTATGGGGTCCACTACCATCTTCAAGATGGGTATGGGGTCCACTACCACCCACAAGATGGGTATGGGGTCCACTACCATCTTCAAGATGGGTATGGGGTCCACTACCACCCACAAGATGGGTATGGGTTCCACTACCACCCACAAAATGGGTATGGGGTCCACTACCACCCCACAAGATAGGTATGGGGTCCACTACCACCCACAAGATGGGTATGAGGTCCACTACCAACCACAAGATTGGTATGGGGACCACTACCACCCACAAGATGGGTATGGGGTCCACTACCTCCCACAAGATGGGTATGGGGTCCACTACCACCGACATGATGGTATGGGGTCCACTGACACCCATAGGATGGGTAAGGTGTCCACTACCACCCACAAGATGGGTATGGGGTCCACTATCACCCACAAGATGGGTACGGGGTCCACTACCTCCAACAAGATGGGTATGGGGTCTACTAGCACCCAGAAGATAGGTATGGCGTCCACTTCCACACATAGGATGGGTATCCGGTCCAATACCACCCCACAGGATGGGTGTGGGGTCCACTACTACCTACAAAATGGGTATGGGGTCCACTACTACCTACAATATAGGTATAGGGTCCCCTACCACCCACAGGATGGGTATAGGGTCCACTACCACCCACATGATGGGTATGGGGTCCACTACCACCGAAAAGATGGGTATGGGGTCCACTACCATCCCCAAGATGGGTATGGGGTCCTACTACCACCCACATGATGGGTATGGGGTCCACTACCATCCACAAGATGGGTATGAGGGTCCATTACCATCCACAAGATGGGTATGGGGTCCACTACCGCCCGCAAGATAATTAACAAAGTTATCAATTTTGAAACAGATTGACAATTTTTAAGTTCCAAGTTTATTCATATTGTGAAATTGAGAGTCAGTGTAGTAACATAAATTGGTAAATCATAAATATTATAAGCTAAGAATCTCATGCATGTGGGTGTTGGGGGGGGGGGGGCGATACCCTTGGTAAGCGAGTGGCAGGTAACCTTAGACGTTCTGCGGTGAACGTGGGGGGATGGGGGGTCAAACCCACCCTCCATCATCTGGGCATAATACCACCTTACTCAACAACACTCTCCAAGCCTCCAACTGATGCTTGTAGATGCCTCATCTAACCTCACTTATGTCACACATTAACCTAGACACTACACGTATATGTATGTATGTCTGTATGTATGTATGCATGCATGTATGTATGTATGTATGTATGTATGTATGTATGTATGTATGTATGTATGTATGTATGTATGTATGTATGTATGTATGTATGTATGTATGCATGCATGCATGCATGTATGTATGTATGTATGTATGCATGCATGAATGCATGAATGAATGTATGTATGCATGAATGTATATATGTATGTATGTGGTAATCCCACTGATGTTAACAACTTCAGACCTATGTCAATTCTGCCAAACTTATCAAAAATATTTGAAAAACTAATCTATAAGCAGCTTTACTCTTATCTAGCCAAACTCAATATACTTAGCTCTTGTCAATATGGTTTCAAACCCCAAAAATGCACTAACGATGCACTTAATAATATTTGATACATACAGCTCTTGATAAAAATGAGTTCCCTGTTGGGTTATTTGTAGACCTGCATAAGGCTTTTGACACTGTTAACCACCAAAACCTTCTTCTTAATTACAACATTATGGAGTCAGAGGGGACCCCATACCCATTCTGTGGGTGGTATTGGTCCGGATACCCTTCCTGTGTGTGGTAGTGGACCCCACACCCATCTTGTGGGGTGCTAGTGGACCCCCATACCCATCTTGTAGGCGGTAGTGGACCCCCCCATACTCATTCTGTGGGCAATAGTCGACTCTATACCCATCGTATAGTGGACCATATACTAATCCAGTAGGCGGTAGTGGACCATATACTAATCCAGTAGGCGGTAGTGGACCCCATACCTATCCTATGGGTAGTTATTGGGCCCAGACCCATCCTACAAGTGGTATGGACCCCTTACCCACCTAACAGGTGGTAGTGGACCCTATACCCATCCTACAGTAGGTAGTAGACACTATACAATTCTGTTTGCAGTAGTTTAACCCATAGACATTCCAATATAACATAGTTTTCTGTGGACGTTCCTACAATACATTCTTTAAAGATTTTTAAAGCACAAACTAATGTATATAATGTTGATTGGTGAGGAACTATTATTCTATGTAACAATTTATAGTGCTTATTATAATTTAATAAGAACAACAAATATTTCTCAAAACAAAACTACGAACCTTCAATAGGATGTCGCTGATCTGTAATATTCTAAGAGCATGGACAATAGCAGGTAAATTTCACAACCCATGTGGGACCTGAAAACTACAATTTTCATTATAATTGAACCAATCACGACTATTCTGCTGTCTACGGCGATGGACGGGTACTGTGAGACGTAAACTGGTATGTGAGGAAGAGGTTGGGCCTTGGAAAAAATGTAACTGGGAATATACCACATATGTACAAATTTATATTCAACATATTGACTTTAAGCATTAAGTCATATATGTGCAGTCATGTGCGGGAGCGGGTTGAAAACGTTGTGTGTTGTAGTTACATAATGTATGGCTTGGTGTAGTTACGTGGTGTAGTGGCATGGTGTAAGGCGTGGTGTAGTGGCATGATGTAGTGTCATGGTCCTGTGGCGATGTGTAAGACGTGTTGTACTGGTGTGGTGTGATGTAGTGGTGAGGTGTAGTGGCATGGTGTAAGGTGTGCTGTAGCAGCATGGTGTGAGGTATGGTGTAGTGGCTTAGTGTAAGGCGTGTAGTGGCGTTGTGTAAGGCAAAGTGTAGTGGCATTGTGTAAAACAAAGTGTAGTGGCGTTGTGTAAGGCAAAGTGTAGTGGCGTTGTATAAGGTGTGGTCTAGTGGCGTGGTGTAAGGCATGGTGTAGTGGCATGGCATTAGGTCTGGTATAGTGGCGTGGTGTAAGGCATGGTGTAGTGGCGTGATTTAGTGCCATGGAGTAAGGCGGAGTGTAGTGGCGTGGTGTATTATTCTTACTTGGCTCTGCCATGAAACCAAGAGACAGATAAGTTTCGTATATATTCTTGCAGGGATCAGTCACTCATGTATTTTGGTATGCCCTGACTAAGGGATTTTGTGTGGGTTCTTGATTAAGTAAATATTAGAACAATTAATAGGTTGGGTTATGTAAGAGGGATATTTAATTAACAGTTAACTTATACTCAAGGTACCTGCATCCTGCTTGTGTTTATGTTCCATCTTCCCTGTCAAACGTATAAATAACCTTGTTGCTCACAGAGTGGGCAGACTGTGTTAGCTATTCTAATCTATTAATAGATGTTAGCTATTCTTAGAACTGTTAAAGTATCAAGGAAATGAATGGTCTTGGAAGAATTGTGATGATTGTTACTGCACGATCAGTTGAGTATCCTTAAGGCAGCGATCATGGGGTAGCTAGAGAGCTTTTTTGGTCTTCTCTGCTGTGTTCAAACTGATAGGTCAAGATAGATAGATCTTGTGGGCTGTTTCCTTACCTCTTCTCATCCTCCTGTCTTCTCTCTCCTTATTCTTTATTTACCAAGTTATGAAACTTACCATTGATTACTGTGCCACCATAGTTTTAAAACAGTAGTTTGTGTCCTCTTAAGCAAGTGTTTTGAGCCCAAGCGTTAAATCTGGGGTGGCTAAGAAAGACCACGTGTGCATATGTTTACAGTGAACATGTGTGAGTTCTGTCCCTTCAGGAATGAAGACTTTACCACTAGTTGTTGTTTGTAATCCTTGTCTCCTGTCTATGTAGAATCAAAGGCTTAATGTATGGTCGAGTTAGTAAAGTATTTGTTGTATTAGTGGGAAGGTTTATTTGGGGGTTAATAAATAATAACTAAGGTTATATTAGAGTATTCTTTTACCCTGGTTTAAGTGTAGGAGGGTAATCTCTCTAAACTCCAGCGTTTTAGGTCAAATATTATTTGCTGGGAATTGTCTTCCCTGGGGGACGGACCTAACCTAACTAAACTATTTTAGGAAATCGTTGACCTTAGCTATTGGTCCCCTTCACCGAGGAAACACTAGTTCATTCATAACAAGTGGCGTGGTGTAAGGCAGAGTGTAATGGCGTGGTGTAAGGCATGGTGTAGTGGCGTGGTGCATGTCATGGTGTAGTGGTGTGGTGTAAGGTGTAGTGTAGTGGTGCGGTGTAAGGTGTAGTGTAGTGGTAAGATGTAAGGCATGGTGTAGTGGTAAGGTGTAAGACGTGGTGTAGTGGCGTGGTGTAAGGTGTGGTTTAGTGGTGTGGTGTTATGGCGTCATGTAAGGTGTGGTGTAGTGGCGCAATGTAAGACGTGGTGTTGTGGCATTGTGTGAGGCATTGTGTTGTGGCATTGTGTGAGGCATTGTGTAGTGGCATTGTGTAAGGCGTATAGTGGCATGGTGAAGTTACGTGGTGTAGTGGCATAGTGTAGACGAATGGTATAGTGGTGGGGTGTAGGAATGTGGTGTAGTGGCATGGTGTAGTAGTGTGGTGTAGTGGCATGGTGTTGTGAAGTGTTATAGTTGTATGGTATAGTAGCGTGGTGCAGTGGCTTGGTGTAGTGGCAAGGTGTAGTGGCATGGTGCAGTGGCATGGTGTAGTGGTGTGCTGTTGTGGCGTGATGTAATAACGTGGTATAGTGGCATGGTATTGTGGCAAGTATAGTGGCGTGGAAAAGTGGCATATAATGGCAAGGTATAGTGATGTGGAATAGTAGCGTGGTGTAGTGGCGTGGCATAGTGGCATAATATAGTGGCATAGTGTTGCATGGTGTGGTGGTGTGGTGTTGTGGCATTGTGTAGTGGCATGGTAGAGTAGCGTGGTGTAGTGGCCTGGTGTATTAGCGTGGTATTGTGACATAGTATAGTGGTGTGGTGTAGTAGAGTGGTGTAGTGGCGTGGTTAATGGCGTGGTCGAGTGGTGTGGCGTGGTAATGGTGTGATATAGTGGCATGGTATAGTGGTGTTGTATTGTGGCTGGGAATAGTGGTGTAGTGTAGTAGCGTGGTGTAGTGGCGTGGGGTAGTTGCAGGGTATAATGGTGTTGTGTAGTAGCATGGTGTAGTGGCATGGTGTAGAGGTGTGGTGCAGTAGCGTGGTGTAGTGGTGTGGTGCAGTGGCATGGTGTAGTCATATGATGAATTGGTGTGGTGTATTGTGTGGTGTAGTGGTTTGGTGTGGTGTAGTGGTTTGGTGTGGTGGCGTGATGTAGTAGCGTGGTACAGTAGTGTGATATAGTCGAAAGTATAGTGGCATGTTGAGGCATGGTATAGTGGCATGGAATAGTGGCGTATAGTGGAGTGGTATAGTGGCGTTAAATAGTAGCGTGGTGAAGTGGTATGGTGTAGTGGCGTGTAGTGGCATGGTATAGTGGCATAGTGTAGCGTGTAGTGGCGAGGTGCAGTGGTGTGGTGAAGTGGCGTGCTGTAGTGGCATGGTATAGTGGCGTTGCATATTGGCGTGGTGTAGTAGTGTGGTGTAGTGGCGTGGTGTAGTGGTGTGGTGTAGTGACGTGGTGTATTAGCGTGGTATATTGGTGTGGTGTAGAAGCGTGGTGTAGTGGTGTGGTATAGTAGTGTGGTACAGTGGTGTGGTGTGGTGTAGTTGCATGGTGTAGTGGCATGGAATAGAGGCTTGGTGTAGTTGCGTGGTGTAGTGGCATGATGTAGTGGTGTTGTATAGTGGCATGGTGTAGTGGCATATTGTAGCGTGTTGTAGTGGCGAGGTGTAGTGGTGTGGTATAGTATCATGGTATAGTTGTGTGCTGTAGTAGCGTGGTTTAGTGGCATGGTATAGTGGCTATCGTATAGTGGCGTGGTATAGTGGTGTGGTATAGTGGTATTGTAGTGGTGTGGTATAGTGGCATGGTATAGTGACATGGTATAGTGTCATGGTGTAGTGGGCAGTAGCTGGAAGTTGCTAGTAGCTTAGAATAGTTGCGTGGTGTAGTAGCTTAGAATAGTTGCGTGGTGCAGTGGTGTGGTGTTCTGGTGGGGTATAGTGGCGTGGTTTAATAGTGTGGTGTAGTGGCATGGTGTAGTGGCGTGGTAGTGGCATGGTGTAGCGGCATCGTACAGCGGCATGGTATATTGGCGTGGAACAGTGGAGTGGAGTAGTGGCGTGGTGTGGTGGCGTGGGTTAGTGGCGTGGTGTAGTGGCATGGTATAGAGGCATGGTGTAGGGGCATGGTGTAGTGGCGTGGTATAGTGGGCGTGGTATAGTAGCGTGGTGTAGTGCCATGGTGTAGTGGCGTGGTGTAGTTGCGTGGTTTAGTGGCATGATGTAGTACCTGGTATAGTGGTGTGGTATAGTTGCGTGGTAGCATGGTATAGTAGCGTGGTATAGTGGCATGGTTTAGTGGTGTGGTGTAGTTGCATGGTGTAGTGGCATGATGTGGTGGCCTTGTATAGTTGCGTGATAAAGTAGCATGGTATAGTGGCATGGTGAAGAAGCGTGGTGTAGTGGCATGGTGTAGTGGCATGGTATAGTGGCATGGTGTAGTGGCATAGTGTAATGGCATGGTATAGTGGCATGGTGTAGTGGCATGGAGTAGTGGCGTGGTGTAGTGGCATAATGCAGTGGTATGTTATTGTGACTTGGTGTAGTGGATTCTCGTAGTAGTATGGTATAGTGGTCTGGTGTAGTGGTGTGGTGTAGTGGCATAATGTAGTGCCATAGTATAGTGGCATGGTGTAGTGGCATGTAGTAGTGTGGTGTAGTGGCGTGGTATAGTGACGTGGTGCAGTGGTGTTTAGTGGCGTGGTGCAGTGGTGTAGTGTAGTAGCGTAGTTCAGTGGCAATTTGCAGCGGAGTGGTTTTGTGGCGTGGTTTAGTGGCGTGGTGTAGTGGCGTGGTGCAGTAGCATGGTATAGTGGCGTGGTATAGTGGCATGTAGTGGTGTGGTATAGTGGCGTGGAATAGTGGTGTGTAGTGGCGTGGTATAGTGGAGTGGTAAAGTGGCGTGGTGTAGTGGTGTGGTGCAGTGGCGTGGTGTAGTGGTGTGGTGTAGTGGCATGGTATAGTGGCATGGTGTAGTAGTATAGTGTAGTGGCATGGTGTAGTGGCATGGTGTAGTGGCATGGTATAGTGGCATGGTGTAGTAGCGTGGTGTTGTGGCATGTTGTGGCGTGGATTATTTGTGTTATAAAGTGGCATGGTGTAGTGGCGATGTATAGTAGCATGGTGTAGTGGCGATGTATAGTAGCATGGTGTAGTGGCGATGTATAGTAGCATGGTATAATGGCATGGTATAGTGGTGTGGTATAGTGGCATGGTGCAGAGGAAGGGTGTAGTGGCATGGTCGTCGGTCGGCCGAGCGAACAGCACGCAGCACTTGTGATCCTGTGGTCCCATGTTCGATCCCGGGCACTGGCGAGAAACAATGGGGCATAGTTTCTTTCACCGTATGCCCCTGTTACCTAGCAGTAAAATAGGTACCAGGGTGTTAGTCAGCTGTCACGGGCTGCTTCCTGGGGGTGGAGGCCTGGTTGAGGACTGGGTTGCGGGGACACTAAAGCCCCGAAATCATCTCAAGGTAACATCAAGATATGTTATAGTGGCGTGGTGCAGTGCCGTGGTATAGTGGCTTGGTGTTGTTGCGTGGTGTAGTGGCATGTAGTGGCGTGGTGTAGTGGAATGGTATAGTGGCGTAGTGTAGCGTTTAGTGGCGAGGTGTAGTGGCGTGGTGTTGTAGCGTGGTGTAGTAGCGTGGTGTAGTGGCATGGTATAGTGGCGTGGTATATTGGCGTGGTGTAGTAGTGTGGTGTAGAAGCGTGGTGTGGTATAGTAGCATGGTACAGTGGTGTGGTGTGGTGTGGCGTGGAGTAGTTGCATGGTGTAGTGGCGTGGAATAGAGGCTTGGTGTAGTGGCGTGGAATAGAGGCTTGGTGTAGTTGTGTGGTGTAGTGGCGTTGTGTAGTGGCATGGTGTAGTGGCATAGAGTAGCTTGTTGTAGTGGCGAAGTGTAGTGGCATAATATAGTGGCATCGTGTAGTAGCGTGGTGTAGTGGCATGGTGTAGTTGCTTGGTGTATTGGCGTGGTATAGTATCCTGGTATAGTGGTGTGGTGTAGTAGCATGGTTTAGTGGCGTGGTATAGTGGCATGGTATAGTGGCATGGTTTAGTGGTGTGGTAGTGGTGTGGTATAGTGGCATGGTATACTGACATAGTATAGCGTCATTGGCTGGGTATAGTGGAGTGGTGTAGTAGCTTGGAATAGTTGCGTGGGTGCAGTGGCATGGTGTACTGGTGGGGTATAGTGGCATGGTGTAGTAGTGTGGTGTAGTGACATGGTGTAGTGGCGTGGTAGTGGCATGGTGTAGTGGCATGGTAAAGTGGCGTTGTATAATGGCGTGGTACAGTGGAGTGGAGTAGTGGCATAGCGTGATGGCGTGGGTTAGTGGTGTGGTGTAGTGGCATGGTATAGAGGCATGGTGTAGGGGTGTGGTGTAGTGGCGTGGTATAGTGGTGAGGTATAGTAGCATGGTATAATAGCGTGGTGTAGTGGTGTGGTGTAGTGGTGTGGTGTAGTGGTGTGGTGTAGTGGCGTGGTATAGTTGCGTGGTAGCATGGTATAGTAGCGTGGTGTAGTGGCATGGTGAAGTAGCGTGGTGAAGTGGCATGGTGTAGTGGCGTGGTATAGTAGCGTGGTGTAGTGGCATAGTGTAGTGGCATGGTATGGTGGCATGGTGTAGTGGCGTGGTAGAGAAGCATTGTGTAGTGGCATAGTGTAATGGCATGGTATGGTGCATGATATGGTGGCATGGTGTAATGGCATGGTGTAGTGGCATAATGCAGTGGTGTGTTATTGTGGCATGGGAAATTAACACGGAAGAAGACTCACTATCACTTCAAGTTGATCTAAATAGGGTTTTGAAATGGTCAAAAGACTGGCAGATGCAGTTTAATGCTGATAAATGTAAAGTTCTGATTCTAGGTAATGATGATAGAGTTACAAGATATGAGCTAGATGGTGTTGAGATTGCGAAGTCGGATTGCAAAAGGGATCTGGGAGTTATGATTAGCAAGAATTTAAAACAAAAGGATCAATGCATGAATGTTCGTAATAAAGCAAATAGGACACTGGGATTTATTAATCGAAGCGTTAGTAACAAGACACCTGGTGTGGTTCTTCAGCTATATCTTGCTCTGGTTAGGCCCCATTTAGATTATGCAGTTCAGTTTTGGTTGCCGTACTATAGAATGGATATAAATTCACTTGAACGTGTCCAGCATAGGATGACTAAGTTAATTCCCCAAATTAGAAATCTTTCATATGAAGAAAGATTAACAAAGTTTAAATTGTGTGCATTGTGCTCCTGGCAGTATGGGTTCGAGTCACTTCTGGGGTGTGAGTTTTCAGTTGCATATAATCCTGGGGACCATTCAGGCTTGTTTGCATATATATATATATATATATATATATATATATATATATATATATATATATATATATATATATATATATATATATATGTATTATATATATATATATATATATATGTATTTATATAAATACAGTTTTTAATAGAAAAGGGGAAGGAGGGTACCACCTCCGGCTGAAAGGCTGGAAGATGGGGCCACATTGCATCACAGAAAAGCACACATAACTCATTAAAAGGATTCAAGTCTCATACTTAGCTTGGCTGCACTACTGTAAACTTTTTACAAAGATTCTAGTTTGAATCAAATTGTCAGTAGCTGTTAGACTTCCTCACTAATATCTTGTAATAGGACGAGTCATGGATGTGGTCTTTAAGACATATTTAAGCTACTTACGAAAACTGAATTTCTGCAGAGACTTTGCCCATGGCTAGTGCAGTGTTTATGGTATATGCTTTTCTGTGTTTCTGTAGGAGTTCATGATAAGTTTGCGGGAAAGCCTCAATGAGAAGTCCCGTCCAGTTGAGGTTTCTCTCGAAATACAAGGAGTTGCTGAGGTACTCTCCATCCACGGCGCCAACCTCCACGAAGAATCCACCTCTCTGTAACAGAAGAATACTAATTACTTGTGCACTGTGATATTTGGCACAGTCTGCGCTCAGTAAATAAATAATTGTACGTTTTCTGATTTAGAAGCTCTAGTTATAGGTACAGTGTGATACTACACATGATTATAACACTAGTTACAGGTACAGTGTGATAATAATAAACATGATTCTAACACTAGTTACAGGTACAGTGTGATACTAAACATGATTATAACACTAGTTACAGGAACAGTGTAATACTAAACATTGTTATAGGACTAGGTACAGGTACAGTATTATTATATTAATTATTATAATATAATAATAATAATTATTGTATATGTTAATTATCACTCTTCCTTCTGCTTGGTCGTGAAGGAGGCCGGCCTCGGGTGAAAGGGGGCTGTGACGATCTCTGTCTGGAACCCGTAGGTACGGGGCTGGGACGTCCACCTCCCTAGGGTCGTGCGGCCCAGGCCGCACGACTTTCAGGAGGCTGGGGTTGTTCTTGCCCTTGCTGGGGTGGTTCTTCTCCGGCCATGTCCACGGCGGTCTCCGGGTTTGGAGTCCCTGTGCCTTTTTTCACCAACTTCGAGGTCATCCCCGGAACTCACAGTTCTTGCGACGGCCCTAGAAACAATCGTATTGGCGTTTGCCTTTCCATTGGAGACTTTCGGCGCCGTGGAGAGGGGGGACCTGCTGCCTGGGTAACAGCTTCTCCTCCATATCAACTTACCCTGGCTTTGCGCCCTGGTGAGGTCACTCCACACCAACAACCAGAGCGCAAAACCATAGTCTCCTGAGACTGATGGATGCCTACTACTATAGGTAGTGTTATACTAAACATGATTATAGCACTAGTTACAGGTAGAGTGAGGTACTAAACATGATTATAGCACTAGTTACAGCTACAGTGTAATACTAAAGATGATTGTAGTACTAGTTATAGGTAGAATGTGATAACATAATTATAATACTAGTTACAGGTACAGTGTGATACTTGACAAGATTATAGCACTAGTTACAGGTACAGTCGAGGAAAAGTATTGTTTTACTTCTCAAGTTAGTGGACGTGTATAATGACAACGCCGCGTTTGTTGTTCTTTTAACATAGTGTTAGTTATGAGAGAACAGTCGCTTCATAACGACGAATCTCATTACCAAAACACTGGTTTATATAATTCACACTGCTATCGAGTGAAAAATTTGTGAAGAGCAGTTAATAATAATTAATACATGTAGATTAGTGACAATGGGGAGATGGTTCTAATTTGGTGCTTAAGAGTTTATTGACCTTTAATGTTTAACACTGTAACGTATGATAATTTTACGTGATGGCATTTGGCTGTCTAGTCAACAGACGTGACGTCGCGCAGCACTATCACCAGTGTCCTCACTCCTCAGTCAACATCTTCTTCAGAGTAGGTGCAGTATGCATGAATGGTTTACCCCTCCCGATGACTGGACCAGGACAGATGTTGGGAGACGTGTTGACGTTGGGGAGGAGAAGAAAGTCAAAAGTGTTAGTTGCATCGGGCCGTAGATAGAGGAGTGGCGGCAAAAACAGAGGTGGACGTTAGAGGGAGACTCGCCGCACTGTAGAGCGGGATGTCAAGATCATGGCGGCAGCTGATCCATGCACGGCATACTGTTGTGCATAAGACGTCCACTAATATTTCTCCAAGAACTTGTATATCGGAAAGCGCAAGCAGTATGCTTCCCAAATCACGCAAGTGTCAGGGGACACCCAGCCACCAGGCGGTGCCCTCTGCTGAGACATCTTATCCGGCACCCTATAAACAAACTCCTTCACCCGCGACAGTCAGACAGTGGATGAGCACCACAGGATCGGAAGCACCCGGGCATCCCGATAAGGGCCCAACACCTGACCCTCACAGGTCACAACCCAGGCAGCCGGAACTAGGCTTCCCCCAGACCAGGGCAACGAAGGAGGGGGACCTGCAGGGGATGCAGGAGCGGCATCGACCCCGCCACTGGGCACAGGAGCCGCAGCTCCCCGGCACACATCTCTCTGCAACACCATGACGAGGTCCCAATCATCAGGGGCAACCCCCTACTGTGGAGAACCAATAGCAGGAGATGCAGGGGGGGAGGGGGAGGCACAGGTAGCAACTTGAAGCCCCTCACAGCACCATCATCCACGGCGGGGGACGCCAGAGCACCATACTCCCCCACCATCTCCCAAGGCACACCACGAAGGGGAGACACACTCTGAGCCCGCTGCGAACGCTTCGAGATAAGCTGCACCACATCACTCCCACCAGGCCCCACCGCAGGCACGGTCACCATATTCACATTCATACAGGCCACACCCGCACTGTCCGAGGAGTCCACAGAGGCCACATCGCCCGCACTGCCCACATCATGCAGGGAAACAGCCTCTGAACACCAATGCGCATGCTTCTGCAAAGGGATGGAAGTAGCAGAACTACAGTCACCAAAACAAACAGGCACGGCAGGCACCTCCTGCTGCCGAAGCCCCCCCCCCTTACCCTTCCAAAAACAGCAGAACCCACATCCCCGGGAGCCGGTATCACATCCACAGGCAGGGGCAGGACATGGACCTCCATTGGGACATCCCGCACTACACGCAATGCAGGCAACGGCCTGACACACACACACACCGGCTCAACAACACCAGGGGCCACAGCAGTTACCAGACGTGTTTTACAGGCCGTAGAACCCGCCTCAATAGGCGGAGCAGCAGACAGGCAATCAGGCGCCTCAGGCACAGTAACCATTCCGTCCTCAGAACCGTCTGAACGCAACAGGGGCAGAAAACCTTGTCACGAAAAACATGCACCCTATCAGTCGCTCCCACGTCGCACGCTGCAGCCAGATGTCCCTTGTAACCACGCTTATAACAGGTGTGCGGTTGCCCCCAATACAGGCAGCGGAGCGTGTAACCCAACACGGACATCGACGACGGTACCCTACACTTCAGCGACTTCGTCAGGGTGCGGGAGCCGTCAAGCATACCAGTACAGTGCCCGGCAAGAACCTTGTTCCGACGAATACTTTACACTGTCCCAAATCGTTCAAAACAGGAGGTTAAAAATTCGTCCTGAAATTCGAAGGGGGCACTATGCACCGCCACCGACGTCAAGGTGACACTAAGATACACCACCTTAACAGAACCAGCAGTATCAGGGAGAGGTTAAACACGCCCCTCACACCACTCGAGAAACGCCTGAAAGGCAGCCTGGAGGTGGAACTTGACCACAGCACGGTTGTCCTGAAGCAGCGGGACGCCCACTAGGTCCGACAGCTGCACATGTAGCACGTCCACCAGGGCGACACCAACCAAAGGATGGTCCATCGGCACCATAAAATGCCAGACCAGCCGACAATGTCCTCTTTATTGGAGGGTGAGAAGTCCCAATGGCTAAGCCAAAGTCACCGTGTCAGTGGCAAACCACCACCAGCAGGGCAAACCAGCAATCAGCCAACGTAAACACGAGCCAGGAGCGGAGAGACGTCAGGAACGTCCGACCTGGCTGGTGGTCACCACGCAACTCCCAGTCAACATCAACACACTAAACGTTTTTTCAAGTTAAAAGTAGTTTGCAACCATTAATATTTGCAAAAACAGTTAAAAATATAAATAAATAAATAAATAAATAATTTTTTATTCAGGAAAAGTACATACATAGTTGATTTACAAACATAATGTTGGAGTTATATATACAGCTAGTACATACCATACCTAAAGCCACTAATACGCATAGCATGGTCGCTTGTTGGCCCCCAGGGGGTCAAGACCTGCTCGTTTGACCTGCCAGTTGCTACCTAGTTGCGAGGGGGCGGGTGCGGTTTGGCGTGTCGGCGCCATGGGGGGACCCCCTCCCCCCTGTTTTGCATGCCCAGTCTATAGGCCTCGAGTTTTCTGCTCGGGCAGGATATCCCGAGGTGGGTTTGGTGCTGTGTGACATGCTGCGGGTTCCTGTGGGGGATGTTTATGGTGTTGAGCTGGTGTCTGCCCATAGAGTGGTTGTTAAACTAATGACAGAGAAGGTATATAGGGCGTTCTTACGTCGGTACGAGGGGCGGACCTTGCCCCTGCACGAAGGTGCGGGCACTGTGACTGTCTCCGATCGCAGTGATGCCATCACGTATGAAAGCGTGCATGGGGCGCCCCTGGAATTTCCGGAGGGACTGCTGAGGCGTTATTTCGGCCAGTTTGGGGCGGTCGTCAGTGTGCAGTTGCACCTGCTCTCCTCGAGTCCGCTGAAGGGTGTGCGGTCAAATATTCGCACCCTACGAATGAGGTTGCGGGCGGACATTCCTTCTCAAGTGAGGCTTCTGGGGTGTTCTGTTCTAGTGTTTCATGCTCGCCAGCCCCGTACGTGTTACTGTTGTGGCCTCTTGGGTCATCAGGCTGCTGGGTGCTCTGAACCTACCGTTGCGCCCGTCAACCTCTTCCATGAGGAGGATTTCCCACCGCTCCCTGTGGAGGAGGATTCGATGGGTGTGGACGCCGCTTTAGCTGCTGCCGTACCCTGTGCGTTGCATGAAGTGTCTCCTGCAGATGTCGCCCCTCCTCCAGAGGCTGTGTTGCCTGTTGCGGTTGCCTCTTCTCAGGCGGTTGTGTCGCCGTCGGGTGTTCGTCCTGCCCCGGTTGCTGTCCTGGATGCTTCCGTGGTTCTTCCAGCTCCTGTATGCACGGCTCCCCCGCCTTCCTGTTCTCCGTCTGTGGTGTCTGTCACTGTACCCTCGCCGTGTGCCCAGGATGTGCTGGGTGCTGGGATCGCTGTGGGACCTCCTACTGTGCTCGACCTGGTTCCCGGTGTGGTTGAGGATGCTGCCGTCCTGCGGAGGGCGTCGGTTCGCCCGGCTTGTGTTGTCCGGGTCTCTGGGTCGACATCCGGCTTTGATGATGTGAGGCCGGAGCCCAAGCATTCCCGGAGATCTGATTGGGCTGATGTGGGAAAATTCAACGATGGTGGATTTTCCAGTGACAGTGGTGAGGTTCCGTTGCATTCCACGGTGGTGGCGGAGGTCCATGTGCCTGCGGCTGCCTGTATCGATGTTTCTTCTCGTGAGGTGACTGTGGAGCTTGCTTCCGGTGCGTCGCCTGCGTCGGATGGTTCCAGTTTTGCATGGGGGGTGGTTCCTCCTGCTGGTGAGCGTAGTGACCTGGTGATGATGTTCAAGAAGACTGCTCGCTCTGGGGGTTCCGTGCCCCCAGTTTCGTCCCCTGGTTCATCGGCAGCGGTTTTGCCACTTCTCCCGTCTCCGACTGTCTCTACTGTATCTCCTGCGGTGTCAGGTGTGGGGTTGCCATCTCGGCGGCCTTCGTCGTCTTCTCCTGTGCGTCCAGCGGCGGGGCCGTCTAAGGGGCCTGCGTCCTCTTCTTTCGTGTCTTCTGCTTCCCTTCGCTCTGCCTTACCTCGTTATGCGACAACTTCGGATACTGCCGTTTCCGCCTGATCTGGTGGTTCCCGAGTTTATGCCCGCCCCCCTGAAGCAGGGGGACCGTTAGTGTGGGAAGCTTATAAGCAGAAATATCCTGGGTATGATTTTCCTGAGAAGTAATTGCCTACCACTGTCGTGTCTCCTCCTTTTAAGTGATTTTTTTTTGTGTGTGTGTTTGTGCTATGTGTTGTGGTGTTGTGTTCGTTTGTGTGCGTGGTGTGCGGTTGCGTGCGTGTGTGCATGAATGTATTGTATTTACTTTATTGGTGTTATGTGTTGTACCTCTCTGTGTGGTTTTTCAGGGTCAGTTGGCTTGTTTTGTGTTGTTTCACGGGTTGGGTTGTTGGGTGAGAGTTTGGGTATTTTGTCATTGTACTGCTGTGCTTATTGTTTTGTTGTCGGCCCTTCAGGCCGATGTTTTGTGTATTTGGTGCTTTATAACTTTGTGCCTTTGTAATTTCTACCTGTGCCTTTGTCCTTTATAACTTTGTGCCTTTGTCCTTTGTAACTGTGTTTTTGTGATTATTGTAATCTGTTGCCTTACTCATGCTTGCCTGTATGCTTAACATTGCATGACACGTCCTGCACTGTTCCTTTTCTACTGTGATTTTGTGCTATGTGTAGTTTTTTGTTTATTTCCATTACCCTCCTGTATTGTCTTGTTGTTTATATTCCCTGTGTTCCTTTGTGTTTATGCTCATTGTTGTGTTTTTGTTGTCGGCCCTTCAGGCCGGTATTTAGTGTATTTGTCTTTCTTTGTTTTGTACCTTTGTGTTTGTGTTCTGTTTTGTTCTTGTTTTATTGTATTTATTCGCATGTACGCATGTAATAATAGTTATGGGGGGTGGGGGAGAGGGGAACACTCTAACTAAATTAATAATAATTGGGATTAGGTTGAAAAAATAAATAAAAAATAAAAACGGGGGGAGCATGGCAGAAATCAGCAATTGTACTATTTGGAGAACAAACAGAATTGTTTAACAAAAGCCAGACATGGGTTGGCATATGTTATACGAATACTGATATCAAGACTTAATTACACCCCCGATATTCAGTATGTAATAGTATGTATAGTACGAGAGAGAGAGAGAGAGAGAGAGAGAGAGAGAGAGAGAGAGAGAGAGAGAGAGAGTGAGAGTGAGAGTGAGAGTGAGAGTGAGAGTGAGAGTGAGAGAGAGAGAGAGAGAGAGAGAGAGAGAGAGAGAGAGAGTGAGAGTGAGAGTGAGAGAGAGAGAGAGAGAGAGAGAGAGAGAGAGAGAGAGAGAGAGAGAGAGAGAGAGAGAGAGAGAGAGAGAGAGAGAGAGAGAGAGAGAGAGAGAGAGAGAGAGAGAGAGAGAGAGAGAGAGAGAGAGAGAGAGAAGCAGAAAGACAGAGAGTACTCTTAAAAATATGGCAAATATCTGATAATATTATGCGTGTAATTCGTTGCCTTTCGAAGAGTATTGTATACTCAATGTGTACTGCCGTATGACAAATGTTAAACAAAAAGTTATTTGCTTTGTAAAACGTTTACAACTCTAATGGACAAACAATACATATTCTGTCATGGGTTCAACCACTTGGACTGGATGGTAGAGCGACGGTCTCGCTTCATGCATGTTGGTGTTCAATCCCCGACTGTCCAAGTGGTTGGGCACTAATTCCTTCCCAAATCCCAAACCCTTATCCTGACCCCTTCCAAGTACTTTATAGTCGTAATTACTTTGGACTTTTCCCTGATAGTTCCATCTGTCATCGATTGTCTCACCAACACCGTAGTAGAGAATGCTTCGGCATTTTGGTGAAAGCTATAACAGACTTACCTGAGGGCCACTAAAACTAGTGGCCTCGGCGATGACAGGAGGTTGGCGGCTTGTCAAAGGTCCCCCCTTAATTTTCCTGATGTTTTTTGTAACAAAGATCTTACATTTCGGTAGTGTTTTGGCATTTTTGGGTAGGGTGATTAATACTCGTGTTGGGTTAGATAGTTTAATTAATTAATTAAATATTTAATTAATATAAGTAAAATTATAATCTACTTAATATAAGTATAATCTACGTTATATTAGTAAAAATACAATCTACTTAATATAAGTAAAAGTATAATCTACCTAATATAAGTAAAAGTAAAATGATCAGTAAATTATAGGACGTAGCTATATAAATTAGCATTATAATTAACCGAACTAAATGATAATGTTTAATTTGTAATTAATGAAAAACTGTAATTAGGTTTTGCTGGAAACTAGCCTAATTAGAGTAAAGAGTGCAACAGGTAAAGCAACAATATGAGTCACAAAACCAAACTAAAGTATAAGATAAGTAAATTAACTGCATCCCACATGAACATTACTGTTAGTTAAAGTCCACATTAGAGGATAAAAGTTAACAGTATTTATGGCTACCTGGACAAGCCTAATTATTGATGAATGATAATTGTTGAATAAGGAGGTTGGGTAGTCGTCAGACACCACAAGTAACAAACATCTTAGGCTCCTAACACTAGGGCGATACCTGGCACAAGCACCCGAGAGGAGCACAGTGAGTGTAACATGTTTGCAGGATACCTTAAGGAAAAAATGCCAGTGGCTGCTAGTTATGTTTCAGAACCTCTGTATTTGGCATTTTGTTCTATTCATTTTATTGTACCGCCTACTCTCCTGAATGGCTTGCTGGTCTCCGTTGTGAGGATGCGGATGATACGTCTGTGTTTGACTCCACGAAGGCATCGGTGCTGGAAGTACAGGATGTACTGGCTCTGTTTCATCGGGCTACAGGGGCGGTGATTAATCGGGAGAAATCTTGTATGAAGGGGCTTGGTACCTGGTGTTCAAAGACGTTTGTGGGGATTGAGGGGGGGGGGTTCCTGGTTTTGGGTTGTGTATTCAATTAAGTCTTGGCATAAGGTGGTGTCAATCATATGCAGTGTCTTTGCGGGAGAACTGCGAAGCGGTTTCTACAGTGGTCTTGGGTTTGATTTCGTTTTGTCGGGGAGGAGGTTGTCTCTGTTTCAGAGGGAGGGGGCTGATTCTTAACTGTAAGGGTCTTTCTGAAGGTAATAGTTGGTATGTTGTGCATACCTGTCCGTTGAGCCGGAAGTTTGCGTTGGAAATAAATAAAAGGCTCTCTCATTACCTGTGGTATGGGAGGTATCGTCCTATGAGTAGGTCAACACTGCGAAAATCATGAGGGGGATTGGTTTGTTTGATGTTTATAATAAAGCTTTGGCAATATTATTGTTACGTTCCAGAAGGGGCTCTTGGAGGGAGACAGAGTTCTCTCTTTGGGTTTATATTATTGTGCGATGCGGGTTAGTTCCTTGTTGAGGTTGCCTTTTTGTAGGGAGATTGCTTTTATTTCGCCGCCATTTTATACTTGTCCTATTGACGTCCTTCAGAGGCTTTGTCGTGTGGAGGGATTCTTGCCTTTTCCATGTAGGAAGGGGTATGAAAAGTTGCTTCCTTTTATCGCCGCTAAAGTGGAGGGGGGCATTCCCTCTTTTTGATTGGATGGAGGTGTAGCGAAAGGTCCAATTTGCAGTTTTTAGCTCCACTGAAGCTTGAATTCTTGTACAGGTATTTACGCGAATCGTTACTGACTAACGAGCAGCTCCTGATATTAGGAATTAAGAATACTGACAGGTGTGACCTTTGTGGTGGGATGGAGACTGCATTTCATTCGTTTTATTTTTGCACAGTTTGGGCAAAATTGGTGGATTGGTTGTCGTGCACGATTGTGCGTTTCTGTGGGTCAGCGTTTCCTATTGATCCTTTATGCTTATTAATGTTTGACTTTGAGGCACCTTGTAAGAAGGTGCACAATACTTTCATTTTGATTTTATCGGATTATCTTTTTTGTGTGTTGGTTGGGAGATGGGAGGGGTTTACTGTGGATAGAACGCTGGGGGTTTTGGAGGATGAGTTACGTTACTCAATTGGGGGAATTACGTTGGCTGCTTGGGGAGGGTTTAATGGATCATTTTACTTCAAATTATGAGTTGGAGGTAGCGCATATTTTTATCTTTTTGGGTTCTTTGGAATATATGTATTTGTTTATCAGTTCCCTCCGGGTTCGTAGTGTTATATCAGTGTGTTTCCTGTATGAATGTGAGTTTTTTTTATGCTGCACTTACTGTGTATATATGTACAGTATATAATAATGATAAACAACGTGTTTGTATTTCTGTTGTATGAGTCTTTGTATGTACATATGTATGTGCATCTGTATGTACGACTGGGTGCATACAATACCTTAAGAGTCTTTATTCGTGTTAAGGTCTTGTGTATGGATGTCTCCTGCGTACCTTGCACCTTATCTTAGTGTGTTGCATCACCGCGGGCCTGTTTGCACATGTCCACTATGCTTGTTTCAAAATATTGTTATTCATTTTATTTTGGTTAATGGGTTGTGGTTGTCTATCTGCGGGACCGTACGCATGTGTACGGTTCTGCACCTATTGCGTCTTGTTTATAGTTTGCGTTATATTATTATGTTGAGTAAATTATTACTTGTGAAATTAGTTTGTTTAATTGTATATGTTAATCGTTCCAGGTTCTGGGTATTGTGGGAGGTAGCATGTATCAACTATTTAAGATTTTTTTTTTGTACAAACTTTGTCCTTTTAAATAAATAAATAAATAAAAAAGGTTTGCTGATAGCGGGCATGAACAATAAGCGAAGGCAAGGGTGTGTGTTGCAGGGTCCTGTGACACCCACAAACGCCAGGAGGCCCTGCTGCGGAGGATACCTCGATAGTGCTAGAGTTTCAGGAGTTCTTTCGCTCCCCGAGCCCGGCCTGAAGTTAGGCTCGAAGGTTTTGACGTTTACAGCTTTGGCTGGTAGCCGGTTCCATAAGTTTATAACCCAACTGATGAATGCAAATATATGTCATATATATTTATATTTTATTGATATGTAAGAGAGAGAGAGAGAGAGAGAGAGAGAGAGAGAGAGAGAGAGAGAGAGAGAGAGAGAGAGAGAGAGAGAGAGAGAGAGAGAGAGAGAGAGAGAGAGAGAGAGTGACAGACAAACAGACAGAGAGAGAGAGAGAGAGAGAGAGTGACAGACAAACAGACAGAGAGAGAGAGAGAGAGAGAGAGAGTGACAGACAAACAGACAGACAGAGAGAGAGAGAGAGAGAGAGAGAGAGATACAGACCCACTTTCATTACATATAAGGCAGACATTTGTAATTCGTTGTCATTTGATAAATATGATACACCAAACATGGACTACGTGATGATATATGTTATTTGACAAATTAGTGCTTCTTAAAACAAACCAGTTTCGTACAATGGTTGTTTAACCATCAATAGGCCTAGGGTCTCAGACCCTATTGGAACGAAGTTGTACCGGTGATCTAATTGCCTGTACTTGATTGACTTTTGTCTTTCTCTGTGTGTTGCCGCGGCTCCTGCTGTGCCGGCAGAGAGGGTGATGTATGTGGTTACCAGGGTGGATACGCAAGTATAGTCCCATGCCAATTGTCTGCCACCCTTCCAAGGACGCAGTGTGATTCCGTCTGGTCGGCCGGCAAAGCTAACAGAGTCACAGTTCAGTAGGTTGCGGGGCTCTCTCTCCGCTGAACACTGAGCAGAGGCAACGCTTCTTTTAATGATGTCATTGACTTCGTCGTGTCTAGTGTGCCAACCACCCGATTTTCCACAGTGCAGGCCATGCAGTCCATATTCTTCAGCATCTGCCTCGCCGCAAATACACCTGTGAACAGTGTGGATAGGGGCAGCAAGGCGGAGAGCGACTGCAATATGGAGCTCCTGCGGATCAAGACGTGTGCCTGTCGCAGACATTGGGGCTGCCAAAAGGAAGTCCCCTGCATGGGGAGCCTGCACAGCTGTGAGGCGTGCACGATCACTGGGGGTTGTTGCTGCCTCCAGCAAAGCTGTGGTTTCTTTGTCTACAATGGGGCTGTCCCAACTGGATTGTTTCTTGGCTTTCGGCAGGGCTGGTCTGAGTACTGGGTTTGCCATGGCACCCCATTTCGTGTCGCATTCCGTGTAGAGTGGGTCCTGTATTCCCGCTACATCACTCACGGTGTCAGGTAGAACTTCCTTAACCAGGTCATCTGATGCTGAGGAGGAAGACCAGCAATTTGGGTGGCGGTGTGGACACCCAAGCTGTGAGGAGATGGTTCACCTTACAATATGCACTTACAATAGTGCTCTTATGCCTGTGGGAGCCAGTACACTTGTTAAGTGCACTTGTTAAGTGGGCGGACTTAAGTTTGGTAACCAGCAACCGAAACATCTAGTGTTTGGGCTCATGTGAGAGCCCCAGTCATCAGCAGTCCTTAAATGTTACCCTGGCCGGGGTGGCATGTCTGTGGACAGTGCTAGAGCTGATAGCATCATCTCCTTGTGTAGCTTGGAGCGTGACAACTTTGCGCGGGAACAGCTAGGCCGCCGACGTGGGTGAGCTGTGGGCCTCCCGCGCTTGCTGGCCACTTGAGTCGTTGTCATGGAAACAGCCGCCATCTTAGTAAACATCTTGAGCCGTCATGTTGGTCGGCCATCTTGGAGTTGCCCAAGGGGCTATGCTACACCGTCGCTGATTGGATGAGAGGGGTAGGCCGCTGTATGCCTTCCTCTCATTGGTTATTTCGAGAAGGACATGGGAAGCGTCGGTGTGAGCATCATTCTGAACCCAGCTGCCACCTTGTCAAGACGCTCTCTGTACTCAATTCGGCCAAATTGAAGTATAGGGCGTCGTGGTGGCTAGACTACTCAACTGCTGATGCTTCCTGCTTCACCTACGACAGCGGTCGTCACAGAATCCGGCCGAAGTCGTCGCTTGGAGGGGTTTAAGACATTGTATGCAGGGGGTAGAGGTACAGTGATCTGGGATCGTGGGGAATGTGCATACGAGCAGCAACAGACTCGTAGATCCCATACCAGTGATGATTAGACTTGCTAGTGCTCTGTAGCAGTCGATGGGAACGGGGAAATTCGTGTTAGTGTTAAGGCAAATTTCCCATGTTTGTGTGAGACGCTATCGTTGTGCGCGTCACCTGGGTATGAACGCTTCACTTCACCGGTGAGTCGAGGGTGCGAACTCAGCCGTGTTGAGTGGGAGGGGTTCGAGTGTGCGCCAATTTTTTCGAATAAATACTACCGCCACTTACGCCACCCGGAGCGAGCCAGCCACCGGAAGCGGGGTGCCTGATGTATGGGAATTGTGTTCAGCCGGCAGTGTGAATGAGTAAGTACCTATGTGTGTATTTCTGGTGATTAGTAGTCTTTAAAGCTTGAATTCGAGGTCAAGTGTTCCGTCACATTGTCATGCAGCACCAGTTCAGGTGGAGTGAATTGTGGGTGAGGAGATTAATCACCTTTGTTGTCATCTTGTCAGTCCAGAGGGACTTAAGTCTGGTGTACACAGACGTACAGTGTGTGTGTGGGTGTGGGTACACACGGGAACAGAGTATACATAGATTAGCCAAGGACTGAGAGGATGTTCATGTAATAATTATATTATTTCATTGTGGTAATCATTTTTGATCGTCCGTGGGACGGAGTGATATCATTTCCATGTGTGGTCTTGCAGATGGGGAATTCCAACACTGAGCGCTCAGGTATGTGTAACGCCAGTGATTCCTGGTAATGATTATTGTGGAGTGTACCACAGTGTGATCTTAATTTCTTGTATTGTTCCCAGGGCCGTGACAAGTGTGATTTATATATATATATATATATATATATAATATATATATATATATATATATATATATATATATATATATATATATATATATATATATATATATATATATATATATATATATATATATATATATATATATATAAATATATATATATATATATATGTATTAACGTAATTTTGGTGAGTTTTGGTGAGTGACGAGGCTGTCTAGAGAGGCCGCCCCCGCTCTGTCAAGTAACGTAACTCTCGAGAGTGTTTATCGACATGCGTGATCGATAAATCACTCACCCATGTGATTTAAGGAGTGTGAGATTCTCCTTAGTGTTCCCAATAACGTTTGATAGCTGTAGGCTACATGTGTCAGCAGTAATTATATATATATATATATATATATATATATATATATATATATATATATATATATATATATATATATATATATATATATATATATATATAATCGTAGTGTCACGGTGCCCAGTGTTATTGAGTTATTTACTGTGTGGTGATTGAAATATATTGACCTATGTTCTAGGGGTTATTGAGAGCATTGGGGTCATTTGCAACAGTAAGTAAGTAAGTGTGTGCAGTATTCTAATATTTGGAAATTAGAGTACTTGCCGTGTGTGTTATTGCAAAGGGGTTGTTATTTGATGGTGATTGTTGCTAGTGTTGAGCAATCACCGTAGGTGATTGCAGTCCAGTAAAGCCATTGTGGGGCAGTGTTCTAGAGGGTTCATGTCCTGTAGGTTATTTTACTAGGTTCTGCAGTATTGTCATAGCAACCGGATTGTAACGTAAATCACTGTGATTTGTTAGTGTGATATGTCATTGTCGTGGGGGAACTCGGCTGTAGACGAGTACTTGGGTACAAATATATTCTCCTGGTTATCTGGTAGGATATCGAAGTCCAGTATTCAGTGAGGTGATTGCGAGGCAATTAATATAACGTAACCAAGGGAACGCCCATTGCTTTAAGAGAATTTGTTCTTTGACAATTTGAGTAACGTAGAATACGTTTGGGTTAATTTACATTCCTGTAAGCAGCTACGGTAGTCTCGAGGAGCCTAGCCATCAGCCAGATAAGAATTAGAGTATTGTCTGTCGTAATTAACGGTCAGTGGGCCGGGTAATTGACGTGTTTCAGGAAGTCAAAGTAATTAACCTCGATCCTTGTTTGATCGACTCACACGAAGGCTACATTGTTCCATTAACGTAACGTCGTTATCTGCCCGGAAGTACCGGCACTTGATTGACTCGTGGGAGGAGTAACGTCATTTTAGAATAACGTAAACGTGGGGCTAATTACTGTTATTAGCCACCTGAATTGGTCTGAGTATGGAAGGCTTAGACGGAATTCATACCTTAATGTAAATTGCTGAGCCAGTGTGAAAGGTTGCGTATTTTAATTGTTTAATTATTGATCTTGAGGATAGTAATTAATTACTCTAAAGGTAATCACGAGTGATTACCGTTCTCTTAGCACTTTGGACATTGTAAATCAGAGTTTACCATCGCTGAGTGATTAGTAACCGATTAACGTAACTAGTAAAGAGATTAATCAGCTGTCTGGTAGTACAGGGATTAATGGGATTTTCTCACTGAATGCTCGACGGGTAGAGTGTTGTGTAATTTCCGCGTTACTAGTGACAGTTGTAATTGTGTTATTAACGTAAATCAATTGGTATTGATTGTTGATCGTCCGTGGGGACGGAGTGTTAACGTAAGGATTAATTTGAGGAAGGGTGCTGGAGTTGCCAGTGAACCCATTAGTTATTGTAGTCATTGACAGACTACTGATTTGATTGCATTGCAACAGCCATTGCAGGTGTAGACTGCACTGAGGCGTAGAACAGTTAGGAGGTTACTGGAGATGTATTTCAGAACCTACTGTGTCATTTGTTGTAATTGTGATTATAGATCTGTTAGTTCTTGTTTCTTGTTGATTCCTCTGTGGTCACGCTTATGTTCGAGTTAGTTCATTATGCAGTCCGAGGGGCTGGTGTCTAGCTGTCATTGATAGTGTCACAGGAAGGATTTCGAGTAACGTCATTGACATTCCTTTTGTTTTGTTGTAGTAGTTAGTACTTTATTGAATAAACTAAGTTGTTATGGTTAACACTGTCTTTTCGTTACACCCCCACACATTATTATTGCTATGCAAATGTTCTTCACACTCGACTAATAAAATTGAGACTGATTCTGAGCTTTGGATCAAATATACGGCACCACACAACAATAAATTATTGTTGTGAGAGCCCTTGACCTACTCGTTAGATTCGCTTCGGCAAATGGCGAAGGTCGGCGGCCTAGTGGAGGGGATTTCAATTTTCATTGGGGTCTCGGCGTTTGCTCGCGCCTAGTCAATTGTTCATACATGGTCCCAAAGTGAGGAATGAGCTGTTTACTACCCTGGTGTGTTAGCTAAGCAAGTCCTTCCTCAGGCGACCTAGTTGTATATCACGACAGGAATAAAGGTTAAAGAATAAAGAAAATTCTTAGAAATTTTCAGAGCTAAAATTCCTTATACCAATTTCAATTTATTCCACAAATTCTCATAAAAACTCTCACACAAGCCACCGAGCCTATCAGGAAGAGTGGCTTGTTTCCACTGGCATTCGTTGAGGGGGAGGTTAACAACTTTTTCCCGCATGGTCAGTAAGAGGTCATACTCTTCAAGCTTTCGGTTGTCGTAAGATAGGGCGCACCTCAGAAAGTAGGTTAGCCTCGGAAGGGATAGGCATTTGGTGAGGAGATAAAAAGCATCGTGGGCATCGATGTCACCTATTCTATCTTCCATCCTCCTAAGGTCTGCGATTTTCTTGTCAAGGATCTCCTCAATGGCGTTAGACCAGAGGGGGGCTCCAAGGAGGGTGCTGTTCTCGGCCCTAATGACATGGGCTCCAGGCAAGGCAGACATTATTCTAGCTACGATGTCTGGGTTGGAGGAGACTACTTCACACTTGGAGGGGTTCAGGACGAGACCCAGGCTTACTTCTTGCTCCCTTATTTTCCTGATATCTGCCAAGAGGTGGTCTACGGTGCCAGCTATAGCGCCAACATCAAAAAACCAGATGTTGATCTCGGTGGACAAGCTTTCTGTGATTTCTTTTAAGACTAAGCAAAAAAGAGGAGAGCAAGAGGATCCCCTTGCTGAACCCCCTTCACATGATCTGATTTCATGTTCACCAAAGAGCAATTTTCTGTTTTTTGTCCAATTTTCTGTTTTTTGGCCAAAGGTAAGTTAGGATAAGCGCACTCAAGTACGACAGTTCCATGACGTTAGAAAATCTTTGGAGAACGGGCTGCACTCTGAGGAGGATAGACCAGCTGTTCAAGTAAGAGCGTGTGCATGCCAAAGAAAGAACAGGAGTGAAAGAAAATGTTTAGGTAAAAAAATGTATTACATATATAACAGAAGATATGGAGGAAAACAGATGAATTAAGTTCTTTAGATATTATTACTTAAACAATATCATAAATGAATTAGGAAAAAAAATTATAAGCCTAATATATATATATATATATATATATATATATATATATATATATATATATATATATATATATATATATATATATATATATATATATATATATTTATAATATATATATATATATATATATATATATATATATATATATATATATATATATATATATATATATATATATATATATATATATATATATATATATATATTCTTCAGCTCCTGCCCGAAACGCTTTGCGTAATAGTGGCTTTAGGCATTGTATGTACTAGCTCTATCTATAAAGCCAACAAACTTTGTAAAATCTCTTTATGTATGTACCTTACCTAAATAAAAATTATTATTATTATTATTATTATTATATATATATATATATATATATATATATACATTATATATATATATACATTATATATATATAATGAAGGTGAAAAACATGGGGGGATACATAAGGGATAAACATAGGGGCTGCAGAAGGCTTATTGGCCCATACGAGGCATCTCCTATCTAAACACAAAGATTAATCCAGTGTAATTGGCCTGTTACGTTGGACATTGTCTTCTGTGTTGGCATCGATATGTTCTTGTCTTGTCCTTACTCTCATGGTGGGTAGAGTAAATAGTTCCGTGATTTGGGTGTTCATGGTAGGTCGCTCTATTCTTATGTGAATTGCCTCAAGAATTTGTAATCTTCTTGAATCTTGGGTTTTGTCTATTATGCAAGTATTCTTGTTCAACATTTCTCTTGTTAGAGTAATGTCATGGGCTTGTCTCATGTGATTCCTAGGGGCACCAGATTGAAGATGGCATGTCAAACGCCTCGTCAGCTTGGTCGACGTCATACCTATGTACTTACATTGAAGGTTACATCCTTCGTGGGGGCAAGTGTACATGTATACAACGCTTGACTGCTGTAGAGGGTTCTCCGTCGGCTTCGGGCTGGCCGAACTCCTTATCAAAAACAGCCCGAAGCCGACGGAGAACCCTCTACAGCAGTCAAGCGTTGTGTACATGTACACTTGCCCCCACGAAGGATGTAACCTTCAATGTAAGTACATAGGTATGACGTCGACCAAGCTGACGAGGCGTTTGACATGCCATCTTCAATCTGGTGCCCCTAGGAATCACATGAGACAAGCCCATGACATTACTCTAACAAGAGAAATGTTGAACAAGAATACTTGCATAATAGACAAAACCCAAGATTCAAGAAGATTACAAATTCTTGAGGCAATTCACATAAGAATAGAGCGACCTACCATGAACACCCAAATCACGGAACTATTTACTCTACCCACCATGAGAGTAAGGACAAGACAAGAACATATCGATGCCAACACAGAAGACAATGTCCAACATAACAGGCCAATTACACTGGATTAATCTTTGTGTTTAGATAGGAGATGCCTCGTATGGGCCAATAAGCCTTCTGCAGCCCCTATATATATATATATATATATATATATATATATATATATATATATATATATATATATATATATATATATATATATATATATATATATATATATATATATATATATGTATATATATATATATATATATATATGTATATATATATATATATATATATATATATATATATATATGTATATATATATATATATATATATATATATATATATATATATATATATATATATATATTAGTATATTTTTGTAGCAGTCTTTCCAGTAGACATATATTATTAAATATGACCGAAAAAGTAAGATTATTAATTCAAACACGAATTTTCTCGATCTTTCTTACGTTTCTTTTTACTGTTGATGGTAATTCAAAGATCAATTCTCCAAAATTCATTTTTATTTCTTGTCTGACGCGACACTTGAGCGCGTTTCGTAAAACTTATTACATTTTCAAAGACTTTAGTTTACAAACACACAACTGAAATTGAATAGAGCTTACACATCTTCGATTTTATATCTACATTTGGGTGAGGTGAATGAGGTGAAAACAAACTTTCAACAATGGATATTAAATGGGTATTAAATTCAAACACAAGACATATATATATATATATATATATATATATATATATATATATATATATATATATATATATATATATATATATATATATATATATATATATATATATATATATATATATATATATATATATTGTGAAGATAATCTCCTTCAAGAGATTGAGCCTGCTCTTCCCTCCAAAAATACGTCGCTACAAATATATAAAACTACTATGGAAGAAATGTCCAACAACGACAACAACATTTCCAAGGTTTGCCAGAGAGCAAAACGTATGCAGCCAGGAACACCTGCTACACCTCAAACCGCCAAACTACCTGTCTTGTTGCCGGCTCCTCGCTGATTGGCCGCCGGTCCAGCTGCTACTGCACTCACCCACCATACTACTTGATGTCTGGGGCCGCCACGACCTCAGTCTTCAGAATATTCAGTGCTTTCATACGGTTAACACTTCTTCCTGTTAGACTAAGCTTTGGCTTACGTGTACTAAGAGAGGTGATAGCTTAAAGCCAATATTCCTGCACCTCTCATTTTATTGTATATTGCACAGCTTGTTATTGCTCACTTGTCTTAACGTAACTTTTCATTTTGTCATTTAATTATTCTTATTATTTTGATTGATTGATTTTATTATACGAATTTGTATGTCCATTTTATTCATGTTTTGTTTATCTAACGTAATTAAAATTCCATTGTTAAAATTTACTTGTGTTTTGTGTGTCTTCTCCTTACCTTACCACAGACGAAGTTCCAGATTTTCTATTTTTTTTAATTCTATGTGACGAGGCCATACCCCTAGCTTTGAACAGCCGAACACCAACGCGTTACCGTCACATATTATATGGGGGCCTGTCCTAGGAGCTTCACTCAGGTACTGGTGCCAAGTGGTAATTAATGGTAAGCGTATTTAACTTTGTTAACGTAGCTTTTACTATTTTTCATATTCAATTTCATTTTTTATATGGTGCGGTGTATTGTGCAGTACGAGAGTAACATATGGTGAAGGTGAGACTACTTTGGATTACGTGGTGACTGTAGGCCTCAGTCATACTCTTAATTGGTCATCTCTCCCTCCGTGTTATTACTCGTGTTTACCATCTTTGTCCCTTGGATATTTCTCATTTTGACAGATCATCATATTGGTACCCTGGTACTGTGGTCTGCCCCGGGTCAAGAGCACCCAATCTTCTGCAATCTGACTGTAGGAGGACAAAGAGGGCCATAGTTCCTCTAGCTCGAACTTTAGTTGCTGAATTGGGACCTCAGCAGCAGTTCTCGTCACCAGTTGACACCTCGCACCCCTACACGTCAGTCAGAGATGATGATACATACAACGGTAGGGAATTAGCTTACTTTTTCAGAGCACAAAAGTTCGCTAATTCTGTAAGTATCATATTAAATTCAGTAGGAAAAACTTGCTTTATGTCCTATAGAGACTCGGCAAGGTATGCCTACATCCTTGGACTACCAATTTTACTTTTGAGGCAATTAACTGTTTCATTTGTTTTCGAAACTCTGTTTCATTTGTTAGTGTGATTTTCTTGCCCTTATCCTCTTACATGAGTACCGGGTACAAGATTTCCTGCGCCTTTCATTTAAATTAATCATTTAACATCTTGTACTTAACTTTAATTGTTAAAGATCCCACAGGATAGGTATCAGTTGCCACGTTGTCCTGTTTCTGACATTCACTATAACTGAATATTCGTTGTACCTTTATTTGCTAATTTCACCATGTTTCGTCTCCAAGCTTTCCGTGCAGATCCAGCAGGTGCAATAGGGACTTTAAGTCATGCCAAGAAGACTGAATTACAAACTCTTGCACATGAGTATCAACTAACAGTTCCCTACCAAGCCAACAAGAGTGAAATACACAACCTGTTGCTGGATCATTTCTTAGAGCAAGGTAAGATAAATTGACTCTGAAACTCATGAAACTTACTATATTGCAGATAAAACTGATTTGGCAACGATGAAACTCAAACTAGAGCTGGCCAAGATTGAACGTGAGCAGCAAAGGGAAGCCCTCGAACAACAAGAACGAACAGCTGCCATACGGAGGGAAGAACAAGAACGAGAAATCACCCTCAGAGAACGCGAAGCTGCTATGAGGAGAGAAGAACAAGAATGCGAGGCCGCCTTGAGGAGAGAAGAACATGAACGTGAGGTCGCATTACTCCGTGAACGTGAACGAGTACAGCTTGAAACACTCCAGGAGCGGGAACGCGTACAGCTTGAAACCAAACAACGCGAGTTGGAGATGCAACGCGAACATGACAAGCAACAAGCGACTCTGGCTCTTGAGTGTCGTCAACGCGAAATCGCCTTGGAAACTTCACACTTCACTCAACGCCAACAAGCTACTGCCAATCTTCCCGTCAGTTTTAATATATCCCATGTAAGTAAGTTAATGCCATCCTTTGTAGAAGCAGAAGTTGATGTGTTCTTCACCACCTTTGAAACCCTTGCTAATCAACTCAGTTGGCCTGTCGACCAATGGGCCACACTTCTCAGAGTCCATCTTACAGGTAGAGCTGCAGTCACACTCAGTACTTTGGCGTCTGAGAATGACTACCAGACTCTGAAACAAGCAGTGTTGGACGCCTACCTCCTTTCCACGGAAAGTTATAGAAGGAAATTCCGCGACCACCTGAAGGCAAGTACCACTACCTTCCTCGAGTTTGCTAACACAAAACGGAGATATTTCATGAAATGGCTGGAAGCAGCACATGTCTCTACTTTTACAGAACTCGTCAACCTGATGCTAGTTGAAGAATTCTTGAGACGTGTGCCGCCTCCTGTCCGCCTCTACTTAGCAGATAAAGAAGAAACCGACTACCTGAAGTGTGCTAAGTCGGCTGACACTTACAGCCTCATCCACCGGCTGACACCCGAACCATCCTTCAGTAAGAAGTCGTGGTACAGTTACGAGAAAGTGAACACCGATCAAGCTGGTTCGCAACTGTACTGCAAGTATTGTAGACTCTATGGACATACCATAGACAAGTGTGGTAAGTCTCAATACAAGGGAACCACTGACCCACAAAAACCCAAACCAACTCCTCCTAAGTCCGGTAAGCCTGTGATGAATGTTGGTGTTAATGTTAATGATCTTTCTCTTTTCAGTAACCACCTGTATACTGGAACTGTCTCTGCCAACGGTTCAAATCCGGAGGGACGTTTCAAATTGAAGATCTTGAGGGACACAGCGGCTCTTCAATCGATCATCTTGAAGTCGGCTGTGCCCAACATCGCCTACACCGGAGAAACTGTCTTCATCACTGACCTCACTGCTACCACTCCATACCCTCTCTCCAGAGTCCACCTGGATTGTCCCTACGTGAATGGAGAAGTCCAAGTCGCCGTCAGGGAAAAGCCTTTTCCCATGCCTGGAGTGCAACTTCTCCTAGGCAACGACTTGGCAGAAGACCTGCAACCGACCAACCTGATCGTCATGGACAAACCCCAGGTGTGTAACTCTGTGCCAATAAACCCTATTCTTGAGTATGTTCCAGCAGAGGTTCAAGAGAGTGATGAAGTTTCTCCTCCGGTTCTCGTGACCACCCGTGCACAAGCCGCACGTCCACAGCCAGCTGACTCTACTGCTACCGCTGTCCCTCAAGACCCTCAGAAACTACCCCCGCATCTGACCAAGTTGGAGTTCCGTAAGTTGCAGAGGGAAGATCTTACTTTAACACCATTGTTTTTCCAGGCTGAGACTCAACCCGACAGTATTCCTGGGTTCTTCCTAGAGAACGACTTGCTCTACCGCAGATATAGACCCAGTAAACTGAAAGAGGAGGACGATTGGGCCAACATCGAACAACTTGTGATTCCTACCAGCCTGCGGCCCACTATTCTACACCTGGCCCACGGAGCACTCTCCCACTACGGCTTCAACAAGACTTACCATGGAATTCGTCAAGACTACTACTGGCCAGGTATGGTAAATAGCGTCAAACAGTACGTAAAACAGTGTCATACATGTCAGATGGCAGGCAAACCGAACATCTCCATTCCCAGAGCGCCACTGATTCCCATACAGGTGCCTGCGGAACCTTTCCACAGACTCATAATAGACTGTGTTGGTCCTTTACCTCGGACCAGTTCAGGTAACGCCTATATCCTAACCATCCTGTGTCCTACCACCAGATTTCCCATAGCAGTTCCAGTGAAGAACATCACGGCTGCTACGGTTGTAAAACATCTATTGAAGATCTTCACTCAATACGGATTTCCCAGGGAGATTCAGAGCGACTGTGGTACCAACTTCACCAGTGATCTCTTCAAAAGGACACTGGAGGAGTTCAACATCAAACAGGTATTGTCCAGCCCCTATCATCCTGCTTCACAGGGTTCTCTTGAACGTAGTCATCAGACTATCAAAGCACTCTTGAAAAAGTTTTGTAGTGAAACCTCTAAGGATTGGGATAAGCAAATCGACCTTATAATGTGTATTTACAGAAGTCTCCCCAATGAGTCCCTAGGAGTATTTCCTTATGAGATGCTCTACGGCCGTAAGTGCCGTACTCCCCTTAAGGCTTTCAAAGACTCTCTCAGAGATGCCACCTTCAGTGAGCATCAGAATGTGCCCCAGTTTCTTCAAAACCTTCAACACATTCTGGAGAGAGTCCACCGTTTTGCCCATGATAATCTATTGAAAGCCCAGGAGAGAATGAAGACTCATTACGACCAGACCAGCAAAGTAAGAAAATTTAAGCCAGGAGACTTCATTCTAGCATACTTCCCTATCCCAGGTTCACCTTTACAAAACAGGTTTTCAGGACCCTACCGCGTCCAAGAGTGCAGAAATAACAACAACTACGTTATAGAGACTCCAGATAGGCGGCGGAAGACCCAGCTGTGCCACGTCAACCTCCTGAGGCAATATAATGATACTCCTCCCACTGTCCTGATTAACTGTTCTACCTTCACAGAACCCTACATCCACAGTGAGACCTTCCCAGCTTCTCCTCCCGAAAGCACTGACAAGGAGTCAGCGCTTTCTAATTCCGAAATCCTTAATGATCTTCCCAAATACTTTCAGGATAATAATCGTGCTCCTTTGCCCTATTCTAATTCCACTCTCACCTCGTCAGATAAGCCCTTCATCCTCCATGTCGACGCCAGTGGTACCGACGTTGGTGGTGTCGTGATGCAGCAACGAGGCGAGGAGAATACACCTGTCAGCGACTACTGCTACAAGGAACTACGGAACAATTGGCAAGGAGCTACTCTTCATCATCCTGAAGCTCCAGCACTTCACTCCACACCTGAAATGTGCTCGGTCTACCATCAACACGGACCACACCACCCTACACCTCCTGCAGCACGCCCACTTCTCATCTCAACGTCTTCTACTATGGGCTTGCTAACTGCAGAAATTCAACCTGGAGACACGCTATACCAAGATTCCGACAACATCTTAGCCCATGATCTCTCCAGAGTTTATGAAGTAGAAGCGACTCCATCTATTAAACCACATAACGACGTACTTCTTCCAGAACCGCAGGCTTCGGGGGAGAGTTGTGACGATAATCTCCTTCAAGAGATTGAGCCTGCTCTTCCCTCCAAAAATACGTCGCTACAAATATATAAAACTACTATGGAAGAAATGTCCAACAACGACAACAAAATCTCCAAGGTTTGCCAGAGAGCAAAACGTATGCAGCCAGGAACACCTGCTACACCTCAAACCGCCAAACTACCTGTCTTGTTGCTGGCTCCTCGCTGATTGGCCGCCGCTCCAGCTGCTACTGCACTCACCCACCATACTACTTGATGTCTGGGGCCGCCACGACCTCAGTCTTCAGAATATTCAGTGCTTTCATACGGTTAACGCTTCTTCCTGGTAGACTAAGCTTTGGCTTACGTGTAATAAGAGAGGTGATAGCTTAAAGCCAATATTCCTGCACCTCTCATTTTATTGTATATTGCACAGCTTGTTATTGCTCACTTGTCTTAACGTAACTTTTCATTTTATCATTTAATTATTCTTATTATTTTGATTGATTGATTTTATTATACGAATTTGTATGCCCATTTTATTCATGTTTTGTTTATCTAACGTAATTAAAATTCCATTGTTAAAATTTACTTGTGTTTTGTGTGTCTTCTCCTTACCTTACCACAGACGAAGTTCCAGATTTTCTATTTTTTTTAATTCTATGTGACGAGGCCATACCCCTAGCTTTGAACAGCCGAACACCAACGCGTTACCGTCACAATATATATATATATATATATATATATATATATATATATATATATATATATATATATATATATATATATATATATATATATGCGAACAAGCCTGAATGGTCCCCAGGACAATATGCAACTGAAAACTCACACCCCAGAAGTGACTCGAACCCATACTCCCAGGTACAACGCAACTGGTATGTACAAGACGCCTTAATCCACTTGACCATCACGACCGGACATAATGAGGTGATAGCCAAGGCTATTTGAACCACCCCACCGCCGGCACTCGGATAGTAATCTTGGGCATAGCATTTTACCAAATCACCTCATTCTTTGGGGCACACGTGAGGAACACAAATGCGAACAAGCCTGAATGGTCCCCAGGACAATATGCAACGGAAAACTCACACCCCAGAAGTGACTCGAACCCATACTCCCAGGAGCAACGCAACTGGTATGTACAAGACGCCTTAATCCACTTGACCATCACGACCGGACATAATGAGGTGATAGCCAAGGCTATTTGAACCAACCCACCGCCGGCACTCGGATAGTAATCTTGGGCATAGCATTTTACCAAATCACCTCATTCTTTGGGGCACACGTGAGGAACACAAATGCGAACAAGCCTGAATGGTCCCCAGGACAATATGCAACTGAAAACTCACACCCCAGAAGTGACTCGAACCCATACTCCCAGGAGCAACGCAACTGGTATGTACAAGACGCCTTAATCCACTTGACCATCACGACCGGACATAATGAGGTGATAGCCAAGGCTATTTGAACCACCCCACCGCCGGCACTCGGATATTAATCTTGGGCATAGCATTTTACCAAATCACCTCATTCTTTGGGGCACACGTGAGGAACACAAATGCGAACAAGCCTGAATGGTCTCCATATAATGTTGTTAGTGGGTGGGTGGAGACGAGTGGAGAAATAGCAACATCGACCATAGTATCCGTACCCGCATTGAACAACACCTCGACATCCTCACAGACCAACATCACCTCAGCACTGAAACAAGGATTATCAAGAAACTAACAACATTATATGGAGGACCTATGGCAATTCCACGACCAAGAGATGGCTTCCTGAACCTTGCAGGAATTAACCTCACTGAGGACCAAGTCACTCTCCTAAATCTGGGCATAAACTGTCATGTTATGTCCAGACCGAGTGAAATGGCCCGGAAAGTAGAGTTGGAAATTCTGTTGGACGACATATTCGACCTCGAGACACAAAAGAAGGTCACTACCAAAGATACCTTACAAGCAGAACTTATTGCAGAAGGAGGAAAGAATCGAGGCAACTACAGAAGCACCATACTGTCCCCCGAGCTTAAAGCGGCAGCTAAAAGCCTTCGTGAGAACAAGGAGATAGTTGTCAGGAGAGGTGACAAGTCGCCAATATATGTCATTCTTAAAAAAGACGAATATCTGGCGAAAATGAACATCATACTCTCTGACCAAACTAAGTTCCAAAGGGTAACGAAGGACACTACAGCCGAATTAAAAGCAAAGGTCAACAAACTGATCGAAACTGTGAACGCCAAGAAATCCGGACTCCACCTGCCAAAGATCATTGGGGAATATAAACCTGGATATGCGTATGGAAATGTCAAGACGCACAAGCCTGGAAACCCACTTCGGCCAATCATTAGCCAGATACCCACACCCACGTACAGACTGGCGAAGCGACTCAACGGCCTGCTGACTCCTTATGTTCCTTGCGCCTTCAGCCTGAAGTCTCCAAAGGAATTTGTGGACTTACTGCGGGGCACACGGGCCACAGGGATAAGAGCCTCGTTGGACGTAGAATCGCTGTTTACCAACGTACCTGTGGACGAGACAATCGGAATGATAGCCGACAGAGTGTATCGTGATCCAGCCTGTACTCCTCTTGACATGCCAAAATTATTCTGAGGAAACTACTCCAAGCTTGTACTAAAGAGGCACCCTTCTTGAGCCCGGATGGGCACATGTATAAGCAAGTAGATGGGGTCGCCATGGGTTCTCCCCTAGGTGTCCTGTTTGCAAACTTCTACATGGGTACCATCGAGCAAAAAGTCTTAGTCGACATGAACTTGAAACCGGCCATATACTGCAGGTATGTTGACGACATTTTTACACAGGTACCTGATGTCAGACATCTGCAGGAGCTGAAGGAGGCATTTGAGCAGAGTTCCGTGTTGCGTTTCACTTACGAGACGGAAGAGGATGGGAAGCTGCCTTTTCTAGATGTAACAGTCATGGAAAAGGGCGGAGGTTTCCACACTGCAGTCTACACTAAGGAAACAAACATAGGAATGTGCCTAAATGCCAACAGCGACTGCCCTGACAGGTACAAGAGGAGTGTTGTTAACGCATACGTCGACCGTGCTTTCAGCCACAGCTCAGAATGGAAGCAAGTCGACGAAGAACTCTGTAGGGTAAGGCAGGTCCTAGTCAATAACGGCTTCTCCAATGGTTTCATCGAAGACATCATAAGAAGGAAAGTGAAATGCCATGCAACCTCTGAAGAGACAACTAACACAACACCTATACCCCTATTAGACTATTTTACAGGAACTTCTTTTCCACAGCTCATTAAACGGAGGAAAGGGTCCTGAAAGATATTGTTAATAGAAACGTTATCCCTACAGACAAAAATCAGAGGATACAACTGACGATTTACTATAAAACCAGAAAAACGGCCAGCCTACTCATGAGAAACTCTCCAGACACAAAACAGAACGCTTTAAAAGAGACTAACGTCGTCTATGCCTTCAAATGCCCTCTTGGGGACTGTAAGCTCCAAAAAACCCAGTATATAGGCAAGACAACAACATCTCTTTCTAGGCGTTTAACGATGCATAAGCAACAGGGCTCCATTAAGGAACATATAATCTCTTCCCATAACCAAACCATCGCCAGAGAAATCCTAGTAAACAACACAGAAATCATCGATAGATACAGCGATAGCAGGCGGCTTGACGTTTGCGAGGCACTACACATCAAGAAGTCAACACCAGCAATCAACAGCCAATTATTGCACAACTATATTCTACCCACCTCAAGACTCCGCTCCAATATAGAAGCATCAAGAAATATGGACCAATAGGCTTTCTACAAACACTTCTATTCAATACCCATTGTTTCTGTTCTGTCTTGTGTTGATACTTTTAATACCCTATTAATATCCCCTCTTGTTCTGTCTTGTGTTAATGCCACATCACCCCTCCCACCTCACTCAAATGTAGATATAAAATCAGAGATACGTAAGTTCTAATCAGTTGTGTATTTGTGAAGTCTTTGAAAATGTAATAAGTTTTACGAAACGCGCCCGTGTCGCGTCAGACTAGAAATAAAAATGAATTTTGGAGAAGTGATTTTTTATTTACCTCCAACAGTGAAGCGTAATGTACGAAAGATTGAGAAAATTCGTGTTAGAATTATTAATCTTACTTTTTCGGTTATATTTAATAATATATGTCTACAGGAAAGACTGCTACCAAAATATACTAATATATATATATATATATATATATATATATATATATATATATATATATATATATATATATATATATATATATATATATATATATATATATATATATATATATATATATATATATATATATATATATATATATATATATATATATATATATTAGGCTTATAAATTTTTTTCCTAATTCATTTATGATATTGTTTAAGTAATAATATCTAAAGAACTTAATTCATCTGTTTTCCTCCATATCTTCTGTTATATGTGTAATACATTTTTTTACCGAAACATTTTCTTTCACTCCTGTTCTTTCTTTGGCATGCACACGCTCTTACTTGAACAGCTGGTCTATCCTCCTCACAGTGCAGCCCGTCCTCCAAAGATTTTCCAACGTCATGGAACTGTCGTACTATTTGATTGTTGCCGCCGAAGGCGGCTAGTTTATTGTGCACCCCATACTCATCCTGTGAGCGGTAGCGCAAAAGCATTACAGAGGGCACAAAAGGTCTTTATCAGACCTCATCTTAGATTATTACATAAACAATTTCTTCAATCCTTCACACCTTATAGATACAATGTCAGCTAGTTACAGAGAAAGTGCTATTACAAGAGCTACATATTTACAGTAAGTCATCATACATTAATGGTAGGTCTTGTCGTTAATACATAATAGTTTGGCCAATGGGGATATTACAGAGTCATAGGGGAGCTTCTGTTTATTATTAGTCCTCAGAATACACTACTTGTTTCTGAATCTCATATGTCGTTCATCTACTGGAAGCAAAATGTGGGTACAGTGCAAGGATTTCAGGTAATTTATCCATGGTAATAAGATAGGTTGCCATATCATACAGAGTGAGCTTAGATTCATCTCTAAAAGGCTCAATTTTACAACAATCCAAGATATAGTGTTCGAGTGTGTGTCCCTGCCTATGTCCACACACTTTACACTTTACTTCATCTAGATCCCTATACAAGCCGAACTGCCAGAGATACTTGTAGCCAAGTCTTATACGAGCTGTGACAACATCTGTTAGTCTACTGACTTTGTTACTTGCCCCATACACGTTTTACTTCACACATTTCATTGTGATGAACAATGGACCTACTAGTTCCAGTTTGCACTGTTCTACTTTCCTCAAATCCATCTAGGAGTTCTCGTCTAATGACACTTTTAAGGGACCTATTTGATAACTCAAGATTCCATTCAATACTGTCTTTATTTACTGCAGCCTTAGCAAGGGCGTCAACTTTGTCATGTTCCTGCATGCCAATGTGAGAAGGAATCCACAACATTTTTATATTTACCCTCTTGCTAAGTATTTTTACATATCTACGTCTAGCTTCCAAGACAAGCACGTTATTACTTGATTGCAAACTGTTTATTGCTCGTAGTGAGGATAGGGAGTCAGAAATAATTAAGCTATCTACTTCAGTGTTGTCAATAATTTCGAGTGCTACCAGTATCGCTACCAACTCGGCTTGCATTGTGGACGCCCAGTTACTAATTCGGATATTTCTTTGAATTATTCTGCCATCGGGCTGATGAGCAATAACAGCACTTCCTGCCCTCCCTGTAGCTGTATTGAGTGATCCGTCAGTGTATATGGTCTGTGCAATGTTGTTTTCAGCTTGTATATTGTGAATGTGTTCTATGGTGCTTAATTTAACAGCAAGCTGAGCATGAGGGTTGCTTGTGATTAGTTTCTTGGTGGGGTATGCAGGGGTCAGGATGTCAAAAGGTACTATCTGCCAGGGTGGAAGGAAGTGCTGTACTCTTTCATCTGTATATACATCGTGCAGTCCCATCATTTTAATATGAGTGGCAGTTCTTTGAATCCATTTAGACTCGCTAGTTCCATTTCGTATGTGTTCTAACAGTGCAACTGACACAATGTTGTTTTTGTTATCACGCAGCAGCTTTAGTCCCATCATAAGATTAATTTCAAATATTCTATCTCGAATGCTAAGTATATTTAATTCTTTCCGCATGTTGAGAACTTTGGTAGTTATAGGACAGCAGAGTGCGCTTATCCTAACTTACATTTGGACAAAAAACAGAAAATTGGATATAATGTTCCGTTAGTTTCATGAGCCGTTATAATTTACTAGAACAAAGATTTTTGGTCTTAGGTAAAGTATATATTAAAATGCGATGTTTGGTATGATGACTGGTTGATGAGTTACGCTTCAGGTACCTGGCACTCACTTACACCTCACTCTTGTAATTGTTTCTTCAAATATTGCTGTAACTGCTATTGTATATATTTTCTAAATATGTCTAAAATATGAACATTTTGCCGCCATGGTTAGCGTTCATGATTTTGGAGAAATACCTGCGACTAATTTCTGAATTATGGTGTATATAATATGTTTACTCACGACACCCACTAGTGATGTAATGCAGAAATATCATCTGCTCGCCAATATTGTTGAATAATATCAACATATTCTCAATATCCATCCTAAAGATAGTATCTCAACAGCAGTTACTCACTACTCTCCCAATAGATAAAATAAATGAGGATCTTCTTTATGCACTCATCAGTAATAATACTAAAGCATTGTGTACTCACTACTCACCACAGATATGTAATGTAGTGAAAACTTTACCTTGTATCCATATGAGCAATTTTTTTTAGCCTGTTTTGAGTATATTTTATATATTAAGAGTATATAAATGCATGTTGCTTTATAAGCTAGAATGAGGCACAACAAACAAGAATGGATGAAAAGACAAAATGAGATAGGAAAAACATGACAGAGTGTCTCATAGACAGAGCCTGACAACTTTTCTCACTTCATTAACACAAAGCTTATTCCATTAGATATGATACTCACCATGCCATGTAATATCTCACTATCGGCGTAGCTGGACTGATCAAATTCAGAGAAATGCTGGCGCTCTGGGTTGGCGAGGTTATAGGGTAGTTGTGAGGGCGGCTGGAGGAGGTTGTTACGGATGTAGTTCACCAGAGCTGGGTCGTCCTGTGCTACTCCTGCAAATGTCTTTGCCGTCAACACTCGCTCCTCCTTCACATATGGTCTTATCCCTGTAGATATTTTGATCAACTTTTAAAAATGTAATAATAAGAAAGGTTAAAGTGTCCTTCTGTTTAGGAACTAATGAATGTAGAGACCATTACAAACTTTAATTTTTTTCACAACCCCGAGAAAGTTAATATAAAATAATTGATTTAAAATATTGCGTGGGTGATGAATTACTACAAGAATGTTGTACAAAATTTAATATCTTTCAAGTAAAAAAAAAAAATCTTTACATGCAGGAGCAAGTGATTGGGCTAGGTCGATTTCAGAAGTACATACCAATTAGGGAGGACCACAGCAGGAGAGCTGGACTACACTGGGTTCGAACCTATCTTGAGATGATTTCGGGGCTTTAGTGTCCCCGCGGCCCGGTCCTCGACCAGGCCTCAATCCCCAGGAAGCTGACTAACACCCAGGTACCTATTTTACTGGTAGGTAACAGAAAATCTGAAAGAAACTCTGCCTATTGTTTCTCGCCGGCGCCCGGGATCGAACCCGGGACCACAGGATCACAAGTCCAGCGTGCTGACCGCTCAGCCGACTGGCTCCCTTACCTAACCGGCTCCTCACCGAACACAAAATATATACACAAATTCTTCCTCGATTCAAATATATTTATATATATATATATATATATATATATATATATATATATATATATATATGCGAACAAGCCTGAATGGTCCCCAGGACTATATGCAACTGAAAACTCACACCCCAGAAGTGACTCGAACCCATACTGCCAGGAGCAACGCAACTGGTATGTACAGGGACGCCTTAATCCGCTTGACCATCACGACCGGACATAAGGAAGTGATAGCCGAAGCTATTTGAACCACTTCCCCGCCGGCACTCGGATGGTAATCTTGGGCATAGCATTTTATCAAATCACCTCATTCTTTGGGGCACACGTGAGGAACACAAATGCGAACAAGCCTGAATGGTCCCTAGGACTATATGCAACTGAAAACTCACACCCCAGAAGTGACTCGAACAAATACTGCCAGGAGCAACGCAACTTGTATGTTCAGGGACGCCTTAATCCGCTTGACCATCACGACCGGACATAAGGAAGTGATAGCCGAAGCTATTTGAACCACTTCCCCGCCGGCACTCGGATGGTAATCTTGGGCATAGCATTTTATCAAATCACCTCATTCTTTGGGGCACACGTGAGGAACACAAATGCAGACAAGCCTGAATGGTCCCCAGGACTATATGCAACTGAAAACTAACACCCCAGAAGTGACTCGAACCCATACTGCCAGGAGCAACGCAACTGGTATGTACAGGGACGCCTTAATCCGCTTGACCATCACGACCGGACATAAGGAAGTGATAGCCGAAGCTATTTGAACCACTTCCCCGCCGGCACTCGGATGGTAATCTTGGGCATAGCATTTTATCAAATCACCTCATTTTTTGGGTCACATGTGAGGAACACAAATGCGAACAAGCCTGAATGGTCCCCAGGACTATATGCAACTGAAAACTCACACCCCAGAAGTGACTCGAACCCATACTGCCAGGAGCAACGCAACTGGTATGTACAGGGACGCCTTAATCCGCTTGACCATCACGACCGGACATAAGGAAGTGATAGCCGAAGCTATTTGAACCACTTCTCCGCCGGCACTCAGATGGTAATCTTGGGCATAGCATTTTATCAAATCACCTCATTCTTTGGGGTACATGTTCTCACGTGTGCCCCACGTGAGAACGGTCGTGATGGTCAAGCGGATTAAGGCGTCCCTGTACATACCAGTTGCGTTGCTCCTGGCAGTATGGGTTCGAGTCACTTCTGGGGTGTGAGTTTTCAGTTATATATATATATATATATATATATATATATATATATATATATATATATATATATATATATATATATATATATTTGATGGTTACAAGATATACATGGGTTGATACAAAAATAATAATGCAAAAAGGTGCTTAAAGGTTATGGATCTCTTGAAGAACACAACAATGGGAAACTTTGATGAATGTCACAGACGGGTTCGATCATTGTTGCAAGTCAAACACTTCTTCGAATTCCTCTGAAGTTGGACTAGTGCCCAAGACGCAACAGGCATTTCCCCTCTGAATCGCAACACTGAGGCGCTGGAACAAGAAACTTTTTGCTCTCTGGTCTTTTGTAGCGCTGATCAATTTGTCCCCCAATTCCTTCAGGAACTTCAATGCACATTTTCCCCACGAACCGAGGGTCTCCGAGCCGATCGGAACAAAGCTGTAGCAGTGTGCTAGACCTCTGTATTTAATAATTTTCTGCGATTCCCTGAAAGAAGCAGCACCACCGCTTTCACGTGTGCTGTAGTGGAGGTAGGTACTGGCCAGTGTGGCAGCGCACGTGTAGTCCCATACCACTTGCTTACCATCCTTCCAAGGTAGCAAGGTGACCCCATCAGGGCGCTTCTGAGGGTCGTTAGGTCTGGATAAGTGTGGTTCTCTTTGTGCCGGGCAGCGGGCTGTGGCGAGGCTCCTCTTGATGATGTCGTTGACTTCTTCATGTCTTGCAATTTTACCCTGTGATTTACGACATACCAGACCATGACGACCATATTGGTCTGCCATCGCAGTTCCGCAGATGCACCTATGTTCGGTGAGGATGGGGGCGGCAAGGCGAAGGGCAACTCCAATGCGGAGAGCGTCATGACTGAGGCGAGTTCCCAGGGCTGCATTGGGCACAGCAAATAAAAAATCCCCGGCGTGGGGTGCTGTTACCGCTAGGAGGCGGGCTTTGTTTTCAGCATCAGCGTTGTCAATCATTGCTGTGACAGTCTTTTCCATTATGGGGCTATCCCAGTGGGCCTGCTTGTGGTCTTTTGGGACTTGTGGTCGGGGTTGAGGGTGTGCAATGGTGTCCCATTGTCTGGCTGCTTCGATGAACGTTTGATCATGAGTTCCCGCTGTCTCTCTCATACGCTCTGGTAGGATCTGCCCTACCAATTCGTTGGCTGCTGTACATGAGGATAAGAATGCTGGAAGTGCTACCTCAGTTGCCTTTCGTATGCCTATCCCTCCAAATCTCACTGGTAGTGTTGCTTGGTCCCACTGACTGTCATCTAAATCTAGGTTGAGCGCCTTCCTGAATATTGACCTGAGGAGCTCATCATATTGATTTAGAAGTGGGTTGCCAAAAGTTGGTGCACACCTTAAGAAGTATGTTAGCCTGGGCAGGGTAAGGCACTTTGTGAGAAGGTAGAGGGCATCGTGGGAGTCCAAGTCCCCAATTCTCTCTTCCATCCTCTTTAGGTCTCTAAACTTTTCGTCAAGGACTGCAGCAATGGCATTGTGGCCCAGAGGTGCTCCGAGTAGTGTGCTGTCGGTAGGTTTAACGACTGAGGCTTCTGGTAGAACTGATTTCACTGCTCTAATGATTACTTCACTAGATGCAATAATTTCGCACTTGGAGGGGCTAAGAACGAGACCCATGGACTCCCCCCGTGTCTTCACCAGCTGTAAGTCTTCTAGCAGGGAATCTTGTGTGCCTGCCAGAGTGCCATCATCCAGGAACCAGATGATGAGCTCGCTGGACAGTCTGGTTGTAATTTCTCGAACCGCTATGCAAAAGAGGAACGGTGCAAGTATATATATATATATATATATATATATATATATATATATATATATATATATATATATATATATATATATATATATATATATATATATATATATATATATATATATTTATATATATATATATATATATATATATATATATATATATATATATATATATATATATATATATATATATATATATATATATATATATGTCGTACCTAGTAGCCAGGACACACTTCTCAGCCTACTATGCAAGGCCTGATTTGCCTAATAAGCCAAGTTTTCATGAATTAATTCTTTTTCGACTACCTAACCTACCTAACCTAACCTAACCTAACTTTTCCGGCTACCTAACCTAACCTAACCTATAAAGATAGGTTAGGTTAGGTTAGGTAGGGTTGGTTAGGTTCGGTCATATATCTGCGTTAATTTTAACTCCAATAAAAAAAATTGACCTCATACATAATGAAATGGGTAGCTTTATCATTTCATAAGAAAAAAATTAGAAAAAATATATTAATTCAGGAAAACTTGGCTTATTAGGCAAATCGGGCCTTGAATAGTAGGCCCGATATATATATATATATATATATATATATATATATATATATATATATATATATATATATATATATATATATATATATGTCGTACCTAATAGCCAGAACGCACTTCTCAGCCTACTATTCAAGGCCCGATTTGCCTAATAAGCCAAGTTTTCATGAATTAATGTTTTTTCGACTACCTAACTTACCTAACCTAACCTAACCTAACTTTTCCGGCTACCTAACCTAACCTAACCTATAAAGATAGGTTAGGTTAGGTTAGGTAGGGTTGGTTAGGTTCGGTCATATATCTGCGTTAATTTTAACTCCAATAAAAAAAATTGACCTCATACATAATGAAATGGGTAGCTTTATCATTTCATAAGAAAAAAATTAGAAAAAATATATTAATTCAGGAAAACTTGGCTTATTAGGCAAATCGGGCCTTGAATAGTAGGCCCGATATATATATATATATATATATATATATATATATATATATATATATATATATATATATATGTCGTACCTAGTAGCCAGAACTCACTTCTCAGCCTACTATGCAAGGCCCAATTTGCCTAATAAGACAAGTTTTCATGAATTAATTGTTTTTCGACTACCTAACCTACCTAACCTAACCTAACCTAACTTTTTCCGCTACCTAACCAAACCTAACCTATAGAGATAGGTTAGGTTAGGTTAGGTAGGGTTGGTTAGGTTCGGTCATATATCTACGTTAATTTAAACTCCAATAAAAAAAATTGACCTCATACATAATGAAATGGTTAGATTTATCATTTCATAAGAAAAAAATTAGAGAAAATATATTAATTCAGGAAAACTTGGCTTATTAGGCAAATCGGGCCTTGCATAGTAGGCCGATAAGTGCGTTCTGGCTATTAGGTACGACATATATATATATATATATATATATATATATATATATGTCGTACCTAGTAGCCAGAACTCACTTTTTGGCCTACTATTCAAGGCCCGATTTGCCTAATAGGCCAAGTTTTCCTGAATTAATCTATTTTTTCTAATTTTTTTCTTATGAAATGATAAAGCTACCCATTTCATTATGTATGAGGTCAATTTTTTTTTATTGGAGTTAAAATTAACGTAGATATATGACCGAACCTAACCAACCCTACCTAACCTAACCTAACCTATCTTTATAGGTTAGGTTTGGTTAGGTAGCCGAAAAAGTTAGGTTAGGTTAGGTTAGGTAGGTTAGGTAGTCGAAAAACAATTAATTCATGAAAACTTGACTTTTTAGGCAAATCGGGCCTTGCATAGTAGGCTGAGAAGTGCGTTCTGGCTACTAGGTACGACATATATATATATATATATATATATATATATATATATATATATATATATATATGTCGTACCCAGAACTCACTTCTCAGCCTACTATGCAAGGCCCAATTTGCCTAATAAGCCAAGTCTTCATGAATTAATTGTTTTTCGACTACCTAACCTACCTAACCTAACCTAACCTAACTTTTTCCGCTACCTAACCTAACCTAACCTATAAAGATAGATTAGGTTAGGTTAGGTAGGGTTGGTTAGGTTCGGTCATATATCTACGTTAATTTTAACTCCAATTAAAAATAATTGACCTCATACGTAATGAAATGGGTAGCTTTATCATTTCATAAGAAAAATATTAGAGAAAATATATTAATTCAGGAAAACTTGGCTTATTAGGCAAATCGGGCCTTGCATAGTAGGCTGAGAAGTTCGTTCTGGCTACTAGGTACGACATATATATATAAAATATATATATATATATATATATATATATATATATATGTCGTACCTAGTAGCTAGAACTCACTTCTCAGCCTACTATTCAAGGCCCGATTTGCCTAATAAGCCAAGTTTTCCTGAATTAATATATTTACTATAATTTTTTTCTTATGAATTGATAAAGCTACCCATTTCATTATGTATGAGGTCAATTTTTTTTTATTGGAGTTAAAATTAAAGTAGATATATGACCGAACCTAACCAACCCTACCTAACCTAACCTAACCTATATTTATAGGTAAGGTTAGGTTAGGTAGCCAAAAAAAGCTAGGTTAGGTTAGGTTAGGTAGGTTAGGTAGACGAAAAAACATTAATTCATGAAAACTTGGCTTATTAGGCAAATCGGGCTTTGAATAGTAGGCTGAGAAGTGCGTTCTGGCTATTAGGTACGACATATATATATATATATATATATATATATATATATATATATATATATATATATATATATATATGTCGTACCTAGTAGCCAGAACGCACTTCTCAGCCTACTATGCAAGGCCCGATTTGCCTAATAAGCCAAGTTTTCATGAATTAATATATTTTCTCTAATTTTTTTCTTATGGAATAATAAAGCTACCCATTTAATTATGTATGAGGTCAATTTTTTTTATTGGAGCTAAAATTAACGTAGATATATGACCGAACCTAACCAACCCTACCTAACCTAACCTAACCTATCTTTATAGGTTAGGGCAGGTTAGGTTAGCTAGCCGAAAAAGTTAGGTTAGGTTAGGTTAGGTAGGTTAGATAGTCGAAAAAACATTAATTCATGAAAACTAGGCTTATTAGGCAAATCGGGCCTTGCATAGTAGGCTGAGAAGTTCGTTCTGGCTACTAGGTACGACATATATATATATATCTATATATATATATATATATATATATATATATATATATATATATATATATATATATATATATATATATATATGTCGTACCTAGTAGCCAGAACTCACTTCTCAGCCTACTATTCAAGGCCCGATTTGCCTAATAAGCCAAGTTTTCCTGAATTAATATATTTACTATAATTTTTTTCTTATGAAATGATAAAGCAACCCTTTTCTCTATGTATGAAGTCAATTTTTTTTTATTGGAGCTAAAATTAACGTAGATATATGACCGAACCTAACCAACCCTACCTAACCTAACCTAACCTATATTTATAGGTAAGGTTAGGTTAGGTAGCCAAAAAAGCTAGGTTAGGTTAGGTTAGGTAGGTTAGGTAGACGAAAAAACATTAATTCATGAAAACTTGGCTTATTAGGCAAATCGGGCCTTGAATAGTAGGCTGAGAAGTGCGTTCTGGCTATTAGGTACGACATATATATATATATATATATATATATATATATATATATATATATATATATAGATATATATACATATATGTCGTACCTAGTAGCCAGAACTCATTTTTTGGCCTACTATTCAAGGCCCGATTTGCCTAATAAGCCAAGTTTTCCTGAATTAATATATTTTTTCTAATTTTTTTCTTATGAAATGATAAAGCTACCCATTTCATTATGTATGAGGTCAATTTTTTTTTATTGGAGTTAAAATTAACGCAGATATATGACCGAACCTAACCAACCCTACCTAACCTAACCTAACCTATCTTTATAGGTTAGGTTAGGTTAGGTAGCCGGAAAAGTTAGGTTAGGTTAGGTTAGGTAGGTTAGGTAGTCGAAAAAGAATTAATTCATGAAAACTTGGCTTATTAGGCAAATCGGGCCTTGCATAGTAGGCTGAGAAGTGTGTTCTGGCTACTAGGTACGACATATATATATATATATATATATATATATATATATATATATATATATATATATATATATATATATATATATATATATATATATATATATATATATATGTCGTACCTAGTAGCCAGAACGCACTTCTCAGTCTACTATGCAAGGCCCGATTTGCCTAATAAGCCAAGTTTTCCTGAATTATTATATTTTCTCAAATTTTTTTCTTATGAAATGATAAAGCTACCTATTTCATTATGTATGAGGTCAATTTTTTTTTATTGGAGTTAAGATTAACGTAGATATACGACTGAACCTAACCAACCCTACCTAACCTAACCTAACCTATCTCTATACGTTAGGTTAGGTTAGGTAGCCGAAAAAGCTAGGTTAGGTTAGGTTAGGTAGGTTAGGTAGTCGAAAAACAATTAATTCATGAAAACTTGGCTTAATAGGCAAATCGGGCCTTGCATAGTAGGTTGAGAAGTTCGTTCTGGCTACTAGGTACGACATATATATATATATATATATATATATATATATATATATATATATATATATATATATATATATATATATATATATATATATATATATATATATATATATATGTCGTACCTAATAGCCAGAACGCACTTCTCAGCCTACTATTCAAGGCCCGATTTGCCTAATAAGCCAAGTTTTCATGAATTAATGTTTTTTCGTCTACCTAACCTACCTAACCTAACCTAACCTAGCTTTTTTTGGCTACCTAACCTAACCTTACCTATAAATATAGGTTAGGTTAGGTTATGTAGGGTTGGTTAGGTTCGGTCATATATCTACGTTAATTTTAACTCCAATAAAAAAAAATTGACCTCATACATAGAGAAAAGGGTTGCTTTATCATTTCATAAGAAAAAAATTATAGTAAATATATTAATTCAGGAAAACTTGGCTTATTAGGCAAATCGGGCCTTGAATAGTTGGCTGAGAAGTGCGTTCTGGCTATTAGGTACGACATATATATATATATATATATATATATATATATATATATATATATATATATATATATATATATATATATATATATATATATATATATATATATATATATATATATGTATGTCGTACCTAGTAGCCAGAACGCACTTCTCAGCCTACTATGCAAGGCCCGATTTGCCTAATAAGCCAAGTTTTCATGAATTAATGTTTTTTCGACTACCTAACCTACCTAACCTAACCTAACCTAACTTTTTCGGCTACGTAACCTAACCTAACCTATGAAGATAGGTTAGGTTAGGTTAGGTAGGGATGGTTAGGTTTGGTCATATATCTACGTTAATTTTAACTCCAATAAAAAAAAATTTACCACATACATAATGAAATGGGTAGCTTTATCATTTCTTAAGAAAAAAATTAGAGAAAATTTTTTAGTTTAGGAAAACTTGGCTTATTAGGCAAATCGGGCCTTGCATAGTAGGCTGAGAAGTGCGTTCTGGCTACTAGGTACGACATGTATATATATATATATATATATATATATATATATATATATATATATATATATATATATATATATATATATATATATATATGTCGTACCTAGTAGCCAGAACGCACTTCTCAGCCTATTATGCAAGGCCCAATTTGCCTAATAAGCCAAGTTTTCATGAATTAATTGTTTTTCGACGACCTAACCTACCTAACCTAACCTAACTTTTTCGGCTACCTAACCTAACCTAACCTATAAAGATAGGTTAGGTTAGGTTAGGTAGGGTTGGTTAGGTTCGGTCATATATCTACGTTAATTTTAACTCCAATAAAAATAAATTGACCTCATACAAAATGAAATGGGTAGCTTTATCATTTCATAAGAAAAAAAATTGAGAAAATATATTAATTCAGGAAAACTTGGCTTATTAGGCAAATCGGGCCTTGCATAGTAGGCCGAGAAGTGCGTTCTGGCTACTAGGTACGACATATATATATATATATCTATATCTATATCTATCTATCTATATATATATATATATATATATATATATATATATATATATATATATATATATATATATATATATATATATATATATATATATATATATATATATATGTCGTACCTAGTAGCCAGAACGCAATTTTTGGCCTACTATGCAAGGCCTGATTTGCCTAATAAGCCAAGTTTTCCTGTATTAATATATTTTCTCTAATTTTTTTCGTATGAAATGATAAAGCTACCCATTTCATTATGTATGAGGTAATTTTTTTTTATTGGAGTTAAAATTAACGTAGATATATGACCGAACCTAACCAACCCTACCTAACCTAACCTAACCTATCTTTATAGGTTAGGTTAGGTTAGGTTGCCGAAAAAGCTAGGTTAGGTTAGGTTAGGTAGGTTAGGTAGTCGAAAAACAATTAATTCATGAAAACTTGGTTTATTAGGCAAATCGGGCCTTGCATAGTAGGCAGAGAAGTGCGTTCTGGCTACTAGGTACGACATATATATTTATATATATATATGTCGTACCTAGTAGCCAGAACGCACTTCTCAGCCTACTATGCAGGGCCCAATTTGCCTAATAAGCCAAGTTTTCATGAATTAATTATTTTTCGACTACCTAACCTACCTAACCTAACCTAACCTAACTTTTTCGGCTACATAACCTAACCTAACCTATAAAGATAGGTTAGGTTAGGTTAGGTAGCGTTGGTTAGGTTCGGTCATATATGTACGTTGATTTTATCTCCAATAACAAAAAATTGTCCTCATACATAATGAAATGGGTAGCTTTATCATTTCACAAGAAAAAAATTAGAGAAAATATATTAATTCAGGAAAACTTGGCTTATTAGGCAAATCGAGCCTTGCATAGTAGGCTGAGAAGTGCGTTCTGGCTACTAGGTACGACATATATATATATATATATATATATATATATATATATATATATATATATATATATATATATATATATTATTGTTATTATTATTACGTATGACCGAAAGAGTAAGATTAATAATTCTAACACGAATTTTCTCAATATTTTGTATGTTTCTTCTTACTGTAGATGGTAATTGAAAAATCAATTCTCAAAAATTCATTTTTATTTCTAGTCTGACACGACGCTTGAACGCGCTTCGTAATAACTTATTACATTTTCAAAGACTTTAGTTTACACACACACAACTATAACCTGCAAACACTAAACAGAGTTCTTCTATGCTATAATGTTAAACAGCTTTCATATTATTTACCAGCATTAGGGTGAGGTTAAATGTTACAACAGTTTTGGATGAGGTGAACAAAACTTTCAACACAAGACAGAACACGAAACAATGGGTATATATTGGGTAAATTAAAGAGAAGAATGGAACTGCAAAAGGCCTATTGGCCCATATTTCTTGATGCTTTTATATTGGTGCGGAGTCATGAAGTGGGTAGAATGGGTGGGTATTCTACCCACTTCAAAATGAAAACATCCGATCACATGAAAAAACATCATGTGATCTGATGTTCCCATCACTGAAATATAGGAAAAACAGTTAAAAATTAATTGAAAATATGAAAAAATAAAATAAATAAACTATACTCACGAAATGAACGGTATGGTAAACAACACAACTCAATTCCAACGCAATTCACACAAAATAATGAAATCAGAGTGAAAATAAATCAGAGTGAAAATAAATAAAAATCGATGAAAATTCAATTTATCAATGCAATCAGAAACAATGAAATGGAATTGTAACATATTTAGTATAGCATGTGTGTTGCTCTTACATGCAACAGAAGGCGCTGTTTTTCAAGGAAAGCATAGTTTTTCCTATCACAGGTGAGGCATGTATATAGTAGATATATAAAAAGACGCCTCTATTCGAATGCAATGTTGTGTCAAAATTTCAAAGCAATTGATAAAGTGGTCTCGAAGATTTCCCCCACATGAAAAACACAAAAAACATAGTTTTTTCTGAAAAAGCATGTTTTCTTACCGTCACAGACGTGACATCTATATAGAATGTATATAAAAACCTGGCCGGATGCGAATGGAACGTTGTGTAAAAATTTCAAAGCAATCAATGAAGAACTTTCGGAGATTAGCGGTTATACACAAACAAAGATTTCCATTTTTATTTATATAGATTAAGTCATTTCAACGCTCCCTTTAAACATAAGTGGCAGAACTAAATGAACTTTTATGTGGCTAAAACGAGTGCTTGATAAAACCTCCAATGGTTAGCAGATCAACCGGGCTGTGATTCATAAGTGAGAGTTGCTACTGTGGACAGCTTGGTCAACCAGACCACCATCTATATGGTCTGGTCAAAGTCAGTACCATGGGGGATATTGATTCCTGGAGCCATCAACGAGAATGATGCACAAGTTAGTGTGTGATCCAGTTTTGTTATGTCGTGTCGAATTCCATTAGTACATATTGTGAAGTTCTTTTTTTTTAGGGGGGGGGGGGACACAGTCTATATTTTGTACATTTCATCCAGAGTAGCTACAAGTACTGTCATTTTGGGTAGTCTAGTCCTTGTCTATTTTACTTTGTTCGCAGGGGTCTTAAAGACCTTGCAAACAAACAAAAATGGACCGCTAAGCGCTACTTTTTTCTTGGTACCTGATTAATATTATAATTCTCGCCAGATTATCACCTGTTCCTTTCTAACTTTAGCGAAATGGTTTGTATGTATACTCTTACTGTACATATATCTTGATATGCCTTAAGGTTTGCCACCATGAAATAGTATTTTAAGAACAGTATTCGTGTACATTACCAAAGGTAATAGAACTTGTCTGGACATTATCACAACCCACCTGAGATGTACCTCTGGACATTATCACAACCCACCTGAGATGTACCTCTGGACATTATCACAACCCACCTGAGATGTACCTCTGGACGTTATCACAACCCACCTGAGATGTACCTCTGGACGTTATCACAACCCACCTGAGATGTACCTCTGGACGTTATCACAACCCACCTGAGATGTACCTCTGGACGTTATCACAACCCACCTGAGATGTACCTCTGGACGTTATCACAACCTACCTGAGATGTACCTCTGGACATTATCACAACCCACCTGAGATGTACCTCGGGACATTATCACAACCTACCTGAGATGTACCTCTGGACGTTATCACAACCCACCTGAGATGTACCTCTGGACGTTATCACAACCCACCTGAGATGTACCTCTGGACGTTATCACAACCCACCTGAGATGTACCTCTGGACGTTATCACAACCCACCTGAGATGTACCTCTGGACGTTATCACAACCTACCTGAGATGTACCTCTGGACATTATCACAACCCACCAAAGATGTACCTCGGGACATTATCACAACCTACCTGAGATGTATCTCTCAACGTTATCAAAACCCTCCTGAGATTTACCTCTGGATGTTATTACAGCCTACCTGAGATGTACCTCTGGACGTTATCACAACCTACCTGAGATGTTCCTCGTTAGTATTTGAACGTGAGGTTTTTCCACAGCAATTTCGTATACAAGGGTGACAACGCTCAATACTAAGAGCAAGAGGACCAAGTTCCGGGAGAACCATCTCTGGAGATATTGACTCATCCTGTGGACAAATATTTCCAATTAGCATTGTCCATTGGTCACTTGAGTAACACTAAGTTTATGAAAAATATTTCTTGAATTGCACACATGTTATTCATTTCCATGCCTTATAGTATATAACGGAAAACGTAGCACATAGACTTACAACGTTATGATTATATAATACCATAGAACTACACCCTGACACTTACAGCAACACTATGGTCAAATGTTCGAGACCCATTTGCTTCGACTACTAATGAGGAGATACATGACAGTTTGTGCAGGCGAGTCCAATCTCTTACAACTACATTTGACAAAGAGACGCATATTTTACTACTGTGTGAAAAAAAATCGGCACAATAAAATAAAAAGTATTATATGTACAGAACACATTTATGTTTTGGATGTCGAATACAGTCAACCAAACCTCAGCAACTTCAACTAACCAACAGAGGTTGGTTATTGCTCAGTACTGCCTAACTTAAAGTCCAATTCGACAAACATTAAATAATTACTTACGTATAATACAATCATATCAATATCATGATTAATCTAATAATTCCATTGGAGGTACAGTGGTGGTCAAAAGTATCTTTCAAGGGAATGGGAGGGGATGGGGAAAATGTGGCAACACTGCTTTTTGAAGTGCCAAGTTGTTTCAAGAATTACCACATTTTGTTTTTATATTATCGACAAAGATTGTATTCGTACACGTTAGGTTTATATGAAGGCTTAAAATGAGTGATATGCTAACAATAGCTGCATATTTGCCATTTATTATTGAGCAAATTCCCATTTCGTCTCTTTAATTTATTTTCTAAACGAAATCTAGTAATTACCTTAGTAGTCACCTAGTTGTTCTTGCGGGGATTCAGCTCCAACTTTTTCGGCCCGCCTCTCAACTGTTAATCAATCAACGGATTTTTTTTCTACGCACACACACTTACATACTCGTAAGATAATGAAACTAGGCGGTGGAAACAGGAGGCCAGACACAGAATACCGAATGTGTGATGAAGTCCTTCATGAAACGGACAGAGAAAAAGATGTAGGAGTTGATATCACGCCAAACCTGCCTCCTGAGGCCCACATAAAAAGAATAACATTTTAACTGTTTTCAGGATCCTGTGTAAGGAATCATTTAGAACCTTGTATACCACATATGTAAGATTATTCCTGGAGTATGTGGCTCCAGCATGGAGCCCGTACCTTGTCAAGCACAAGACGAAGGTGGAAAAGTTCAAAGGTACGCCACTAGGCTAGTCCCAGTACTAAGAGTCATGAGTTACAAGGAAAGGCTGCGTGAAATTCCCTTCACGACACTGGAAGACAGAAGAGTAAGGAGGAGACATGATCACTACCTACAAAATTCTCAAAGGAATTAACAGGGTAGATAAGGATAAACTGTTTAACACGGGTGGTGCGCGAACACAGGAACAGGTGGAAACTGAGTACCCAAATGAGTCACAGGGAGGTTAGAATGAACTTTTTCAGTGACAGAGTAGTTAACAGATAGAATGCACTAGGAAGTGATGTGGTGGAGGCAAACTACATACACTGTTTCAATGTAGATATGATAAATCCCAGTAGGCTCAGGAATCTGTACACCAGTTCATTGGCGGTTGAGAGACAGGACAAAGAACCAGAGCTCAACCCCCAATAGCACAACTAAGTGAATACACACACACACACACACACAGATGTGTGTGTGTGTGTGTTAACGGATGGAATGCATTAGGCAGTGATGTGGTGGAGGCTGATTCCCTACACAGTTTTAAATGTAGATATGATAGAGCCCAGTAGGCTCAGGAATCTGTACACCGTTGATTGACAGTTGAGAGGAGGGACCAAAGAGCCAAAGCTCAACCCCCGCAAGCACAAATAGGTGAGTACACACACACACACGCACGCACGCACGCACGCACACACACACACACACACACACACACCGTGGTATCACCGTGGATACTTAAAGAGGCAGCGCAGGGTCTCAGCGTGCCTCAGGCAATGATCTTTACTGAGTTACTTATGTCGGGAGAATTGCCCAGTTGCTGGAAGGACGAAAATGTCGTACCGATTTTCAAAAAAGGTGATAGGGAGGAGGCACTTAACTACAGACCCGTATCACTGACAAGCATCCCCTGCAAAATACTTGAAAGAATAATTAGGCTAAGACTTGTTGAGCACCTGGAGAGCATTGGGTTTGTAAACAAGCACCAACATGGGTTCTGGACAGGGAAATCATGCCTAACAAACCTTTTAGAATTCTATGATAAAGTAACAAGGATAAGGCAGGACAGAGAAGGCTGGGCAGACTGCATATTTCTTGACTGCCAAAAGGCCTTTGATACGGTACCGCACATGAGACGCTATACAAACTTGAGAGGCAGGCAGGAGTAAGCGGAAAGGCCCTAGTATGGGTGAAGAACTACCTAACAGGAAGGAGCCAGAGGGTAATGGTAAGGGGCGAGAAGTCGGACTGGCGAACAGTAACAAGTGGAGTACCTCAAGGATCGGTACTAGGACCAATCCTCTTTCTAATTTACGTAAATAATATGTTTACAGGAGTGGAATCATACATGTCAATGTTTGCGGATGACGCAAAATTAATGAGAAGAGTTGTGACAGACGAGGATTGTAGGATCCTCCAAGAGGACTTAAACAGGCTGCAGAGATGGTCAGGGAAATGGCTACTGGAGTTTAACACCAGTAAATGTAAAGTTAAGGAAATGGGATCAGGTGACAGGAGACCAAAGGGACAGTACACAATGAAGGGGAACAGCCTACCTGTAACGATTCGAGAAAGAGACCTGGGAGTGGATGTGACACCTAATCTAACTCCTGAGGCACATATAAATAGGATAACGACAGCAGCGTACCCTACACTGCCGAAAATTAGAACTTCATTCAGAAACCTAAATGAGGAGGCTTTTAGGGCGCTTTACACTGCCTACGTGAGACCCGTCTTAGAGTATGCCGCGCCATCATGGAGCCCCCACCTGAAGAAACACATAAAGAAACTGGAGAAGGTTCAGAGGTTTGTGACGAGGCTTGTCCCAGAGTTACGAGGGATGGGATATGAAGAGCGGCTGAAGGAACTGAACCTTACGACACTAGAGAAAAGAAGGGAGAGAGGAGATATGATAGGGACATATAAAATACTCAGGGGAATTGACAAAGTGGAAATAGATGAAATGTTCACACGTAATAATAACAGAACGAGGGGACATGGGTGGAAACTGGAAACTCAGATGAGTCACAGAGATGTTAGGAAGTTTTCTTTTAGCGTGAGAGTAGTGGAAAAATGGAATGCACTTGGGAAACAGGTTGTAGAAGCAAATACTATTCATACTTTTAAAACTAGGTATGATAGGGAAATGGGACAGGAGTCATTGCTGTAAACAACCGATAGCTCTAAAGGCGGGATCCAAGAGTCAATGCTCGATCCTGCAAGCACAAATAGGTGAGTACAAATAGGTGAGTACAAATAGGTGAGTACACACACACACACACATACACACACACACATACCTGGCATACCGAAAGGGGAATTATGAACAGATGAGAAGTTTCCTAAGTGAAATACCTTGGGACACAGACCTCAGAGACAAGTCTGTACAGGGTATGATGGACTATGTTACCCAAAAGTGTCAGGAGGCAGTAAACAGGTTCATCCCGGCCCAAAGGGAAAAATCCGAGAAGCAACAGAAGAATCCATGGTATAATAGGGCATGTATGGAAGCGAAGAAACTGAACAAAAAGGCGTGGAGGAACTTCCGGAATAACAGAACACCAGAAAGCAGAGAGAGATACCAGAGAACCAGGAATGAGTACGTCAGGGTGAGAAGAGAAGCAGAGAAAAATTTTGAAAATGATATAGCAAACAAAGCCAAGACCGAACCAAAGCTACTCCACAGTCACATCAGAAGGAAAACAACAGTGAAAGAACAGGTATTGAAACTTAGAACAGGCGAGGACAGGTATACAGAGAATGACAGAGAGGTGTGTGAGGAACTCAACAAGAGGTTCCAGGAGGTCTTCACAATAGAACAGGGTGAGGTCACTGTGTTAGGAGAAAGGGAGGTAAACCAGGCGGCCTTGGAGGAGTTCGAAATTACGAGAGAGGAGGTCAAGAGACACCTGCTGGATCTGGATGTTAGAAAGGCTGTTGGTCCAGATGGGATCTCACCATGGGTACTGAAAGAGTGTGCAGAGGCACTTTGCCTGCCACTCTCCATAGTGTATAGTAAGTCACTAGAGACGGGAGACCTACCAGAAATATGGAAGACGGCGAATGTGGTCCCAATATACAAAAAGGGCGACAGACAAGAGGCACTGAACTACAGGCCAGTGTCCTTGACTTGTATACCATGCAAGGTGATGGAGAAGATCGTGAGAAAAAACCTGGTAACACATCTGGAGAGAAGGGACTTCGTGACAAATCGCCAACATGGGTTCAGGGAGGGTAAATCTTGCCTTACAGGCTTGATAGAATTCTACGATCAGGTGACACAGATTAAGCAAGAAAGAGAGGGCTGGGCGGACTGCATTTTCTTGGATTGTCGGAAAGCCTTTGACACAGTACCGCATAAGAGGCTGGTACATAAGCTGGAGAGACAGGCAGGTGTAGCTGGTAAGGTGCTCCAGTGGATAAGGGAGTATCTAAGCAATAGGAAGCAGAGAGTTACGGTGAGGGGTGAGACCTCCGATTGGCGTGAAGTCACCAGTGGAGTCCCACAGGGCTCTGTACTCGGTCCTATCTTGTTTCTGATATATGTAAATGATCTCCCGGAGGGTATCGATTCATTTCTCTCAATGTTTGCGGACGATGCTAAAATTATGAGAAGGATTAAAACAGAAGAGGACTGTTTGAGGCTTCAAGAAGACCTAGACAAGCTGAAGGAATGGTCGAACAAATGGTTGTTAGAGTTTAACCCAACCAAATGTAATGTAATGAAGATAGGTGTAGGGAGCAGGAGGCCAGATACAAGGTATCATCTGGGAGCGGAAATTCTTCAGGAGTCAGAGAAGGAAAAAGACTTGGGGGTTGATATCACGCCAGACCTGTCTCCTGCAGCACATATCAAGCGGATAACATCAGCGGCATATGCCAGGCTGGCCAACATACGAACGGCATTCAGAAACTTGTGTAAAGAATCATTCAAAACTTTGTATACCACATATGTCAGGCCAATCCTGGAGTATGCAGCCCCAGCATGGAGTCCATATCTAGTCAAGGATAAGACTAAACTGGAAAAGGTTCAAAGGTTTGCCACCAGACTAGTACCCGAGCTGAGAGGTATGAGCTACGAGGAGAGACTACGGGAATTAAACCTCACTTCGCTGGAAGACAGAAGAGTTAGGGGGGACATGATCACCACATTCAAGATTCTGAAGGGGATTGATAGGGTAGATAAAGACAGTCTATTTAACACAAGGGGCACACGTACTAGGGGACACAGGTGGAAACTGAGTGCCCAAATGAGCCACAGAGATATTAGAAAGAACTTTTTTAGTGTCAGAGTGGTTGACAAATGGAATGCATTAGGAAGTGATGTGGTGGAGGCTGACTCCATACACAGTTTCAAGTGTAGATATGACAGAGCCCGATAGGCTCAGGAATCTGTACACCTGTTGATTGACGGTTGAGAGGCGGGACCAAAGAGCCAGAGCTCAACCCCCGCAAACACAACTAGGTGAGTACACACACACACACACACACACACACACACACACACACACACACACACACACACACACACACACACACACACACACACACACACACACACACACAAAGCAAATGAGCTTGGAGAACGGGTACTAGAGGAAAACCCAGACATAATAGCCCTCACAGAAACAAAGATCACGAAAACGATAACAAACGCAGTGTTCCCACAGGACTATTATGTTATGAGGAAAGAGAGGGAAGGAAGAAGTGGGGGTGGTGTAGCTCTGCTGGTAAGAAAAGGATGGGATTTTGAGATGGATATTCAGGGCTGTGAAGGTTTCAGTGACTACATAGCAGGTACCGTAACAAATGGAGGGAAAAAAATAATAGTCGTAGTCATATATAATCCACCACCAAATGACAGAAGACCTAGACAGGAATATGATAGAAACAATATGGCCACCATTAACATAATAGAAAGAGCAGCTTCTGTTGCTAGCAGGAATGGATCTGGACTACTAATTATGGGAGACTTCAACCATGGGAAGATAGATTGGAAGAACAGAGACCCGCATGGAGGACCAGAAACATGGAGGGTTAAGCTGCTGGACGTGGCAACAAGAAACTTTCTAAGCCAGTACATACATCAAAGAACCAACAAGAATGAGAGGAGAAGATGAACCAGCAATGCTTGATTTGATATTTACCCTAAATGAGTGGGATATAAGAGAAGTTAAGATGGAAGTGCCCTTGGGAATGAGTGACCACAGTGTATTGAACTTTGAGTACCTGGTAGAGCTAGGACTTATCTCCCCCAAAAAAGAACTAGGAATCAAAAGGCTGGCATACCGAAAGGGAAATTATGAACAGATGAGAAGTTTCCTAAGTGAAATACCTTGGGACACAGACCTCAGAGATAAGTCTGTACAGGGTATGATGGGCTATGTTACCCAAAAGTGTCAGGAGGCAGTAAACAGTTTCATCCCGGCCCAAAGGGAAAAATCCGAGAAGCAACAGAAGAATCCATGGTGTAATTGGGCATGTATGGAAGCGAAGAAACTGAACAAAAGGGCGTGGAGGAACTTCCGGAATAACAGAACACCAGAAAGCAGAGAGAGAGATACCAGAGAACCAGGAATGAGTACGTCAGGGTAAGAAGAGAAGCAGAGAAAAGTTTTGAAAATGATATAGCAAACAAGGCCAAGACCTAACCAAAGCTACTCCACAGTCACATCAGAAGGAAAACAACAGTAAAAGAACAGGTATTGAAACTTCGAACAGGCGAGGACAGGTATACAGAGAATGACAGAGAGGTGTGTGAAGAACTCAACAAGAGGTTCCAGGAGGTCTTCACAATAGAACAAGGCGAGGTCACTGTGCTAGGAGAAAGGGAGGTAAACCAGGCGGCCTTGGAAGAGTTCGAAATTACGAAAGAGGATGTCAAGAGACACCTGCTGGATCTGGATTTTAGAAAGGCTGTTGGTCCAGATGGGATCTCACCATGGATACTGAAAGAGTGTGCAGAGGCACTTTGCTTGCCACTCTCCATAGTGTATAGTAAGTCACTGGAGACGGGAGACCTACCAGAAATATGGAAGACAGCGAATGTGGTCCCAATATACAAAAAGGGCGACAGGCAAGAGGCACTGAACTACAGGCCAGTGTCCTTGACTTGTATACCATGCAAGGTGATGGAGAAGATCGTGAGAAAAAACCTGGTAACACATCTGGAGAGAAGGGACTTTGTGACAAATCGCCAACATGGGTTCAGGGAGGGTAAATCTTGCCTTACAGGCTTGATAGAATTCTACGATCAGGTGATAAAGATTAAGCAAGAAAGAGAGGGCTGGGCGGACTGCATTTTCTGGGATTGTCGGAAAGCCTTTGACACTGTACCGCATAAGAGGCTGGTACATAAGCTGGAGAGACAGGCAGGTGTAGCTGGTAAGGTGCTCCAGTGGATAAGGAAGTATCTAAGCAATAGGAAGCAGAGAGTTACGGTGAGGGGTGAGACCTCCGATTGGCGTGAAGTCACCAGTGGAGTCCCACAGGGCTCTGTACTAGGTCCTGTCTTGTTTCTGATATATGTAACTGATCTCCCAGAAGGTATCAATTCATTTCTCTCAATGTTTGCAGACGATGCTAAAATTATTAGAAGAATTAAAACAGAAGGGGACTGTTTGAGGCTTCAAGAAGACCTAGACAAGCTGAAGGAATGGTCGAACAAATGGTTGTTAGATTTTAACCCAACCAAATTTAATGTAATGAAGATAGGTGTGTTACGTACTCCTTGCTGAATACGTATATAAATTTAAATAAACTTATTTTGTTCCATTGCATTATTACCTATATATGTATATATATTATATTTTTGTAAATTATCGTGTGGTGTGGCAATATCAGTGGGGACAGGAGCGCGGTTGCTCTTCACACGTCTAATACCTGTTAGATTCGGGAAATTAGAATTGCTGGACCTGTTCAGTTATGGGAGTTCCAGATGTCACTTTTAAAATTTATATAATTGTTAATTTACTGTAATTAAGCAGGTGGCATTGTAACTTATATATTTTGAAAGTAACTATTATATTTTATTTGCATTCTTATGTATTTTGAGAACAAGTGGTTGTTCAATTAGTTTTAAATATTAAAAAGTCTTTATTTTCCATCCCTCATCCTGGATGAGGCCGTGGGGGAGAGAATTATGGGTAGAGACGGTGCGCGAGAGTTAGTAGCTTAAAGGGACCAGGAGAGATAACATCGTTGTGGAGTTAAGTCTGTAACATTCATGTTGTGCCATATTTTTATATATTATATTATATGAGAGACAATACTTTTTGTTTGGTTGTATAAGTTAACTTGTCCATTTATGCTTTATATTATACTGTATTGATTATATTGAATATATATATATTATATTTTATATATATTTCTTCAGTCCTAAGGGAAAATTTACTTATTGCCGGTTATCAATCAAGGGGTTACACTGGTGACCCGCTCTTGAGAACAGCAGTTGTAGTATTCCTAGACATATTAAAGTTTGGCTGTTGTAGGGTCACGAGCCGTAACGAACGATTGGTAACAAGAGTTATGGGGGCCTGTGCTGGGAAATATTGTTCCCACTTAAACTTAACTGTGCTAATCTAACCTTGCCTTCCTAGGTACCAGTGTGTTAGGTGTCTGTGTGTTTCTTTAAGAACTATTCCATGTGCCAAGCAAGCCTTCCTGTGTGTCAAGTAACAACGCTTCACGATTTTGAGGTAAGTCATCCTATATATTTTGTTTGTGCAGTGAGGCCAAGCGAATTTTCAGTGTTGTGACAATTTTACAGTGTAGTGCAGTGCCATTGTTTTAATTATTGTTGTGAATCAAGTGCCAAGTGTTAGTAACGATGGAAAATCCAGTGGTGTCGTTGTTGGCCAATCCAGACTTTGAGGGAATTAAGAGCCTAAGAAAGTCTGAGTTAATACAAATGGCAAATCAGTTGGATTTGACCGCCAACAATAGAATGGTTAAAGCCCAAATTGTGAAAGTCATTGTGACTCATTTAGTTGAGAATGGAGAGTTAGACGAAGAAATTCTGGAGGAGGTAAGAGAGGAGTCGAGTGATCAGATGACGTTAAAGCGTCTTGAGTTAGAAGCTCGTCAAAGAGAGCTTGATGCTCAAAAGGAACAGAAACTATTAGAGGCTGAAGCTCAACAGAGAGAGCTTTAGACAAGGCGTTTTGAACTTGAGGCACAAAATAGAAGAGGTTTAATTGAGTTGCAACTAGAAGCCACAAAGAAGCAACAATTAGAGATTCAACAACAAATGGCTGACACTAACTATAGGCTTGAATCACAGCGTATGGCAGCTGGGCATGGAAATACTAGTAATGTTTCAACAAATAGTGATAATAATCCCATAAGGATGAATAAGTATATAGAGTTATCCAAGTTTAATGAGGAGGATCCTGAGGTTTTCTTTGCACATTTTTATAAGAGTGCCATCAGTATGAACTGGCCAAGGGATCAATGGGTAGCCATTATGCAGTCTCAGTTTAAGGGGCGTAGTCAGGAGGTTTTTACATCCCTACCTTACGCTCATAGCTTTGATTATGAATTTGTAAAGAAAAGCATCTTAAATGCGTATCAATTAAATCCAGAGGCACACAGACAGAAGTTTCGGAACCTAAGGAGGGTAAGTGATCAGACAATAGCAGATTTTACTCGTCAAAAGACGACATTTTGCAACAGATGGTTAAAGTCACTTTCAGTAACTGAGTATGATGCTCTAAAGAATCTTCTTATCATGGAAGAAGTACTGTCATGTCTCCCAGACAAGTTGTCTACTTTTATGGCAGAACAAAAGAATGTAACAGACATTTATGAGCTGTCAAAGCTCGCGGATGAGCATGAGTTGTTGACTAAGGCCCAGTTTACGGCCACTTCACCTAAGTCTAGTCGTAGAGTAAATTATAATGCTCACCGAACTCCTTATCAGAATCCATCCAGTCCTAGTGCTCCAGTTACTCCCGTGAGCTCTTCTCTTACAAAACCCTGCTACTTCATTGTCAGGAATGTCAAATATTAATAAGGTTAATTCTAAACCTACAGTTGGTTCCACAGGTGTTGTGGAGGTCCACTGTAAGGTCCTGTTCCCATTGTAAGAGAAAAGGCCATGGAATTAATTCCTGTTTTATATTGCACCCTGAGTTACGACCAACTGGTCTCATTTATTGTAGAGGTGTACAAAATAAACTTACTAATAAACATGTAACTGTAAACCCCAATTGGATGAAACAGTATTCACCATATATGTCTTCAGGTGAAGTTTTGTGTATTAATGGGAAGTGGAAGCCAGTGGTTATTCTTCGTGATACAGGTGCTTCCCAAACCATAATTTCATCCAGTATTCTTTCTGATGTTGAAAAGAGAGAGACTGGAAAGTTTGTAGTTCTTCAGAGTGTTGCAGGATGTAAGACTGTACCTCTAATAGACATTAATTTCAGATCCACCATTACACCAAGTTTATGCACTGTGGGTGTTAGTACCCAGTTGCCCATCCCAGGTGTGGATGTTATATTGGGTAATGATGTGGCCATAAATCATGTTGTGGGTGAGAACGATCCCCGTTTATGTAAACAGCCAGTTGCAGACCATGATTATTCTGCCTGTGCTGAAATTAGTTCCATGAATGAACAACCTGTTGTAGTAGATGGTTTTGTCCATTCTACCTGTGCTGATGTTAGTACTATTATAAATCCAGTTGTCAGTTCTAATGTTGTTACTCAAGCATTTGTTCCAGTAACCAGTACCCCTTCAGTGGAGAAGTGGGATGTGGTTGTTCCAGATTCCTGTGTGGCCGACCTAGTTCTTGAGAGTAAGCCTGATACTATGACTCTGCTTTATTCCAATAAATTGGGAAAGGATGTCCATGTACCATTGTCTTGCCCGCTCACTACGAACGTTTTGCCAGGATTTGAGAGAAACTTAAAAGCCACGACTCTATTGTATTCCAGCCAAGTGAATGGTTTAGGACAAGATGTCGGGTGGGCAGAAGTATTCCCGCTCACTCCAAGTTTAGAATCAGTTGTCGAGAGTAAGTCTGTCGTAGAGGCCCCGCCTCACCCTAGTCAAGGTGATAGTATAGGGGAGGAGGTCAAACTACCTGTTACTTGCCCGCTCGCTTCAGATCCCTTAATTTATGTGCATTGAGTAGAACTGACCCTAAGATTTCAGAGAGAAGCAAGGAGACAGTCTGTACTCTAGATCCAGTTCTGGAGAGTGTGGGAAAGCAGCCAGAGGATCAGCTTCTGTTGAGTAGATGGAGACCCATTGAGCCTCCCTCTTCTGTTGTCTGTGAGGATGTGACCCAGTTTGGTAGTGTTATTATTGATTGTGAGCAGACAGTACTCCGAGCAGCTCCAGAAGTCATGGGAGGAAATTTTGGTAAAACCATTGAGAGTGGTAAAGTATCATTTGGATCTAAGTTGCAAAGTTTTGTGGGTTGTGATTCTTATTCCATATGGAGTAATTATTTGTCATTTTGTACATTGAGTCAGAGTGTGTGTAGGATGTTGTTGAAATCTACTTTTATTCTGCAGGAGCCATTTTCTTGTGAAGTAATGGACTGTGGGACATCTTTGTCCAGCCTTGTGGTTGAGCAGAGAGAGTTTACTCAAGTAGGTTGTGCATCCAGTAGTTCTGAGGAAGTGGTGAGTTATACTAGAGAAGTGTCTCTATATTCAGATCCAGTTTATTTTGATGCACGAGTGATGAAAGTGTATGTTCCACTCAAGTGTGGTGTTGACTTTCAGAGTCATATTGGAGTTGACTTTCAGAGTCATAGTGATGGTGAAGGATTTAATCATACTGGGGAGCAGATGTTTGAGGCTCCAGGTGTGTATTTCAAGTTGGGGGATAAGGTTATCCTATCTAGTGTTGTCATTGTGAAGGGTTACAGATTGTCCTTGGGTAATCTGATGTGAATCTTTAAGATGTTACGACCCTTAAACCTCTTGGTTGATTGTTTGTCATCAGACGTAAATCACTTGGGAAGTGATGGTGAGGGTTGTCAAGTTTTTGGCATGTTAGTCTTTTGGAAGACTAGACGGTTGATGAAAGTGTGTTGTGTTCAAGTTCACCATCAGGGGGTGTGAACTTGTCTTGAGAGTTATGATTGAGATATGGTGCCTAGGCATATGCCTGTTTTCTTTCACTGATCGTTATGACAGAGTTATGAGGAAATTGATTTCTGTGTTCCTTATGGATCATCTGAGTCAGTTCGATCAGGTAGTGTTTGCACTTATTTTAGGTTGAATTTCTTGGTTTGAAGGTCAAAGGTTTGCTAAGTCGGTGAGTTGTGTTTCGGAAGGTTCTATGAATGGGAAAGTTTTATACATAATTGTGAAGTTTAACGCTAATTTCTCTAATTTTAGTATCCATTGGGCGAGAGTATGTGTTCCACAGAGGATCAAGAGTGATGAAGAGCAGATGTCTTTGTCAGGGCATACCCAGGAGAAGTCTCAAATCGACTGTACATCCAGTCAGCTTCAATTAAGCAGTTCAGCTCCAGAAAAAGGGAGTAATGGAAAATGGAGTCTGTCTTGGAAAAATTCACCATATGGAAAAGGGATCACATGGAAATACGGGACTGATCTTAGAGAAATAGTAGAAACAGATAGAAAGATAAATTGCCGTGATAACTGTGTGAAAGCAGCTACCTTTATTGAAAATTCTATTCATACTAATGATAATAATGTTGTTGATAGGTGTGTGAAATATGATCTGAAACAAAGTGAAATAAATGAGATAATACCCTGGAGAGATAAATTTGCATACTCCAGTGAAACATATGTAGAACATAGTCATAAGACTGAAATTTTTGAGTTTCATGTAAGAATATATTTGAAGTGTTTTCATTTTTGTCCAGAAATGTGTTCTTATTACTTTTACATGTTTGGTGTAATTAATACCATAAATCTCAAGTGTCATACATTTTTACTTCGGAAAAAATGCCATTGATCTTCATTCCATTGCATTTTTTTTCTTGGAGGTGGAAGTGTTACGTACTCCTAGCTGGAAACGTATATAAATTTAAATAAACTTATTTTGTTCCATTGCATCATTACCTATATATGTATATATATTATATTTTTGTAAATTATCGTGTGATGTGGCAATATCAGTGGGGACAGGAGCGCGGTTGCTCTTCACACGTCTAATACCTGTTAGATTCGGGAAATTAGAATTGCTGGACCTGTTCAGTTATGGGAGTTCCAGATGTCACTTTTAAAATTTATATAATTGTTAATTTACTGTAATTAAGCAGGTGGCATTGTAACTTATATATTTTGAAAGTAACTATTATATTTTATTTGCATTCTTATGTATTTTGAGAACAAGTGGTTGTTCAATTAGTTTTAAATATTAAAAAGTCTTTATTTTCCATCCCTCATCCTGGATGAGGCAGAGGGGGAGAGAGTTATGGGTAGAGACAGCGCGCGAGAATTAGTAGCTTCAAGGGACCAGGAGAGATAACATCGTTGTGGAGTTAAGTCTGTAACATTCATGTTGTGCCATATTTTTATATATTATATTATATGAGAGACAATACTTTTTGTTTGGTTGTATAAGTTAACTTGTCCATCTATGCTTTATATTATACTGTATTGATTATATTGAATATATATTATAATTTATATATATTTCTTCAGTCCTAAGGGAAAATTTACTTATTGCCGGTTATCAATCAAGGGGTTACACTGGTGACCCGCTCTTGAGAACAGCAGTTGTAGTATTCCTAGACATATTAAAGTTTGGCTGTTGTAGGGACACGAGCCGTAAAGAACGATTGGTAACAAGGTGTAGGCAGCAGGAGGCCAGATACAAGGTATCATCTGGGAGAGGAAATTCTTCAGGAGTCAGAGAAAGAAAAAGACTTGGGGGTTGATATCACACCAGACCTGTCTCCTGCAGCTCATATCAAGAGGATAACATCAGCGGCATATGCCAGGCTGGCCAACATACGAACGGCATTCAGAAACTTGTATAAAGAATCATTCAGAACTTTGTATACCGCATATGTCAGGCCAATCCTGGAGTATGCAGCCCCAACATGGAGTCCATATCTAGTCAAGGATAAGACTAAACTGGAAAAGGTTCAAAAGTTTGCCACCAGACTAGTACCCGAGCTGAGAGGTATGAGCTACGAGGAGAGACTACTGGAATTAAACCTCACTTCGCGGGAAGACAGAAGAGTTAAGGGGGGACATGATCACCACATTCAAGATTCTGAAGGGAATTGATAGGGTATATAAAGATAGGCTATTTAACACAAGGGGCACACTCACAAGGGGACACAGGTGGAAACTGAGTGCCCAAATGAGCCACAGAGATATTAGAAAGAACTTTTTTAGTGTCAAAGTGGTTGACAAATGGAATCCATTAGGAAGTGATGTGGTGGAGGCTGACTCCATACACAGTTTCAAGTGTAGATATGATAGAGCCCAATTGGCTCAGGAATCTGTACGCCTGTTGATTGACGATTGAGAGGAGGGACCAAAGAGCCAGAGCTCCACCCCTACAAACACAACTAGGTGAGTACAACTAGGTGAGTACACACACACACACACACACACACACACACACACACACACACACACACACACACACACACACACACACACACACACACACACACACACACACACACACAAATCTTTAACAAAATACAGGACGGGATTCAGAGACAAAAAACAAGAGCTAATGGACAATATACAGGAAGAAGTCAGAAAGAGCTGGATAGCATGTTAGAGTTAAATAACTAGGGTTGCAACTGAATTTGGCAGGAATAAGGGAAGCATGGCAAGGGAAAGTGGGAGTAGTGGGGGATGGAGTAGTGAGTGTGGGAAAGGGTGGGGATTTGCCAGGGGGTGGGCATCCTCCCTGACCCTTCACTGAGAAGGAGGTCAATCTTAATCCATGGATTACTTGAAGCCAAGGCATCATCGAGGCAGGAATGGACGGAGACTGAAGAGTTTGAATTACAGGGGATCTTGAGAGATATCAGAGCCGAGATGGCAGAGAATGAGGTGGAAATACACTGATGCATTGGGCCTTACAACTGTAACAAGAAACGACTTGTCCTGGTACAGTTCACTAATGAAGAGGCAGTGGATGACATACTTTTTTTTTTTTTTTTTTTTTTTTGAGATATATGCAAGAGTTGTTACATTCTTGTACAACCACTAGTACGCGTAGCGTTTCGGGCAAGTCCTTAATCCTATGGTCCCTGGAATACGATCCCCTGCCGCGAAGAATCGTTTTTTTCATCCAAGTACACATTTTACTGTTGCGTTAAACAGAGGCTACAGTTGAGGAATTGCGCCCAGTAAATCCTCCCCGGCCAGGATACGAACCCATGACATAGCGCTCGCGGAACGCCAGGCGAGTGTCTTACCACTACACCACGGAGACTGCTGTGACACAAACACTTACTCAGAGGTAGCGAAAACTATTACAATGTGTATATTGATAGATACATGAGTAAAGGTGAACAGATAGCCCACAGAGCGAGCTGACCTGCATGACACACCTCTTCCCATTCGAGCGTAATTGCCCACACCACCTTTGCTAACCAACCCATAACAGGTGCTTCCCAGGTCGCACCCTCCCCAAATCAGCCCTCACATCCCCCACCCCTGCTTATCACCACAACAACCACCCTGCCCCCTCTGACCCCAATACATTTAAAAACATCTGCTTCAACCCACATTCCAAGGACTCCCCTCATCCTCTTAACTCCCAAAACCCACCCAGCCTTCATCTTTCATCTGCCCCTCTCCTTCCATGTGACCCCCTTCCCTTGCAATGAGTCACTTGGGACCCCATGTGGGGGACGGGTGTACACCCCCCACATCTCCTCCATTTCCTTCTTCCCCCTTTCTTACCCAATGCCCACACCTACCCCTGAGTTCCCCCTGACTAATACAACTTCTCTCCCACTCTCACTGTCCATGCTCCATCCTCCCCTCTTCCCCCCCCCATCCTCTATCTGACTCCTAACCTCACGCTACCTCTCAACACCCCTATGCCTATCAGACCCTCCCAAATCTTCAGACCCAGTATGCCCTTCCTACTCCATACTACCTACCCAGGCTCTATCCCAGACCTTCCTACCTACCTTCCTAGATGCCCAGCTCCCATTCGACCCAAGCACTTCTTCAGACCCCATTCACCCACCAGACATTCCCCGGATCCCTCCAGCCCCTATTCACCCCCCCCCCAGACACCCCTGTTCGAAATAACCAACAGTTTTCATACATCCTTTGTATTTTTAT
>NC_091152.1:10526280-10786280 GCF_040958095.1 Procambarus clarkii
ATTCCAAAAGGTTTGTTAGGCACGATTTCCCTTTCTAGAACTCATGTTAATGTTTGTACACAAACCTAACGTTCTACAGGTGTGCAAACAGTCGTATTCTAATTTTTCTTTCAAATATTTTACAGGGGAGGCTTGTCAGTGATACAGGTCTACTGTTAAGTGCCTCCTCCGTATAGCCTTTCTTGAAAATCGGTACGACATTTGCCTTCTTCCAGCAACTGGGCAATTCTCCCGACATAATTGACTCATTAAAGATCATTGCCAGAGGCACGCTGAGGAGTTGCGCTGCCTCTTTCAGTATAAACGGTGATACTTTTTCTGATCCAACCGCTTTATTTGCATCCTGTGTTGTCAACTGTTTCATTACCTCTTCTGCTGTCACCTCTATACTTGATAGTCTTTCATCATGGGCAATCTCTTTTAACAATGGGAGCTGCTCAGGATCGGTTGTGAGCACTCGATGGAAACTGGCATTCCGTGCCTCGCAGATTTCCTTGTCACTTTCAGAATATGCCTCCTCTGTTTTCCTTAGTCTTGTCACTTGGTCGTTCACTGACATTTTTCTTCTTATATGGCTGTGTAGTAATTTAGGTTGCTTTTTTGCTTTGATCACAAAATCGTTCTCATAGTTCCTTTCCGATCTTCATCTTATGTTATGTAATCGTTCCTAGCTCTCTTGCATCTGATCCTATTGTCTGCTGTACTTCCTCCACTCCCGCCTGTTGGCCATTTTTGCTTCCTGACACAGTCTATTAAACCATGGGTTATTATATTCCCTCCTATTTTATCCCTTTACTGGTGGTATAAATCTCTCTTCGGCCTCCTGGCATTTCTGTATGACTAGATCCATCAAGGTCCATCCTATCTTGGACTGTTTCTCGCATCTTGAACTTGTTCGCTCAACAGATTGAAATCAGGGTTTTCTTTCATTCACACATCGAAAACTCCTTATATAACTCTTCGTGATAACTCATACATTATACGACCCTTCATGATAACTCATGCATTATACGACCCTTCATGATAACTCATTCATTACACGACCCTTCATGACAACTCATGCATTATACGACCCTTCATGATAACTCATTCATTACACGACCCTTCATGACAACTCATGCATTATACGACCCTTCATGATAACTCATTCATTACACGACCCTTCATGATAACTCATATATTAAAAGACCCTTCATGATAACTCATATATTATACGACTCTTCATGATAACGCATACATATTACGACTCCTTCATAATAACTCTCATACATTATAAGATTCATTCATGATAACTCTCATATAATAAACAAAACTTCGTACTTGAGTCGCCAGAATTTGGCACCACGCATATTACTTGATGGGGGTGGGGGTGGGGGGTTAAGAGAGGGTCGGGGGGGGAAGAGTTGAGGGAAAGTCAGTGGGGGGGGGGGGGGGAATTAAGGGAGGGTCAGAGGGAAGAGGGTCTAGGGGGAAGGTTGAGAAGGAGGATCAGTTAGGCATACTCACCTGTCCTCTCGCAACCCCACCTGTCCTTTCCCAACCCCAACTGTCCTCTCCCAATCCCCACCCCTTTCCTCTCCCAACACCCACCTGTCCTCTCACACCACCACATGTCCTCTCCCAACCCCACCTGTCCTCTCCCAAACCTACCTATTCTTTCCAAACCCCACCAATCCTCTTTCAACCCCACCTGTCTTCTCCCAACACCACCTGTCCTCTCCCAAACGCACCTGTCTTCTCCCAACACCCACCTGTCTTCTCTCAACACGTACCTCTCATCTATCAACGCCATATGTCCCTTCCAACTCCCCCATCCTCTCCCAACCCCACCTGTCGTCTCCCAACCCCACCTGTCCTCTCCCAACCCTTACCTTTCCTATCCCAAAACCCACCTGTTCTCTCCCAACCCCACGTGTCCTCTCTTAACCCCACCAGTCCTCTTCCAACCTCACCTGTCCTCTTCTAATCCCACCTGTCATTTTCCAACCCCACCTGTCCCCTCTCAACCCTACCTGTATTTTCCCAACACCACCTGTCCTCTCCTAACCCCACCTGTCCTCTCCCAACCCCCATCTGCCCTCTCCCAACAACCACATGTCCTCTCCCAACCCCCACCTGTTCACTTCCAACCCCACCTGTCCTCTTCCAACCGCACCTGTCCTCTCCCAACAACCATATGTCCTCTCCCAAACCCCACCTGTCCTATACAAACCCCACCTGCCCTAGCCCAACCCCACCTGTCCTTTTCCAACCCCTAACTCTAATCTCCCAACCCCACCTGTCCTCTCCCATCCACCGTCTGTTCAAACCCAACCCCACCTGTCCACTCTCAACCCAACCTGTCCTCTCCCATCCCCACCTGTCCTCTCCCAACCCACACCTGTCCTCTCCCAACCCTCCTGTCATACCTAAGCCCACCTGTCCTCTCCTAACCCCACATATCCTCCCCATACTTCACGGTCTCCTCTCTCAACAATCACATGTCCTATCCCAACCCCAACCTGTCCTATCCCAAACCCACCTGTCCTCTCCCAACCCCCCTTGTCCCCTCCCAACCCCACTTGTCCTCTCCCAACCACACCTGTCATCTTCCAACAACCAAATGTCCTCTCACAACCCCAACCTGTCCTTTCCCAAACCCCAACTGTCCTCTTCCAACTCCACCTATCTTCACCCAACCCCACCTGTCTTTCTCAACCCTACCTGTCCTTTCCGAACCCCCACCTGTCCTCTCACAACACCCACCTGGGCTCTCCCAACCCCACCTGTCCTTTCCCAGCTTAAAATTCCTCTCTCAACTCAACCTCTCCTCTCCAACCCCCTCTTGTCCTCTCACAACCTCACCTGTCCCTATCCCAACCTCACCTGTCCTCTCTTAACCCCATTTACCCTCTCCCAACCTTCACCTGTCCTCTCTCAACAACCACATGTCCTCTCCCAACCGCCACCTGTCCTATCCCAACCCCACCTGTCCTCTCCCAACACCTCTGTCCTCTCCCAACCCCACTTGTCCTCTCCCAACCCCCACCTGTCCTCTTCCAATCCCCACCTGTCCTCTCCCAACCCACTTGTTCTCCCGCAACAACCACATGTCTTCTCCCAACCCCCACCTGTCCTCTCCCAACCTCCAACTTTCCTCTCTACAACACCTGTCCTCTACCAACCCCACGTGTCATCTCCTAACCCTTCCTGTCTTCTCCCACCCCCCCTGTCGTTTCCTAACCCCCACCTTTCCTCTCCCAACCACACCTGTCCTCACCCAACCCACCTGTCCTCTCCCAACCCCACCTGTCTTCTCCCAACTCCCCACTGTCCTCTCCCAATACCCACTTGTCCTCACCCAACCACACCTCTCCTCTCCGAACACCACTTGACCTCTCCAAACCCCACCTGTCCTATCCCAACCCCACCTGCTCTCCTCTAACCCCCACCTATCCTTTCCCAACCCCTACCTGTCCTCTTTCAACAACCACATGTCTTCTCCCAACCCCCCACATGTAATCTCCCATCCCCCACCTGTCGTCTCCCAACCCCATTTGTCCTCCCCAACCCCACCTGTCCTCTCCCAACCACAACTGTCCTCTCCCAACACCCACCTGTCCACTCCCAACTCCCCACCTGTCCTCTCCCAACCCCACTTGTACTCTACCAACCCCACCTGTCCTCTTCCAACCCCTACCTGTCCTCTCCCAACATCCACATTTCCTCTCCAAACCCCCACCTTTCTTATCCCAACCCCTTTTGTCCACTCCCAATCCCACCTGTCCTATCCCAACCCCACCTGTCCTGTCCCAAGATCCACATGTCCTCTCTCAACGCCCACCTGTCCTATCCCAACCCCACTTGTCCTCTCCCAACCCCACCATTCCTCTTCCAAACCCTACCTCTATTCTCCCAACCTTATCTGTCCTCTCCTAACCCCACCTGTCCTCTCCCAACCCAATCTCAATGTCCCAACCCACCTCTCCTCTCCCATCCACCACCTGCCCTATCCCAATCCGACCTGTCCACTCCCAACCCCACCTGTCATCTCCCAACCCCCACCTGTCCTCTCCAAACCCCACCTGTCCTATACCAACCCCTCCTGTCCACTCCTAACCTCACCTATCCTCTGCCCACCTCCACCTCTCCTCTGTCAACAACCACATGTCCTCCCCCAACCCCCACCTGTCCAATCCCAACCCCACCTATCATTTTCAAGCCCCACATGTCCTCTTCCAACCCCTACCTCTCCTCTCCCAACCCCAGCCTGTCCTCTCCCAACCCCACCTGTCTTCCTCCAACCCAACCTGTATTCTCCCAATCCCACCTGTCCTCTCCTAAATCCACCTGTCCTCTCCCCAACCCACCTGTCCACACCCAACCCCACCTGTCCTCTCCCAACCCCCACCTGTCCTCTCCCAAACCCACCTGTCCTCTCCCAAACCCACTTGCCCTCTCCCAACCCCACCCGTCCTTTCCCAACCGCACCTGTCCTATCCCAACCCCACCTGTCCTCTCCCAACAACACCTGTCCTCTTTCAACCCCTTCCTCTCCTATCCCCACCCCACCTGTCCTATCCCAATCCTCTCTTACCCCAACCTATCATCTCCCATCCTTCACCTGTCCTCTCCCACCAGTCCTCTCCGAACACCCACCTGTCATCTTTCAACCCAATATGTTCTCTCCCAACCCCTACCTGTCGAATCCCATCCCCACCTATCCTCTCCCAATCCCACCTGTCCTCCAACACCACCTGTTCTTTTCCAACCCTACCTGTCCTCTCCCAACCCCAACCTGTCCCATCCTAACCCCCCACCTATCCTCTCTTAACCCCACCTGTTCTCTCCCAACTCCACCTGTCCACTCCCAACCCCACCTGTCCTCTCCCAAACCCACCTGTCCTCTCCCAACACCACCTGTCCTCTCCCAACCCCACCTGTCCTATCCCAACACCACCTGTCCTTTTCCAACCCTACCTGTCCTCTCCCCAACCCCAACCTGTCCCATCCCAACCCCCCACCTATCCTCTCTAAACCCCACCTGTCCTCTACCAACCCCACCTGTCCTCTCCCAACTCCACCTGTCCTCTTCCAACCCCACCTGTCCTCTCCCAACCCCACCTGTCCTCTCCCAACCCCACCTGTTCTCTCCTAACCCCACCTATCCTCTAATAACCACACCTATCCTCTCCCAACCTTCACCTGTCCTCTCCCAACCCCACCTGTCCTCTCCCTTCCCCCACCAGTCCTCTGCCAACACCCACATGTTTCCTTTAAACCCCACATGTTCTCTCCCAACTCCCACCTGTCCCATCCCAACCCAAACCTATCCTCTCCTAATCCCACCTGTCCTTCTCCAACACCATCTGTCCTCTCCCAACCAAACCTGTCCTCTCCCAACCCCACCTGTCCTCTCCCAACCTTCACCTGTCCTCTTCCAACCCCCACCTTTCCTCTCCCAACCTCCACCTGTTCTCTTCCAACACCACCTGTCCTCACCCAACCCTTCTTGTCCTATCACAACCCAAACAGCCCTCTCCTAAACCCAACTATCCTCTCCCAAAGTTCACCTGTCCTCTCCCAACCCCCACCTCTCCTATCCCAACCCCACCTGTCATCTCCCGACCACACCTGTCCTCTCCCAACCCCCGACCTCTCGTCTCCCAACCCCCACCTGTGCTCTCTCTACCCCACCTGTCCTATCTCAACCCCAACTGCCCTCTCTTAACCCCCACCTATCCTCTCCCAACCCCTACCTGTCCTATTCCAACAACCACATGTCTTCTCCCAACACCACCTGTCCTCTCCCAACAACAATATGTCCTCTCCCAACCCACACCTGTCCTCTCCCCACCCCAATCTATCCTCTCCCAACTCCCACCTGTCCTCTCCCAACCCCACTTTTCCTCTCCCAATCCCACCTGTCCTCTCCCAACAACCACATGTCCTCTCCCAACCCCAACTTGTCTCTCCCAACCCCCACCTGTTCTCTTCCAACCCCACCTGTCCTCTCCCAAACCCCCCTGTCCTCTTCCAACCCCAACTGTCCTCTCCCAACCCCCACCTGCCCTATCTCAACCCCATCTCTCCTCTCCCAACCACACCTTTCCTCTTTCAACCCCTTCTTCTCCTCTCCCAACCCCACCTGTCCTATCCCAACCCCACCTGCCTTCTCATACCCCAACCAATTCTCTCCCAACCTTCACCTGTCCTCTCCCAACCCCACCTGTCCTCTCCCATCCCCCACCAGTCCTCTCCAAACACCCATCTGTCATCTTTCAACCCAACATGTTCTCTCCCAACACCCACCTATCCAATCCCAACCCCCACCTATCCTCTCCCAATCCCACCTGTCCTCCTCCAACACCACCTGTCCTTTTCCATCCCCACCACTCCTCTCCCAAACCCACCAGTCCTCTCCCAACAGCCACATGTCCTATTCCAACCAGACCTGTCCTCTCCCAACCACACATGTCCTCTCCCAACCCCCACCTGTTCTCTTCCAACCCCACCTGTCCTCTCCCAACCACACATGTCCTCTCCCAACCCCAACCTGTCCCATCCCAACCCCCACCTCTCCTCTCCCAACCCCACCTGTCCTCCCCTAACCCCACCTGTCCTCTCCCATCCCCCACCTCTCCTGTCCCAACCCTACCAGTTCTCTCCATACCACACCTGTCCTCTTCCAACCCCTCCTTCTCCTCTCGCAACCCCACCTGTCCAATCCCAACCCCACCTCTCCTCTCCTAACCCCACCTATCCTCTCACAACCTTCATCTGTCCTGTCCCAACCCCACCTGTCCTCTACCATCCCCTGCCAGTCCTCTCCAAACACACACCTGTCCTCTTTCAACCTCACATATTCTCTCCCAACCCCCACCTGTCCCATCCCAACCCCCACCTATCCTCTCCCAACCCCACCCCTCCTCTTCCAACCCAACATGTCTTCTCCCAATCCCCCACCTTTCCACTCCCAACCCCACCTGTCCTCTCCCAACCCCCCACCTCTCCTCTCCCAACCCCACCTGTCCTGTCCTTTCCCCACTCCCACCTCTCCTGTCCCAACCCCACCAGTTCTCTCCCAACCACACCTGTCCTTTTCCAACCCCTCCCTCTCCTCTCGCAACCCCACCTGTCCTATCCCAACCAAACCTGTACCCTCCTAACCCTACCTATCCTCTCACAACCTTCACCTGTCCTGTCCCAACCCCACCTCTCCTCTCCTATCCCCTGCGAGTCCTCTCCCAACACCCACCTGTCCTCTTTCAACCCCATATATTCTCTCCCAACCCCCACTTGTCCCATCCCAACCCCCCACTTATCTTCTCCCAACTCCACCTCTCCTCTTCCAACACCACCTGTCCTTTTCCAACCCCCACCTATCCTCTCCCAACCTCATCCCTCATCTCCCAACCCAACGTGTCCTCTCCTATTCCCACCTGTCTTATTCCAACACCTCCTGTCTTTCCCAACCCCACCACTCCTCTCCCAAACCCACCTGTCCTCTCCCAACAGCCACATGTCCTATTCCAACCCCACCTGTCCTCTCCCAACCACACATGTCCTCTCCCAACCCCCACCGTTCCACGCCCAACCCCACATGTCCTCTTCCAACCCCTACCTCTCCTCTTCCAACCCCCACCTGTCCTATCTCAACCCCACCTGTCTTCTCCCAACCCCCTGTCCTCTCCCAACCCCACTTGTCTCCCAACCCCACCTGTCCTCTTTCATCCCCTACCTGTCCTCTTCCAACAACCTCATGTCCTCTCCCAACCCTCACCTTCCTATCTCAACCCCCCCCCCTGTCCTCTCTCAACCCCACTTGTCCTCTCCCAACCCCACCTGTCCTCTTCCAACGCCCACCTGTCCTCTTCCAACAACGACCTGTCCTCTCCCAACCCCGCTAGTCGTCTCCTAACCCCTCCTGTCCTCTCCTAACCCCACATATTCCTCTCCCAACCCCCCTGTCCTCTCCCAAACCACTTGTCCTCTCCCAACCCCACCTGTCCTCTTCCAACCCCTACCTGTCCTCTTCCAACAACCATATGTCCTCTCTCAACCCCCACCTGTCCTCTTAGAACCCCAACTGTTTTCTCCCCACCCTAACTGTCCTCTCCCAACAACCACATGTCCTCTCCCAACACCCACCTGTCCTCTCCCAGCCCCTAACTGTCCTCTCCCAACCCCACCTGTTCTCTCCCAACCCCACCTGTCATCTCCTAACCCCACCTGTCCTATCCCAACCATACAGTCCACTCCCAACACCATTTGTCCTCTCCCAACCCCCACCTGTCTTCTTCCAACCCCCACCTGTACTCTCCCAACCCCATCTGTCCATTCCCAACCCCACCTGTCCTCTCCCAACACCCAGCTGACCTTTCCCAACCTTAAATGTCCTTTTCCAACCCCCACCTGTCCCATGCCAACCCCCACCTATCTTCTCCCAACCCCACTTGTCCTCCCCCAACCCCACCTGTTCACTCCCAACCCCCCACCTATCCTATAGCAATCCCACCTGTTCTCTCCCAACCCCACTTGTCCTCCCCCAACCCCACCTGTTCACTCCCAACCCCCCACCTATCCTATAGCAATCCCACCTGTTCTCTCCCAACCACACCTGTCCTCTTCCAACTCCTCCCTCTCCTCTCCCAATCCCAACTGTTATATCCCAACCCCACCTATCCTCTCCCAACCCCACCTGTCCTCCTCCAACAACCACATTTCCTCTCCCAACTCCCACCTCTCCTCTCCCAACCCTACCTGTCCTCTCCCAACAACCACGTGTCCACTCCCAACCCCCATCAACCCTCTCCCAACCTCACCTGTCCTTTCCCAACCCCACCAGTCCTCTCCCAACAACCACATGTCCTCTCCCAGCCGCCACCTGTCCCATCCCAACCTCACCTGTCCTCTCCCAACCCCACCTGTCCTCTCCCAACAACCTCATGTACTCTCTCAACCCCCATCTGTCCAATCCCAACCCCACCTGCCCTCCCCCAACCACACCTGTCCTCTTCCAACTCCTCCCTCTCCTCTCCCAACCCCACCGTTTATATTCCAACCCACCTGTCCTGTCCTAACCCCACCTATCCTCTCCCAACCCCACCTGTCCTCTCCCAACAATCACATATCCTATTCCAACCCCTACCTGTCCTATCCCAACACCATCTGTCCTCTCCCAACCCCACCTGTCCTCTCCCAACAACCTCATGTCCTCTCTCAACCCCCACCTGTCCAATCCCAACCCCACCTGTCCTCCCCCAACCACACCTGTCCTCTTCCAACTCCTCCCTCTCCTCTCCCAACCCCACCGTTCATATCCCAACCCAATCTGCCTTGCACCCAACCCCACCTGTCCTCTTCCAACTCCCACCTGTCCTCTCCCAACAACTTCATGTCCTCTCTTAACCCCCACCTGTCCTATCCCAAGCCCACCTGTCCTCCCCCAACCCCACCTGTCCACTCCTAACTCCCACCGGTCCTATCCCAACCCCACCTGTTCTCTCCCAACCACACCTGTCCTCTTCCAACTCCTCCCTCTACTCTCCCAACCCCACCTGTCATATCCCAACCCCACCTGTCCTCTCCTAACCCCACCTATCCTCTACCAACCCCACCTGTCCTCTCCCAACTATCGCATGTCCTATTCCAACCCCCACCTGTTCCATCCCAATCCCACCTGTCTTTTCCCAACCCCACCTGTCCACTCCCAACAACCACATGTCCTCTCCAAACCACTACCTCTACTCTCCCAACCCGACTTGTCCTATCCCAACCCCACCTGTCCTCTCCTAACCCCACCTGTCCTCTGCCAACCCAATCTGACCTTTCCCAACTCCACCTGTCCTCTCCCAACCACCACCTGTCCAATCCCAACCTGCACCTGTCCTCTCCCAACCACCACCTGTCCAATCCCAACCCCCACATATGCTCTCCCAACCCCACTCCTCCTCTTCCAACCCAACCTGTCTTCTCCCAACACCCCCTGTCCTCTCCTAACACCCCACCTGTCCTCTCCCAACCCCACCTGTCCTCTCCCAACAACCACATGTCCTTTCCCAACCCCCACCTGTCCTATCCCAACCCCCACCTGTCCTCTACTAATCCCACCTGTCCTCTCCCAACAACATCATGTCCTCTCTCAACCCCCATCTGTCCTATCCCTACCCCACCTGTCCTCTCCCAACCACACCTGTCCTCTTTCAACCCGTACCTCTACTCTCCCATCCCCAGCTGTCCTATCCTAACCCCACCTGTCCTCTCCTAACCCCACCTGTCCTCTCCCAACCCAATCTGCCCAGTCCCAACCCCACCTGTCCTCCTCCATCCACCACCTGCCCTAGCCCTATCCCACCTGTCCTCTCCCAACCCCACCTGTCCTCTACCAACCCCCACCTGTCCTCTTCCAACCCCTCCAGTCCTATCCCAGCCCCTCCTGTCCTATCCCAACCTCACCTGTCCTCTCACCCCCCCACCTGTCCTCTCCCAACCCCATGTGTCATATCCCAACCCCACTTGTTCTCTCCCAACACCCCCTGTTCTCTCCCAACCCCACTTGTCCTCTCCCAACCCCACCTGTCCTCTTCCAATCCCAACCTGCCTTCTTCCAACAACAATATGTCCTCTCCCAACCCCCACCTGTCCTCTTCCAACCCCCACCTGACCTCTCCCAACCCCCAACTGTCTTCTCCCAACGTCACCTGTCCTCTCCCAAACCTCACCAGTCATCTCCCAACCCCCCATGTCCTCTTCCGACCCCCACCTATCCTCTCCCAAACAAACCCCTCCTCTTCCAACTTCACCTGTCATCCCCCAACACCCACCTGTCCACTCCCAACCCCCCACCTGCCCTCTTCCAACCCCACTTGTTCTCTCCTAACCCCACCTGTCCTCTTCCAACCCCCCACCTGCCCTCTTCCAACCCCACTTGTTCTCTCCAAACCCCACCTGTCCTCTTCCAACCCCTACCTCCCCTCTTCCAACAACCACATTTCTTCTCCCAACTCCTACCTGTCCTCTCCCAACCCCACCTGTCCTCTCCCAACTCCACCTGCCCTCTCCCAACAACCACATGTCCTCTCCCAACACCCCACCTGTCCTATCCCAACCCCACCTGTCCTCTCCCAACCCACCTGTCCTCTTCCAACCCCTACCTTTCCTCTCCCAACCCCACCTCTCTTATCCTAACCCCACCTGTCCTCTCCTAACCCCACCTGTCCTCTCCCAACCCAATCTGTCCTGTCCCAACCTCACCTGTTCTCTCCCATCCCCCACTTATCCTATCCCAATACCACCTGTCCACTCCCAACCCCACCTCTCCTCTGCCAACCCCCACCTGTCCTCTGCCAACCCCACCTGTCCTCTCCCAACCCCCACCTGTCCTCTCCCAACTCCCACCTGTCCTCTCCCAACCCCATTTGTCCTCTCCCATCCCCTCAGTGAGGAAAATGACATTCTGAGAATGAAGGTTTTGAGTTTCAATGGTAATGAAGAATTACATGCTTGGCCTAACCCACAGGGTGCTACATAGCCTTCCCGGCTTAGTGCCTTCTTTTGATAATTACTTTACCTAACCCACTAGGCAGCCAGGAAACTTACAATTGTAGGGTGCATATCATAATTTCCTGACAGCAGGGGTTGCAAAACCTTTTACGAAGCACATGTTTGCTTCCATTTCTAATTAGCACCGCTCTCCTGGAATGCCTGCCCTCCATCTTTCATCAGAATTTTGGACACAGTGAGAAGACTCATCTCTGATCGTGACCAAGTTGGGTTGGACTGGTTTGAACATCTGAGCTTGAAACATTGTCGAGATGTTGGTGACCTGGTGTTATGATTAAGGTGATATGTTGGTGATACCTATATGGCCAACATTCTCTAGTTGGATCCGGAACTGGCCCAACTTCTTGGACAACCATGGTTAGCATCCATTATATGGGTCTCAGACGTCAACAGTCTCATGCTGGAACGGCCTTTCACAAGAACATCACTCCATCAGCGATAATTCATTTCAAGACTGACTCTCATCTGGAACTTGTTCGCTCAACAGGTTGACAAGGAGATCAATTTAACCACATGAAGGCTATGGCACATAGTTGGCTTCTGGCTCATTCGGTTCCTTCTATGTTCGTTACAGAAATTTAAAGTTTATTCCTATTTATTAAAATGATAATCTCACGAATAAATGATTCTTTGTAGGCAGGCTTCAGATGAGCTGAGGTAAGATAATAGTTCTTGCTTGCAGTTTCACTAGATACCTCAATTGATAGCCTTGATGAACTCTAGTCAAGGTTTAAAGAGCGAGAGAGAGAGTGGAGTCGTCCGCTGATGTGGAGTCGACCGCTGGATGTAATGGACTTGAGTCGTGGACAGGTTGCATAAACAGGGAGTTTGGCGTGTGCATGGAATGGACTTTATGTCTTTGTTTGGATGACAGGCTTAAATATTACCCTCATTCCCTTCATACTTCTTCATGGTTCATCAAACGAAAGCAATTAAATTTCTTTCTCGAACATTCGAAGTGTTTGTCTTCGGATAAATGACGTAATCTTGTATGCAACAATAAAAGACGCGGATGTGATTTGTTTACAGGAACCATATTCATTCACAACTATCAAGAAAGTTCCACCCAGGATATCTGGGTATATAGCATACAACAACAGGATTGGAAAAGGTTTACTTACGTATGTTAAGAGCGGATTAATGTGTATACTAATTAAAAATCACAGGAATGATAGTATACATTATCAAAAAATTAAATTTCAAACTCCAAATAGTCATTTCCTACTGTATAACATATAATGCATGATGTAGTATACATAAAGCAGACCTGCTACCGACGCCTACAGGTAAAACAGCTATGTTATTTATGGGTGACTTTAATGCTCGTCACACTGCTCTTGGTTATGTTCGATATAACATTAATGGCATGACCTTACTGATCATAATATTACTGTGCATGATTCTGATAAACAGACCCATTTATTGGGAGGTAGGCTGGATTATGTGATTGGGTACAGCCTAGTAGACATCATCGTCTAAGTTAAGTTCATCGCAAAACAAGTAAGTGATCATTTTGCAATATATTGTGAGTACAATGTAGCGGATATTCGGTCCAATCCTCACCCTAAGGTTAAAATTAACATTCCATACAATCATAAACCGCAATTTATTGCTTATGTACACGTGGAGTATACTCCTGGGTATACACCTGTATCACTTTTACAGTGATCTTGTCACTATCATTACCAGTTATTATGATACCTGAGTTAGATTAAGGAAAAAACTAGGTGAGTACACACACACACACACACACACACACACACACACACACACACACACACACACACACACACACACACACACACACACACACGCACGCACGCACACACACACACACACACACACACACACACACACACACACACACACACACACACACACACACACACACACACACACACACACTCACAGGTTTAATAGGAGTATTAAGCACTGCACTTCACAGTATAAAGCACTGTAATGATACTACCAATAACACCAGATCTCTAAGTCATCAGTTTAATGGGGTGAGTTGTCCGATGGTGCGACAGTGTCCATGCTGCACAGGGGAAATAAGGCTTTAGAGAATGGGGCAATAGGGGCTAAAATTCCCAAACCCCTGGGTACCTGGTTAAGCTTCTGATCGGGCGAAAAGGAAGGGGAGGCGACTGTTTTCCCTCTGCCCAAGGCACTGATTCAAAGTCATTGTTTGTCTAGATATCTGGCCAAATCACGCTGCTCGCCACTTTGAAACATCGATGAATACTTCCTGAAGTTGGTTGGTATATATCACTGCTAGGTTGTAGAATCCTTAGAGCCGACTGTACCCATTTCGTAATAAATCCATGTGGGAGGCAGGCCTAGATGTCAACCTCGCACCAGGGTAGCGACGATATGGTGCTGCAATTGAGCTGCAATATTACTCCACCTAACTCTACGGAACAGGAGTGTCAAATTCCAATGAGGAATGGTGTTAGAGTAGTCATTTATTTATTTAATTATTTATTTATGTACAAGAAGGTACATTGGGTTTTTGAGAATACATAGCATAGTACAGTATTTACAATCTTGTAAAGTCACTAGTACGCGCAGCGTTTCGGGCAGGTCCTTAATCTAACAGATAATTTTAAGTAGGTAAATTCTATCAGAATTAATAAAATGATAACAAATACATTGCAAGAAAAAAATGAGATGAGAGAGATTAGCAAGAATATTAAAGCACATTGGTAAATTAAAGCTCTGATTGATTACAATGACAGTTTGATTGGTAATTTAAACAAGATTGCTCCTTGTAAAAATGTATGAATGCGTCTGTGGGGTCGACCGCTGAATGTAATGGACTTGAGTGTGTTGGAAACCGTTCAAGAGATTGAACAGGTTGTGTTGAAACCGTTTTTCAATCATAAACAAGGGGTTTGGCAGGTGCATGGAATGAACATTGTGTCTTTGTTTGGATGACGGGTTGAAATATTACCTTCATATCCTTCATACTTAACCATGGTTCATCAAACTATAACAATTAAGTTTCCATCTTGAAACATTCTAAGTGTTTGTCTTTGGATAAATGACGTAAGCTTGCATGCTAAAAGCTTGTATGCTAAAATGGAAATGGAAAACGTGGATGTGATTTGTTTACAGGGACCATGTACGTCCATAACTATCAAGAAAGTTCCACCCCCGGATACCTGGGTATGCAGCATACAACAATAATATTGGAACTGAATACTCACGCATGTTAAGAGTGGATTAATACGTGTACTATATAAAAATCACAGGAGTGATAGTATACATTATCAAAAAATTTAATTACAAACTGCAAAGTGTCATTTCCTACTCTATAACATATATGCACGATGTAATGTACTTAAAGCAGACCTGCTATCGAAGGCTGCAGGTAAAACAACTATGTTATTTATGGGTGACTTTAATGCTCGTTACACTGCTCTTGATGATGTTCGATATAACATTAATGGAAGGATCTCCTTGAAATACCTAACTGATCATAATATTATTGTGAATGATAATGATAAACAGACCCATTTTTTTGGAGGTAGGATGGATTATGTGATAGGGTAGAGCCTGGTAGACAGCAACGTCAAAGTTACGCTCACCACAGAACAGGTAAGTGATCTTTATCCAATATATTGTAAGAACAATATACGGACTATTAGGTACAATCCTCATCCTAAGGTTAAAATTAACATTCCAGACAATCTTAAACTACACTTTAAGGGTCCCTGTGACTGTGCACAGGGAGCTAAATTCCTCAAATGCTCTCAATTTTATTTTTTTGAATAATATTTTTATGGGAAATGCACCAACTTTTCCTAATGGATCAACATCATACCATGAACAGAATACAAGTTAAAATTTAAAAAAAAATTAAATTTTGATAGTGATATAAATCTTAAAATATCAAACCCATTTTTATTTAATTCATTATGGTCTTGGAATGGCATATAACGTTTATGTTCCTTATTGCAAAATATTGTTTTAGAGTATAGTTTACTCTAAAGCATTTTCAATGTGGCTATCCAAATATGTGCAAAATTTAGACGCAAAAAGTTTATAACCCCAAACGTTATAGTTTTATGACTAAACGACAATAAGGAAACCTTAGAACTAAAACCTTTGCGCATTATATGTAAAAATGCTGAGAATCGGTCAGAATCTGAATTTTTTATCAGGTCTCAAAGTGTAAATTTCTGTTTTCGAGATAATTGAAATGTGAAATATGAAGTCATAAAATATGATAAATATAATATGAAATATGATAACTGAATACGTGAAAGTTGTCGGTCAATATGTGTTGAAAGGAAGTCAAGAAAAAATACCCCCTCCCCCACCAAAAACACAAAAAATATATATGGATACGTTAAGGATAACTGTAAAACAGCCTTTGGGCCCCTTAACTGTCTAACAGTAGGTTCGAATGAGATCGGGTGGATATAAATTGGAGCTGCCTCGTATTGGCCAATAGGCCTTCTGCAGTTACCTTCATTCTTATGTTCTTTTATTCTTATAACGAAACATATACTGCAGTAACTTATTGGTAATATATAAGTGATAAGGCCCTCATGTGGTCCTTATTCATGAATGCAACTTAAATAGACAAAGAGAATAGAGAATGAAATCTGTAAATTTGATCGGTAAAATAAATTAAAATAAAAACTTCGGCCACCTGTGGCTAACTAACATGTTGACCAATTTCGTTCTAACTTCCCATGCTTAATGCCGGATATGCATTTTTCAAGATGTAGAAGTAACAACAAAGTCCGCATAGAAACAAAAGAGAGAGAGGAAAAAAAGTGGTTGTCAGCTTTTCGTACAAAGGGACATAAAAAATATTGTGCAATATATTTGTATGATATATAATAAAATACAGCATAATAATATACTAACTCATTATTATGTGTGAAATCTGGCCCTCCAGGTGGCACCAGCTGCATATCCACTTTGTAGACTATCCTTGCTACTACTTTTCTTCTTTGTGCATCGGATAGGTGCTTGCATCTCTTTATCCCTGATTGCCACAAAATAGGTGTTATCGCTATTATCAATACCAATTGCCGCCCACCGCGAACGCATTTATTTGTAAAAAGTTCGTAAAAAATAAATTTTTTAACATATTGGGATGTAATTTTCACGACGCTGATGCCAAATAGCGGAAGATTTGTTAAAAAAAAACACTATTTTTAATATTCGGAAAAGTTTCCATCGTCACCGGGCCCCTTAAGGCGTATGTACACAAGTGGTATACTGGGTATAAACCTGTTTCACTTTTATAGTGATCTTGTCAATATCATTACCGGTTATTATGTTACCTGGGTTAGATTAAGGAAAAAAAACACTCGTTCTTCCTCATAGACAGATGATACTGTTAGAAGTGCTTCCGTTGTTGTTGTTGATTTAGGGGCGACGACGATCGTGGGATCGGATGCGCCACGGCGTACCCGTTAAGGGTTAATCGCGAAGCCCGGAAAGGTGAAACGCCAAACCCAATCGCGAAACGAGTGATGCCAATCACTGGAAACCAGTATGCCTCGCGGCAAAGAAACGCAGACAGGCAGATCATTGGGGAGCCCCCAGGCGTCCCTCAGGGTGACAAGCACTGGCCCCGCCCCACACAGAGAACACTGGGTAGCAAAACCAAAAATTCGGCTCCCAACTAAAACGCAAGTCATCCAGTGCTCTCCGGCAGAGCTGAAGCCAGCCGCCCACCACGACTGAGGGCACACCAGGAGCCCACCAAGACCCCTCCAACCCCTGGCACCTCTCACAGCACCGCTCCTGTGCCAGGTAATTCCATTGCGGGCTCACCATTGCCCGTGCTATTTGCCCCGCTCCTGTGCCAGGTAAGTTACGGGCTCACGTGCTTCTTGGAACTTGTTCGGAGTAGCTGAATCTATAACAACAACAAGCCGGCAACCGAACACCGTCACCCCACTGGGAAAATCAGCCAGCACGTCAAAAAAAAATATCTATCAACAATCCCGTGACCCAAGGCGATATGTGCGCCAGGCGTCGTACAACCGGACCGTTGAATAGGGATGGCAAACAACAGTAGCAAAGCCAAAACGCGAAAACAGAATGTGATCAGGCGGCGGAGGTGTCCAGACATCTGCTCGTCGTCAAGGTTGAACCAGGAGTCCTATAGTGCTTCCGCCTGCTGTTATAAACGAGAAAATATCTGCCAATTTACTATATTCCTCAATGTCAACAGAGATTTTCACGAACATAAGGGTCAAGTTAAGAGCACAAATTAAGAAAATTCATGCAAGGTATAAATAGAACTACAACATTATTAAAAATGTGGAATAAAATTAAAAACATTGCCAAACCCTAGTTCAGCTTCATCATACTCCCGCAGAATTTCCTGACAATGAATTTTTCTGACTTAGTTCAATGGTCTAGTGTCTCACAAATTTCTTACTTGTCCCCAGATATACAGCAGCATTTCAATGATACCAATATTAACATAAAATAAAATTTTGAAATAGCATGTTCTTTATCAGATTTACCGGATTATTTTGCTGTAACTCATTTTGAATTGACATCAACCTTAGGAAAACATAAACCAGCTGCCCTTGATGAGGATGGTATAACTTAAAACAACATAAGCTTACTGAAGGATGTCCCTAGCCACCCTCTGTTTTACCTCTATCAAAAGAGCCTCTCACAAGGTATCTTGCCAAAGAAATGGACACAAAGTCTCATAGTACCAATTCCTAAACCTAACTCTCAAAAATTTAGACCCATTTTCCTTACATCTTGCATGTGTAAAGTCAGGAGAAAATTGTTCTCAATCATGTCAAGTTTCAAGTCCAATCAAAATTGGCTCCTAACTTATAAGGGTTTATACCCAAGTGTACTACTTGGGTAGTGTACTTCATAGAGGGCTATGACGATCACTGTCTGCATCCCGTAGGTGCGGGACCGGGACGTCCACCTCCCGAGGGTCGTGCGGCCCAGGCTCTGCTTCAGGAGGCTGGGGTCGTTCATACCCTCAATGGGGTGGTTCTTCTCCGGCCCCGTCCACGGCGGTCTCGGGTGTTTGAGGTCCCTGTGCCATTTTTCACCAACTTCAAGGTCAACCCCGGAACTCACTGTTCCTGCGACGACGCTGGAACCAATCGTTATGGCGTATGCCTTTTCATTGGAGACTTTCAGCGCCGTGGAGAGGGGGGGACCTGCTGCCTGGATAACAGCTTTTCCCCCGAATCAACCTACCCTGGCCTTGCACCCTGGTGAGGCCACTCCAGACCAGGCCGACGCCAGTGCACTACTCCATAGTCTCCTGAGACTGATGGATGCCTACTACTATTATTATTACTACTACACAAACATGTTTTGCTGAATACTTTGCACACTCCCAGGAATAGGACACAAGCAGCCTTTATTGCCCTAAAGTCAGCTGTCGATGTAGCAAATGGCGAAATAATATTAGAACAACTTGCTGAATTTGGAATCAAAGGTTATCTTTTATTACCTTTGATTAGTGATTAACTACTTTAATGTAGTTAAAAATACAAGAACAGATGCACTCGAACTGGGTACACCTCAAGATGGTGCCCTAAGCTCTTTAATATACTTATGCACAAACTTATCTATGCCATACCTGTACAACTTACTGAAACTGCTATATATTATGCTGATGATATTTATATTATGGAACACAGTAAAACTATACTGCAAGCATTAATTGGTGCAGTTTCAAAAAAAGTAGTAGAATGTGGCCTCATAATCTCTGTTGATAAAACAAGGGTTCTTGTTCCCCATTCTCTTTATCAAGTTAATTATACTATTAATGGAGTGTCCATGGAAACTTGTGAGTTTTATAAATATCTTGGAATCGATGTTAAAGATACAAATCTCATCAGCAACAGTCTCAAAAAACTTGTTGAGCGACTTAAACCTCTCAAAACTCTTGTGGACAAAGGATTTGGCATTAACATAAAATATTCTCGTAGTTTTTATATTGTCCTCATTCACTCTGTTGTTAATTATTATGCCTTACATCTTTTTCATTATTTTGCTATACAACTACAAAGCCTAGATGTAGTACAGAATGATGCCATGCGCATCATCCTTGGATGTCTTAGAACTGTCAGATTTGTTAACATGAGAAAGAAACTAAGAGCACCTTCTATTTACGAGAGAATAGTTCTACTTAATATTAAGTTTTGTGCCAAAATTTTGAAAAATAATGGTTCCCCAGCACTGTTCAAATTAAAATGAGATCCATTTTAACAATTCTGACTGTTCACTCAATCCGCCAAAAAAGGTCCTTACAGTGTGTGGCTCAGTTGTTGTGCCAATAATCTTATGAAACTGAATGTGTCTCATAGTTCTCATAAAACTGTTCACTATATTCCCCCTTGGAAAGATGTGCAGGTCTCAATACATTATACATCCTTCAGTGTAAAGCAAATCTATTACGCTGAAACAGAGATGTATAACATTTGAAGCGGGACGGACGTTCACTTCTAGAACATTAGATTTTCACGGACGTCTACTTCTAGAACACTAGAAGCGGACGGACACCACAAGCATAGATCTTAGCCTGTAACAATACTTAGGTAATTACACCTAGGTAATTACTAGATTTGGTTTAGAAAAGAAATTAAGGAAACGAAATGAGAATTTGTTCAATAATTAATGACAAAGATGCAGCTATTATATTCATATCACACATTTTAAAACAATCGTTTTTCCTTTAATCTCAAATCACACAACAGACTACTTTAACAGCTCTGTCTCTCTCTCATGCCTGCTCCCGCTCTGCATAGCCATTAAAGATTCAGACACCATTTGCACTTTTCTTAGCGAATAAAAAGCTTAATATTAAACAAAAATAAGGACATAATTCGCATTAAAACATCGCTAGATGCACGCCAAGAGCCTGCGCTTCCTCTTTTAGTATCCACGGTGATACATTGTGTCGTCCAATCGCTTTAGTGTCATACAGTGTTGTTAGCTGTGTCCTTACCTCGTTTGCTGTCACCTCTATATCTGTTAGTCTCTCACCTTGGGTCATCTCCTCTTCTAACACTGGGAGGTGCTCAGGCTCGGTTGTGAACACTCACTTCATAGAAACTGGCACTCAGTACCTCGCAGATTTCCTTATCGCTTTCTGTAATGCCCATTCTGTTTTCCTTGGTCTTGTCATCACTTGGTCGTTCACCGACATTTTCCTTCTGATGACTATGTAGTAATTTAGGTTGCCTTTTCGCTGTTATTGCAATATCGTTCTCATAATTCCTTTCCGAAACTCTCCTTATATTAATCTATTCATTCCAAGCTCTGTTGCATCTTATCCTATTGTCCTGTGTCCTTTCTCCTCTGTACTTTCTTCACTCCCTCCTGCTTCTCATTTTTGCTTCTTGGCACTGTCTATGAAACCATGGGTTTTTATATTCCCTTCTACTTTTTCCTTTACTGTTGGTATAAAACTGTCTTCGGCCTCCTTGCATTTCCACTTGACTAGGTCCATCATATCTTGCATTGTTTTTTCTCTTATTTCTTCTTCCTAATGCACTTCTCCCAGGTATTACTTATCCTCCAGTAATCCCCTTTCCTATAGTCGGCTCTCTTTTTCCCAGACCTCTTGCCCCGTGGTCCCAATTTTAAGCTCGATCGTGTAGTCAAAGAGCAGGACACAGTGATAACTGTTCCTAGTGGAATTTCATGTTCCATATTGGAAATGTCTTCCTCTTTCTCGGTGAAAATCAAGTCTAATACGCTCGTTGTATCCCTTCCTCTTTCCCTTGTGTCTTCCTTCACATGTTTTGTTAGGAAATTCCAGTCAATAACTTCAACTAATTTTGCTCCCCACGTTCCTTCCCCACCATGGGGATTTCTTGAATCCCAATCGATATCTCCGTGATTGAGTCCCCCCCCCCCTTCTATGACCAACAGTTTCGCTCTCATTCTGCGAGTTGTTGTGGCTACCCTTGGCAGTTCATCTATATATGAGGTCCCAGTAGTATAGTCGGGTTCGTTCTCGATGCACAATCGAGAATTCCGAGTTTGAATCCCGGGTGGGACAGAAATGATTGACACATTTTCTTTCACCTAATGTGTATGTTCACCTAGCAGTGAGTAAGTACTCAGGAGTTAGTCAGCGTGTTATGGGATTGCATCTTTTGCAGGGTCAGTAATTCGACCCAGGGGAGGGGGGAGCTTGATAAAAGCCAAAACGTGTAAGAATACACTCCGGCTTCCAGTCCCCCGACATAGTGAATTAATTAATATGTCTTGTTGTTATCATTACATTCCTGTCTGGGCCTTTTACTGTTTGGTGGGGGATTTTAGATATCAAGATCACAATCCTCTTCATATATGCGGCCAGAGTCCCAAGCATGAAGCTTGTGTTTCCATTAGTCCCCAGATTATCTAGTTCCTCAAATTGGAATCTCTGCTTGATCAGGAGTGTCACTCTCGCTCCTTGTCTCTGTGTTCTTTCCTTCCTTATCACTTGGGTATCCCTCTGAGAAGTTTGTATCCGAGTTCATATCATTTTTTTTGCTTTCCACTATTGCAATTATGTTAGGATCTGCTTCACTAACCAATTCATTTATTTCAATTGCTTTATTGGATACCCCATCAGCAATGGTGTACCAAACTTTGAGACTCTTCTTGGAAATTCTGTTACCAGAGTCCATATAGCTCATCTACATATCTCCCTCTGTGTGAGCTGTATGTGAGAGATGGATGCAATTCTATCTGAGAGGAAAAAAAGGCCTGGGGGGATCATGAGGGGAGGAAACCATACTGGAGACGAGGTGCAAATGGGGGATAAGGGTTGTGGGGAGTTTGGGGATGGAGGGGAGGAGAGAGGCATTGTTAGTTTGGGGATGGAGCAGATGAGATTGTTTGCAGAGGGGGTGGAAGGTGCAGGGGAGTTGCTGGGGGTAGAAGGGGGGAAGGGGAAGGCTGGGAAGGCTGATTTGGTGTGTGTGTGTGTGTTTACTAGTTGTGTTTTTGCGGGGGTTGAGCTTTGCTCTTTCGGCCCGCCTCTCAACTGTCAATCAACTGTTTACTAACTACTTTTTTTTTTTTTCCCCACACCACACACACACACACCCCAGGAAGCAGCCCGTGACAGCTGACTAACTCCCAGGTACCTATTTACTGCTAGGTAACAGGGGCACTTAGGGTGAAAGAAACTTTGCCCATTTGTTTCTGCCTCGTGCGGGAATCGAACCCGCGCCACAGAATTACGAGTCCTGCGCGCTATCCACCAGGCTACGAGGCCCCTAGTGTGTGTGTGTTCATTATTCTTGTATGTGTGTGTATGTGAATATGTATGACTGTATACTCACTTAGTTGTACTCACTTAGTTGTGCTTGTGGGGGTTGAGCTTCGGATCTTTGGTACCGCCTCTCGACCGTCAATCTACTGGTGTTAAGATTCCTGAGCTTCTTGAGCTCTATCATATCTACATTTGAAACTGTGTACGGAGTCAGCCTCCACCATATCACTTTCGAGTGCATTACATTTACAAACTACTCCGACACTGAAAAAATTATTTCTAATGTCTCTGTGGCTCATTTCGGTACTCAGCTACCACCTGTGGTCCCCTTGTGCATGTAACCCCCCCTCCCCATCCATCCTGGTCTACCCTATCAATTTTCCTAAGATTTTTGTATGTGGTGATCATGTCTCCACAAGCTCTCTCCATAAGTTCAGGCGACTTGAGGTGCAGTTCAAGCAACCTTTCCTCATAACTCGTGCCACTTAGTTCTGGGACTAGCCTAGTCCCAGAATTGAACCCCTGAACTCTTTCCAGCTTTGTCTTGTGTTTGACAAGGTACGGGCTCCGTGCTGGGATCGCATACTCCAGGACTGGTTCTACATTTGTGGTATACAAGACGCTGTAGGATTAATTTCACAGGTTTCTGATGGCAGTTCTGATGTTGGCCATTCCTTGCATAAGCCGCTGATGTTATTCTTGTAATGTGCACCTAGCAGAGTGCACTTGTCTTCTGCCTCCTTACAATTCTGTGTGATGTAATCCATTATGTCTTGGGTCTTTCCTCTGAGCTCTGCTTCCCAAGTTATATCTGTAAGGAATTTTCTTATCTCCTCATAGTTTCCTTTCAGAATGCCAGCCTTTTGTTTTCCGGTCCTTTCCTTTAGTACATGAGTACATTAACCCTACTTCGATCAGATATTCCAACATCAGTACACTGTGATCGCTTATTACTAATGGGGCTTCGAAACCGATTTCCCTTATGTTGGAGTCGTTCAGAGTGAAGACTAGGTCGAGTCTCGCTGATTCATACATTGTCTCTCATTTTTATGGGTCCCCTGACCCATAAAAATTAAAAGTTTAAAATTAAAAGCCAGCTTTAAAAGTTTCTTGTTGCCTCTTTCAATAGTTTAGCTCTCCATGTTTCCTCACCTCCATGTGGTTCCTTTTTCTCTCAGTCTATCCTTCCGTGATTGAAGTCCCTCATGATGAGCATATTGGATCGATTTCTACAGGTAGCAAAGGCTGCCCTCTCAATTATAGTGTTAGCTGCCGTGCTGTTTTTGTCATACTCTTGCCTGGGTCTTCCGTCACTTTATGGAGGGGTATATATCATTGCTACTATTACTCTTGGTCCTCCTTTCATCATGGTACCTGTTATGTAGTCTCTGAATTCCTGGCTGTCCAAGATAACCATCTCCTCAAAACTCCACTCCTTTCTCATCAGTAGGGCCACTCTTTCTCCTCCACTCCTTCCCTCTCTTTCCTTATGACTGAGTAGCCCTGTGGAAACACCGCATTCATTATGATTCCTGAGAGTTTTGTTTCTGAGAGTTCAATTACATCCCCGTTTTCTTTTTGTGTTCTTTGCCTAAGTTCACTTGATTTGAATGTAATCCCATTTATATTCGCATACATTACCCTGAAGCTGACTCTCTTCTTTCCATCCTCAGTTTTCTTTTATTCCACTGCAGTAGGGAAACAGGGATGGTCCGGGATAGGAGGGCCTATGAAGGGGAGTGGGACTTGGGGGGGCCTGGGGCTTGAAGGGCTAGGAGGATCTGGTATGGGGAAGCTAGGAGGGGTCAGGGGGTGTGTGGCTGAGGGAGTCTGGGGTTAGGGGTCAATTAGGGCAATTGTGTGAATGTGCGTGTGTGTGTGTGTGTGTGTGTGTGTGTGTGTGTGTGTGTGTGTGTGTGTGTGTGTGTGTGTGTGTGTACTGTTATGATCTCAGCCTACAGGAGAAACGAGTCTCCCTCCTTGAGAGTTATTCAGCAAGCCTGACCTGATTAGAAGGTCTAGCAAATATTGAGGTAATAACCCATATGTAAAAACGTTGCTTGGATATATATAACAATTTAAGATTATGGGCAATGAAGAAGAAAACAGATAAATGACTGGCTTGGAGATGTGGATATTTTGCTGGAGGCGTGAGGCTCGTTTCTGGAGGGGCTTTGACCTCACTTGAGGCCAGACATCGCAGGAAAAAAAGCCGCGCTCCGTTGAGCTCCCGTCAGAAAGGAACCCCTAGTGATATATCTCCAAGAGAAGAGAAGTGTGCAGACGTGCCAGCTGTGGAGTTGAGCTGAGAACGTTGTGGTCTCAAGTCTTGGACGGCGAGGAGAGTTTAATAAGCTGCTCAGAGGCTTTTTCGTGGTCTGTGTGGAGCGCCCTGACCAGACGCCGTCAGAGGGAGAGTGCCCTCGACCAGATAATCTGTGGTAAGCACGATATACGCCAGTTCATAGTGATTGCTTGTAGTTGGTCGTGTGCCCAGCGACAGTAGCAATGTTTATTGATAAGTTAGACATGTTTTAATAAGGCAGAAGGCCTGAAATAAGAGAGTGGAGAGGGAGGAACACGGAGCGACGTCCGTCCCCTCTGAGCGCTGGCAGGCAACTGAGGGAGCTTGGCTCCAGAGGCGAAGGACCCTCCCAGCGTGAGTGAGGCCCGCCGGGCGAGGTGGAGTATGGACCCGCCCAAAACGGGGGAGTCCACTCTCACTGTATGTACAGGACAGATAGAGGTTGGAGGCAAACATATTGTGTGATTATTTTTGTTTATGTGTTAAAGGGGAAACAATTTTATTGGAGTGTCGATGGGTTGCAGGTTTGTCTTTGGGGAAGAAGTTGCTGAGAACTTCGATGCCAGCACAGATGAAGTAGTTGATGAGACTCCAAGGTAGTGGAGGCGAGGACCTCGAGCTGTGAGGAGAAGCAGTGAAGAGGAGTGTCATATGCTTCTGTAGAGGTGGTGAAGCACCATAGTTGTTCGAGGAAACTTCATGGTGTAGCAGCCAGGAGAGCTGTGGAGGAACCTAGCAGCAGAAGGGTGAAGCACCGTAGTTGTGCAAATAAACTTCTTGGTAGCAGCCTGGAGGAGCTGCAGAGGATCCTGGTAGTGAAGCCCAGAAGAACCTAAAGATATCAGGGTAGTGAACTTCCAGAGGTGGAAGGGAAGTTCTGGTGGATTACTTGTAGGGAGTTGATAGTGTTTGGTTGTCATTAGTGTGCAAGACGCAGTGAGAGGTGAGTGATTGTTGGCATTCTTATGTCAAGGAGTGTTTTATACTGAAGTTTAGAGTTACAGTCGTAGGCTGGATTACCTACAGATGTATGCGTTCTAGGAATGATAGGGTGATCGATTGATCATTGCAGTGTAGCAAGGAACATTTATGCTGATATATGTTATTGCATTCAAATGCTGATTTTCTTTGTACACATTTATAGATACATATATATATTCTCTTGCTGATGGTACAACAGTGTATGTAGACTTGATCAACTTGAGGAGGTTGATAGTATCAGGTGGTGAACCAGGAGATAGGATACCACTTGATAAGCTGATGATAGAGTTCTGATGGTGTTGGAGTGCAACCTGATTGTAATATTATAGAGTATAGGATTCATTATTATTTTATGTGTGTATGTATCGTGTATGTGCTTTGTCCAGTAAATGTATCCCAATTTGCTGGTGTTTGCCCTTGTCCTAGTGAGGCTTCCCAGGAAATAGTAAAGGGGAGAGAGAGAGAAAGAAAGAACCAAGAACCACTGTTGTGGACACGGTAGAAGGTAATACTAGTAAGTCGTAGGGGATTGAGATCATATCTCATAAGGAGAGAGTGGGGAGTCACAGCGGCTCGAGTGGGTGTGTGCACGTGACAACAAGGCTAAGTGTTGGAGCCGCATCCCCTAAACGTGTGATGTTGAGCCCCTCTCCAAGAGCCAGAAGCGCCAAGGGTGATCTCCTAGTGAGGTATAAGCACTCTACCGAGTTGTGGGTTGGGTTGTCCGTAAAGGACAACCACGACGACAACAACACCAACAACCCACAGACTATAATAAATTGGGGGCCTGTGTCCGGGAAAGTGAACTGACACACCCATACTCTGTCCAAGAGTGGATTTGTACACCCTTGCTGAAATAAACTGCGTGACTGCAGGTGTATATTCTCTCTCTTGGGAAGACTCACAGGACAAGATGGAGAAGGTGCAAGCGTTTGTGGAGTCAGGCAAGCCTGAGGACTTAGAAGGTTGCACGAGGGATCAATTGAAACAAATAGCAGAAAAATGTGGCATTAGGTTGAAAGCATCTAAAGTAGCTGCGATGAAGGATGAGATCCTGAGGCAGTTGAGAGCCAAAAATGAAGCGGCAGAACAAGGAGCCCAAAAAGGAGCTGAAAGTGGAAAGGAGGATGATGGGCAGGATGAAGTGAGATCCCAGAGATCGAGTAGGAGCAGTAAGAGTAGCCGCAGTAGCAGGAGTAGCCGGAATAGGAGCTTAGAGAGATTCCAGTTAGAGCTCCAGATGCAGCAACAACGAGAGGACAAGGAGAGACAGTTCCAGCTGGAAAAGATGAAGTTAGAACTCCAGATGAAAAGGGAAGTAGAAAAAGAGAAAACCACAATAAGAGAACTGGAGTTGGAACAAGAGAAAGAAAAAGAGAAAGCAAAACTAGAGGTCGAAAAAGAGAAAACAAAACTAGAGGTCGAAAAAGAAAAAGAGAGAACAAAACAAATGCAGATAGAAGCGAACAGAACCTTAGCTGAACAAAGGATTGAACATGGGTTGCCAGAGAGCACCACCCAGGTATCACACCCACCAGATGTTAGGGTTAGGGAGAAGGACATTCCCTTGTTTGTTCCCGAAGAGGCGGAGAGCTTCTTCGAGCATTTTGAAAAAGTTGCCAGCATCAAAGAGTGGCCACAGGAGGAATGGGCCCAGCTGGTCCAGTTAAGATTGACCGGTGCAGCCAGGGAGGCATACACCCAATTGTCACTGGAAGAGTGCCAGGATTATGCCACAGTAAAGAGCAGCATATTGCGCTCGTTTCAGTTAACCCCAGAAGCTTATAGGAAGCGCTTCAGAGAGATGATCAAAGTTGGAGCGTGTACGTTTGCTGAGACAGCAAGGGAACTGGAAAGACGATTCCAGAAGTGGATTGAGGCTGCTGGAGTTGGATCTTACGCTGACCTGAAGCAACTGATGGTCATGGAAAAGTTCTTGGAGATGATGCATCCCGAAACAAAGTTCAAGATCCAAGAAGCAGGGATAAAGGAGGTGAAAGATGCCGCAGATAGGGCGGATATGATTACCGAAGCATACAAGAGCTTAAGGGAGAACAGAGTGAAGAACGAGGTGAGACGCAGCAATTGCAGACCCAGTGGAGTCTGGGGAGGAAGAAATTATGAGAGACCCAGAAGAGTCTGGGGTGAGAAGAATTTTGATAAATGGGCAGATAAAAGTAAGTACCCTAAAACTCAGAAGAGTAGGTCGCGCACTTCGTCTGAAAGTGAAGATGGAGGTGCCAAACGAGAAACTAATCGTTATCCTGGAAATCAAGAGTCCAGTAAAGCTCCACAGAGTACGAGTAGTACGTCTGGCCCGAGGAACTCCAATACGAGTGGACAAAGTCAGAGCTACTCTGGTACATATAGAAGGGACTTTTCCCAGATGAGATGTTACAATTGTAACGGATTGGGTCACGTGATGCGAGATTGTAGACAGGGCAAGAGAGTTGTGACCCTGGCCATGTGTGACCCCCGAGGTAAATATGCCAATGTGTTCCAAGACAAACCACAGAGATCAAACTTAGTGAACGAGAGGTATAGGCCGTTCATGAGCAAAGGTTGGATCAGTATAAGAGGCCAACCTGAGGTAGAAGTTGGTATCTTAAGGGATACCGGAGCTAATCAGAGCTTGATTGTGAGAAGCCTGATTGGCAATGATCGACGGTTAGCTGGCAGGAGTAAAATGAAAGTATATGGGTTGTTGTCTGAGAGTGACATGCCCGTATGTACTGTCCAGCTGAGGTCAGAATATGTGTCGGCAGAGGTGATGTTGGGAGTATGCCCCGGCATACCTGTTCCAGGAGTCCAAGTGATCCTGGGGAATGACTTGTGTGGGACAAAGGTGTTGCCAAGAGTCATAGTGGAGACTGTGCCAGAGGAGTGCCCAGAAGGCCTCGGCACGGGTGGGACACCTGAGAGTGTGAACCTGACTGACATCCGAGGAGATGAGTCAGGAGACCGCCAAGCCATTGAGTACCCTGTCTCGGTAGTGACGAAGGCAGAGGTGGCCGACGAGGAAGACACTGGAGAAGGTGAGACAGTGTCGATTCAGGTGGTGGAAGATATCGACGTAGATATAGCATGGATGTTTGATGAAGGTCCAGCCCAGGAAAATGAAGTCTCGGTGAGGTCAAAAGTGAAAATGGCCCAGCCGAAGAAGAATCATGTGAAGAGAGCGGACCTGAGTAGAGCCCAGACTGCTGAAATTAAGAGTCGGAAGGCGAATGCAACTGTGCTGAGTAGGAATGAGGAAGGATGTGGACAGACTGAGGACGGGAGTAGAGCGTCAAGTGGTCCACGAGCACAGAGGCATAGGGATAGTGGAGTTAAGTTGTGGGAGATGTCAAGAGTTGACATGTTCCACAGGAAACGTGAAGAAGAGTAATAGCCGAGAAAATGAAAGGAGAAGAGACAGTATGTGTGGAGAGATGCTTACGAGCACTCTAGGAGAGGTAAAGCGACATGTACGGTCGAGTGCTGTTGTATGTAGTACAGTGCTCGAAGAAACTTTTAGGGAACGAAGAAGAGTTGAAGGAGAAGAAATGGAGTGGTATAGAAGTGAGAAATGTGGGAAGAGGAAGATGATACAAGCATGGAGGAATAGAAGAAAGCCGAGAACTCGATGTAAGTCAAACAGGATGAGATCTCGGATAAATGAGGAGACGAAAGAGAGGATCGTCGGTGAAGACGAGGGAGTGAAGTATGATGACAGGAGACGAAAGTATAATGGCAGTAGATGGAAGTGTGAAGACGACAGAGGAGGTACAGACAGTAGACGTCTGACTCTGGACGTGAAGAGAAGAAGACGAGGAAACGGAGGGTGGAGACAGCAAGTAGAGTGGACCGATGGAGTGCAGGCGTCCAAGGAGGACAGCCTAGCTAAGAGGTGTCAGAGAGGTCAAATCGTTTGTGAGAAGATCATGTTTCTGGCACGTTGTGAGCCGGATGTTGCAAGGTGCAACGAACTAATTGTAGACTCCTAAGGGAGTACGTAAGCAGATCAACCGGTCGAACCAATCGGTTGAAGAACGAGACAGTGTGGTGGCGGATGTATTATCCAGAGCTTTGCCACTGGGATAACTCAAAAATAAGGGGAGGGGAGTGTTATGATCTCAGCCTACAGGAGAAACGAGTCTCCCTCCTTGAGAGTTATTCAGCAAGCCTGACCTGATTAGAAGGTCTAGCAAATATTGAGGTAATAACCCATATGTAAAAAAGTTGCTTGGATATATATAACAATTTAAGATTATGGGCAATGAAGAAGAAAACAGATAAATGACTGGCTTGGAGATGTGGATATTTTGCTGGAGGCGTGAGGCTCGTTTCTGGAGGGGCTTTGACCTCACTTGAGGCCAGACATCGCAGGGGGAAAGCCGCGCTCCGTTGAGCTCCCGTCAGAAAGGAACCCCTAGTGATATATCTCCAAGAGAAGAGAAGTGTGCAGACGTGCCAGCTGTGGAATTGAGCTGAGAACGTTGTGGTCTCAAGTCTTGGACGGCGAGGAGAGTTTAATAAGCTGCTCAGAGGCTTTTTCGTGGGTTGTGTGGAGCGCCCTGACCAGACGCCGTCAGAGGAAGAGCGCCCTCGACCAGATAATCTGTGGTAAGCACGATATACGCCAGTTCATAGTGATTGCTTGTAGTTGGTCGTGTGCCCAGCGACAGTAGCAATGTTTATTGATAAGTTAGACATGTTTTAATAAGGCAGAAAGCCTAAAATAAGAGAGTGGAGAGGGAGGAACACGGAGCGACGTCCGTCCCCTCTGAGCGCTGGCAGGCAACTGAGGGAGCTTGGCTCCTGACGGCGAAGGACCCTCCCAGCATGAGTGAGGACCGCCGCCAGGCGAGGTGGAGTATGGACCCGCCCAAAACGGGGGAGTCCACTCTCACTGTATGTACAGGACAGATAGAGGTTGGAGGCAAACATATTGTGTGATTATTTTTGTTTATGTGTTAAAGGGGAAACAATTTTATTGGAGTGTCGATGGGTTGCAGGTTTGTCTTTGGGGAAGAAGTTGCTGAGAACTTCGATACCAGCACAGATGAAGTAGTTGATGAGACTCCAAGGTAGTGGAGGCGAGGACCTCGAGCTGTGAGGAGAAGCAGTGAAGAGGAGTGTCATATGCTTCTGTAGAGGTGGTGAAGCACCATAGTTGTTCGAGGAAACTTCATGGTGTAGCAGCCAGGAGAGCTGTGGAGGAACCTAGCAGAAGGGTGAAGCACCGTAGTTGCGCAAAGAAACTTCATGGTAGCAGCCTGGAGGAGCTGCAGAGGATCCTGGTAGTGAAGCCCAGAAGAACCTAAAGATATCAGGGTAGTGAACTTCTAGAGGTGGAAGGGAAGTTCTGGTGGATTACTTGTAGGGAGTTGATAGTGTTTGGTTGTCATTAGTGTGCAAGACGCAGTGAGAGGTGAGTGATTGTGGGCATTCTTATGTCAAGGAGTGTTTTATACTAAAGTTTAGAGTTACAGTCGTAGGCTGGATTACCTACAGATGTATGCGTTCTAGGAATGATAGGGTGATCGATTGATCATTGCAGTGTAGCAAGGAACATTTATGCTGATATATGTTATTGCATTCAAATGCTGATTTTCTTTGTACACATTTATAGATACATATATATATTCTCTTGCTGATGGTACAACAGTGTATGTAGACTTGATCAACTTGAGGAGGTTGATAGTATCAGGTGGTGAACCAGGAGATAGGATACCACTTGATAAGCTGATGATAGAGTTCTGATGGTGTTGGAGTGCAACCTGATTGTAATATTATAGAGTATAGGATTCATTATTATTATATGTGTGTATGTATCGTGTATGTGCTTTGTCCAGTAAATGTATCCCAATTTGCTGGTGTTTGCCCTTGTCCTAGTGAGGCTTCACAGGAAATAGTAAAGGAGAGAGAGAGAAAGAAAGAACGAAGAACCATTGCTGTGGACAGGGTAGAAGGTAATACGAGTAAGTCGTAGGGGATTGAGGAGATCATATCTCATAAGGAGAGAGTGGGGAGTCACAGCGGCTCGAGTGGGTGTGTGCACGTGACAACGAGGCTAAGTGTTGGAGCCGCATCCCCTAAACGTGTGACGTTGAGCCAAGGGTGATCTCCTAGTGAGGTATAAGCACTCTACCGAGTTGTGGGTTGGGTTGTCCGTAAAGGAGGAACACGACGACAACAACACCAACAACCCACAGACTATAATAGTATTTACCTATTTGTTCTTATCTATTAGTATCTACGTGGGAGTGAGGTCTAGCTCTTTATGTCCTCCCCCTATTAGCCTTGCGCCTGTTGCGTTTTAACCTAACTACTCTATCAAATTCTTTGTCGAATCGGGCCGTAAAGTTGTGGATGCAGGTCGCTTGCTCAGTTTCCTCTGGTAGAGCTTGTTAACTTGTTAACTACTTGTACAGAGGACAAGTAACTCCTTACGTCCCTTCGACTCATTTACGCCTCCAGCTTACACCTGTGTCCTCTTGTCCTGCTTTCTCTCAGTCTGAAGAGGCTGTTCATGTCCACCTGATATATTCTCATCAGCATCTTGTAAGTTGTGATCATATTCCCTCTGTTACTTCTATCCTCTACGGTTCTGAGATCTAGTTCCATTAACTTATGTGTTTAGCTTAGTTCTCTTAGCTCTGGCACTAGTCGTTCACATAAAATAGGAACAGCAGCTGTCCCAGGACAGAGCCTTGTGGGACCACACTTGTTACTTTCTTGAAGCTTGAAATCTCCTCTTTGACTGTGACTTGGCTTTGCTTTCTGTCCTCCTGATGCTCATTTACCAGTCTAGTGTTTTCCCAGTCATTCTGGGAATAACTTTGGACTTTGGGACTCTGGTCTGTAGTTTAGTGCCTCGTTTCTATCCCCTTTTTTGAATATTGTATAAGACAGTGTTTGTCTTTTTCCAGATATCTGGGAGACTTCCTGTCTCAACGTGTTATTAAAAAAATTAGACAACGGGTGGCAGAGTAGTTTTGCACCCTCCCTCAGCAGCCAGGCTGAGATTAGGTCTGCCCCAATGATTTTGTCCCATCTATTTCCCCCAGGATTTTGTTTCACCTCTTCCAATGCGACAACAATGCCATCCATAATTTCCTCTGGCATTTCATCTTGCAATCTTGGTCTCCACGTTGGTTCTAATGTAAAGACCTCCTGAAATCTTTCGTTGAGTTCCTCACATACCTCCGTTTCATTCTTTGTAAGAGCTCCTCCAGGTTTCCTCATTGTGTGTATATAGTCTCTCACTCTCGTTTTCTCCTAGTATGGCTATTAATCAGCTTTGATTGTTCTTAGCTTTTGCAACAATGTTATTTTCAAATTGCCTCTCGTCTTCTCTCCTAATTCCGATGAATTCCTTCCTTATTCTCTTCAAGGCCTCTCTATTCTTCTCTGTCGCCATTTCTATGTAATTTTTCCGGGAGTTGTTTTCCCTTTCTTTAGCTTTCCTGTATCGCATATTAAACCAGAGGTTTACTTTACTTTTTTCCTACACCTCCTTCATGAGTGGTGTGAACTGTTCCGTTACCTCGGAACATTTCCCAGAAATGAATTCCGTCATCTCGTTTGCTCTCTTCCCTTCCATTTCTCTTTCCTACCGGATTTCCCGCAGAAAGTCCCTCATCCTGTTGTAGTCCCACACCTCTGTAATCTTCTTTATGGGTTTCTTTGTGTAACCAATTCCTTCACATCCACTCTGTATTCAAGCAATACAGTGGTCGCTAGCTCCTAGAGGCATTTCATATTCTATTTCTTCAACATCTGTTTCACTTTAGGAAAACAGCAAGTCAAGTGTTGCTGGTTGATCATCTCCTCTCACTCTTATTGGTTCTGTGACGTGCTGGGTTAAGAAATGTTTGTCTGTCACATCTACTAGTTTTGTTCTCTGTGTATTCTTCCTAATTTTGGCTTATGTTTTCAAAAGTATGTTTTCAAAAGATTCCCAAGTATGAAATCTTTATTCATGGGACTCTGGCAGCAGATATGAAGAGGTCTGTGATCTAATCTCATCACCCCCATTGGGAGCCTTATTTATCCCGTCTTTTTCCCTGTGGATGAAGTCTCCCAGTATTTGAACTTTAGCTCTTGCTCTCCTTGATTCTGTGGCTGCTTTTCCAATTACCTTTAGACACTTCTGTTCTACTGTTCCCTAGGCCTTCTATTGGTTTGTGGGTTATAAACCCTTACTGTCACTATCTTCCAGCTTCCCACTGTTACTATTCTTTATATTTGCTCGTGCTGGTCAGCTCCCTCTGCTATTGTTAGTTCTTCGAAGTTCCAGTGTTTGTGTGTACTCACCTATTTGTACTCCCCTATTTGCGCTTGTAGGATCGGGTTCGAACTCTTGGACCCCACTTTTCATGCCGCTGATTTTCAAATGCAATGACTTCTGACCTATTTCCCAATCATACCTGCTTTAAAAGTTATGAATGGAGTTTGCCTTTACAACCTGCTACTTTAGGTCATTCCATTTACTCACTACCCTTACACTAAAGGAAATCTTTCTAACATCTGTATTACACATCTGAATCTCAAGCTTCCACCCGTGTTCCCTTGTTCTGTTGATATTCTTGTTAAACATTTCCTCTGTTTCCACCCTGTCAATCCCTTGAAGTATTTTATACGTCTGTATCATGTACGTTATCTCCCTTCTCCTTTCTAACGTCCTCAGGTTTAGTTCCTTCAGTCATTCTTCGTACCTCATCCCTCGCAGCTCTGGGACGAGTCTCGTTGCAAATTTCTGCAGCTTTTCGTGCTTCCTTAATTTTTTTCAATTTTGTGTGTGTGTGTGTTCATTATATTCATAAGTATGTGTTTGTTTACCTGAATTTACCTGAGGACCACTAACACTAGTGGCCTCGACGAGGACAGGACGGCTTGTCGAAGGTCCCCCCCATTTGCCTTGATGATCTTTTTCAGTTGAACTTTAAAGTTTAGCAGAATTTTTGCATTTACGGATTCGGCGGGTAGGCGTTTCCATTAGTTTTAGCCCTGTGGGGGGAAAAAGCGTCTACTGTTCTCAGTTCAACATTAGCCTTGTTGAGCTTGAAACCGTTGCTCCTTGTTTGTGTTACACTTGATCTTTTGAAGAAATTTGTCCGAATCAACATCCTCCAAACTGTTCAGTATTTTTAAAGTTCCAATGAGATTTGTCCTGCCATGCCTGATTTGCAGTGTTGTTTGCCCTGTGGATTTCAACCGTTCCTCATACGTGAGATGACTTAGCTCTAGAATTATTTTTGTTGCCCGGTGTTGCACTCTCTCTCCAGAGCAGCTATGTTCTTCTGCAGATATGGTCTTCGTGCTTGGCTACAATAATCCAAGTGATCCAAGCACCTGAGATCTATCCAGTTGAATCACTATCTTTTTCTCCTTAAATTCAAAGGTACGCTTGATTATTCCAAGGATTTGGTTAGCTTATTTTTAGACTGCTCCTACCTGTTGTGCAACTTTCAGTGAATTGTAGATTTTGACTCCAAGATCCTTTTCTTCATCAATGTGCCGTAATGTAATGTTATTAGTTTGGTTGTGGTGTGGGTTGCTATGCCCCACATGCAGGGTCTTGCATTTATCAATATTAAAAAGCATTTAATATTGTGTGTGAATGTGTGTGTACTCAGCTAGTTGTGCTTGTGGGGGTTGAGCTCCAGCTCCTTGGTCCAGCCTCTCAATTGTCAATCAACTGATGTACACTTTCCTGAGCCTATTGGGCTCTGTCATATCCACACTTGAAACTGTGAATGGAGTCAGCCTCCAAATAAAGAATATTCTTGATAACTTAGCAAACCCAGTACCAGACATCATCTTCCTTGGAGACTTCAATCTACCCAGTTTAAAATGGAAAATAGTAAACAATAACATCATAGCAGGAAGTCAACCTGGAAATAACCAACCACAGGTCAGAGAACTACTGAGATTCTGTGACAAATTCTCGCTCAGTCAGCAGATTACAGAACCAACTAGGAACGAAAACATGCTGGACCTGTTATTCACGAACAATGAGGAGCTAATCAGAGACATTACTGTCTCAGACACTACGTACTCGGACCACAAGCTTATTGAAGCGCATACTAACATTAATAACGGTAGTAGGCCCAAGAGAAACAACAAGCTAGAAGGGCTATTCAATAAATTCAATTTTAATAATAAGAGGATAGACTGGTAGAAAATAAACAGGGAACTTACAAACATTCAATGGGAAAATGTTCTAAGAAATAAAAATCCTACACAAGGAATAGAAAAACTGACTTCTGAAGCATATGAAGTCTGTCTGAAACATGTTCTTTTGAGGAAAGCTAGAAAGAGGTCCAATGTAGAAAGAGAACGCAGACGACATTACAAAAGGAGGAAGAAATTAACGGAAATGCTTAAACAGACACGACTCTCCATACAAAGAAGAAATAATTTAAACAGGAAGATTGAAGAAATCGAACAGAGACTGAAGCATTCCTATCAGACTGAAGAAAGGCAACTAGAACAGAAAGCAATTCAAGAAATAAAGAAAAAACAAAATATTTTTTCACATATGCTAAATCAAAAGCGAAAACCACTGCCAGTATTGGACCTATTCGTATTAGTGAAGGTTCATACACTGAGGATGACAAAGAAATTAGTGAAATCCTAAAAAAGCAGTATGAGGACATGTTTAGCACTCCAATACACAGCATGAAAGTGTAATATTCGGACAATTTCTTTATGAATGATACTCAAACACCTGTAAATATAACGGATATCAACACGAGCGTGGCAGATTTTGAAAAAGAAATTGACAATATGCCCATGCACTCAGCCCCGGGTCCAGACTCATGGAATTCAATATTTATAAAGAAATGCAAAGTGCCAGTAGCACAGGCACTCAGTATAGTGTGGAGGAAGAGCTTGGACACAGGGAGATACCAGATGCGCTTAAAGCAGCAGACATTGCCCCTCTACACAAGGGTGGTAGCAAAGCATTGGCAAAGAATTATAGACCAGTTGCACTAACGTCCCACATAATAAAAGTATTTGAGAGAGTGATCAGGAGTCAGGTCACTAGATTCATGGAAACCAATGACCTCCACAATCCAGGCCAACATGGATTTAGAGCAGGAAAATCATGCCTTTCACAGCTACTTGACCACTATGACAAAATCACTGAGTCATTAGAGAAAAACATAATGCAGATGTCGTATACACAGATTTTGCAAAGGCATTCGACAAATGTGACCATGGAGTGATTGCACACAAAATGAGGTTAATGGGTATAACTGGTAAAGTAGGACGCTGGATTCTCAATTTCCTGTCGAACAGAACATAAAGAGTAACAGTCAATCAAGTAAAATCGAGTCCGAGCGCAGTTAAAAGCTCTGTACCTCAAGGTACAGTCCTTGCACCACTGCTATTCCTTTTTCTTATATCAGATATAGACAAAAACATAAGTAACAGCTTCGTGTCATCCTTTGCAGATGATACAAAAATCAGCATGAAAATTACCTCTGCTGAAGACATTGATAAACTACAAACAGATATTAACAAAGTTTTCGATTGGGCAGCAGAAAATAACATGATGTTTAACAGTGATAAATTCCAGGTATTCAGATACGGCAAAAATGAGGATCTTAAACATAATACAGGGTACAAAACACAATCGAATCTGCCCATAGTAGGAAAACAGCATGTCAAGGATTTTGGAATATTGATGTCCGACGACCTAACGTTTAGGGAGCATAACCAAGAAAGTATTGCATCAGTCAGAAAAATGATTGGATGGATTACGAGAACCTTCAAGTCCAGAGATCCCATCACAATTTTTGTACTCTTCAAATCACTTGTGTTGTCCCGTCTTGAGTACTGCTCAGTACTCACTTCCCCCCTTCAGAGCAGGAGAGATTGCTGGAATTGACGGAATACAGGAGGGACAGGTCCCAAATCTGCACAGTAAAATAACAACGTACTGGAGTGAACGACATGGAAGAAAATGCAGAATAGAACCAGTGAAGAGCAGAGGTGCCATGGGCACAATCAGAGAACACTGTATGAACATCAGAGGTCCACGATTGTTCAACGTCCTACCAGCGAGCATCAGAAATATTACAGGAACAGCCGTGGACATCTTCAAGAGGAAACTAGATTGTTTTCTTCAAGGAGTGCCGGACCAACCGGGCTGTGGTGGGTAGGTGGGCCCGCGGGCCGCTCCAAGCAACAGCCTGGTGGACCAAACTCTCACAAGTCAAGTCTGGCCTCGGGCCGGACTTGGGGAGTAGAAGAACTCCCAGAACCCCATCAACCAGGTATCAACCAGGTATCAACCACCACATCACTGCCTAATGCATTCCATTTGTCAACTACTCTAACATAAAAAACTTTTTTCTAATGTCTCTATGGCTCATTTGGGCACTCAGTTTCCATCTGTGTCCCCTAGTACATGTGCCTCTTGTGTTAAATAGTCTGTCTTTATCTACCGTATAAATTTCAGTGAGAATCTTGTATGTGGTGATCATGTCCCATCTAACTTTTCTGTCTCCCAGTGAGGTATCAAATATCCAGAGATATCAAATAATATACACCTGGAAGATACTGGAGAGCCAAGTACCAAATCTACACAGTAAAATAACAACGTACTGGACTGAATGATATGGAAGTAAATGCAGAATAGAACCAGTGAAGAGCAGGGGGTGCCATAGGCACAATCAGAGAACACTGTATAAACATCAGAGGTCCAAGGTTGTTCACCACCCTCCTAGCGAGCATAAGACATATTGCCGGAACAACCGTGGATATCTTCAAGAGGAAACTAGATTTATTCCTCCAAGGAGTGCCGGACCAACCGGGCTGCGGTGGGTATGTGGGCCTGCGGGCCGCTCCAAGCAACAGCCTAGTGGACCAAACTCTCACAAGTCAAGCCTGGCCTCGGGCCGGGCTTGGGGAGTAGAAGAACTCAACCAGGTATCAACCAGGTGAGGTGTAATTCCCGTATTCTCTCCTCGTAGCTCATTCCCCTCAGTTCGGGTACAAGTTTTTGTGGCAAAACTTTGAATCTTTGAACCTTTTCCAGTTTAGTCTTATGCTTGACTAGATATGGACGCCATGCTAGAGCTGCATACTCTAGGAGTGGGTACTCACCTAATTGTGTACTCACTTATTTGTACTCACCTATTTGTGTCTGCAGGATAGTGCCATTCGAGCCATCAGTTGTTTACAGCAATGACTCAAGTTCTATTTCCCTATCATACCTAGTTTTAAAATTATGAATAGAATTTGCTTCCATAACCTGCTCCTGAAGTGCATTTCATTTTTCCGCTACTCTCACACTAAAAGAAAACTTCCTAACGTCTCTGTGACTCCCACCCATGTCCCCTCGTTGTGTTACTATTCTGTGTGAACATTTCGTCTATGTCCACTCTGTCAATCCCCTTGAGTATTTTATACGTTCCTATCATATTCCCCCCCCCCTCCCTTCTTTTTCTAGTGTCGTAAGGCTCAGTTCCTTCAAGGGCTCTTCATACCCCATCTCTCGTAACTCTGGGACGAATCTCGTTGCAAACTTCTGAACCTTTTCCAGTTTCCTTATGTGTTTCTTCAGATGGGGACTCCATGATGAGGCGGCATACTCTAAGACTGGCCTCACGTAGGCAGTGTAAAGCGCCCTAAAGGCCTCCTTACTTAGGTTTCTGAATGATGTTCTAACTTTTGCCAATGTAGAGTACGCTGCTGTAGTTATTCTATTTATATGTGCCTCTTGAGATAGATTAGGTGTTACGTCCACTCCCAGGTCTCTTTCTCGCGTCGTCACAGGTAGGCAGTTCCCCTCTATTGTAAACCGTCCCTTTGGTCTTCTATCACCTAGTCCCATTTCCACAACGTTACATTTTCTCGGTTTGAACTCCAGTAGCCATTTCTCTGACCATCTTGAGGTTATCTTGAGATGATTTCGGGGCTTTAGTGTCCCCGCGGCCCGGTCCTCGACCAGGCCTCCACCCCCAGGAAGCAGCCAGTGACAGCTGACTAACACCCAGGTACCTATTTTACTGCTAGGTAACAGGGGCATAGGGTGAAAGAAACTCTGCCCATTGTTTCTCGCCGGCACCCGGGATCGAACCCGGGTCCACAGGATCACAAGTCCAGTGTGCTGTCCGCTCGGCCGACCGGCTCCCATCTCTACAACCTGTTCAAAAGTCCTCTTGAAGGCTCCTACAATCCACATCTGTCACAACTCTTCTCATCAACTTTGCGTCATCTACAAACATCGACATGTAGAACTCTACTCCTGTAAACATGTCATTGACATATATCTGTATAAATAAAAATGGAAATGTTCGTTTGTGCATAACCGCTAATCTCCGAAAGTTCTTCGCTGATATCTTTGAAATTTTCACACAACGTTCCATATGCATCCGAGCAGGTTTTTATATACATACTATATAGATGTCACGTCTGTGACGGTATAAAAAAAAACATGCTTTTTCTGAAAAACTGTCTATTTCATGTGTTTTTCATGTGAGAGAAATCTTCAAAACCTCTTTTCCGATTGATTTGAAATTTTGACGCAATGTTACATTCGAATAGATGCGTCATTTTATAGATCTACTATATACATGCCTCACCTGTGACAGGAAAAAACATTTTTTTTTAAAACAGCGTCATCTGTTGGACATAGGAACAACACACGATGTAATCATTGAAAGTTCTTCACCGATTGCTTTGAAATTTTGACATAACATTACATTCGAATAGGCGCGTCTTTTTATATACCTACTATATTGATGCCACCCCCGTGACAGGTAAAAACATGCATTTTTGAAAAACAGCGCCATCTGTTGCACATAATAGCACCATGCACGCTATTCTTAATATGTCACGAATTCCATTTCAATGTTTCCGATTGCATTGATAAATTTTATTTTCATAGATTTCGATTTATTTGATTTTTTTTATTGAATTATTTTGTGTGACATTGTGTTGGAATTGAGCTGTGTTGTTTACCATACCGCTCATTTCGTAAGTATAGGTATAGATGCCACACCTGTGACAGGTAAAACTGTGTTTTTCTTGAAAAACAGCGCCATCATTGGCATGTTAAAGCAACACTCATAATATACTAAATATGTTACAATTCCATTTCAATGTTTCTGATTGCATTGATAAATTGAATTTTCATAGATTTTGGTTTATTTTCATTTTGATTTAATTATTTTGTGTGAATTGCGTGGGAATTGAGCTGTGTTGTTTACCATACAATTCATTTCGTGAGTATAGTTTATTATTTTTTCACATATTCATTTAATTTTTTAACAGTTTTTCTTACATTTCAGTGATGGGAACATCAGATCACTTCACGTTCCCAATTTTCTGATGGGAACATCAGACCATTTGGAAAGGCATCGGACGAGGGAGTGGGGAATGGTGGGGATGATGAAGGGATGGAAGTGAGACATGGTGAGGAGGACGAGGGGAAAAGGGAGGGGTAATGGAAGGGAAGGACGAGGGGACAGGGGAGTTTGGGATGGTGGGGACGAGGGGATGGGGGAATGGAAAATGGTGGGGAGGACGAGGGGACGGTGGAGTGGGGAATGGTTGGGAGGCCAAGGAGATGGGTGAGGGGGAAATGGTGGGGAGGACTGGGGGACAGGAAAGGTTGCCGTGGCTTAGCAACACACATGCATTGCTGAGCCACAGTGTGTGTGTGCGTGCATATGTGTGTTGTGACGGTGTTCCCCCCCTTTATATTTCTCCCACGCCAGCTGTAAGAGTCATATCTACTTTGCCCGAACGTTCTCTACATTCCAGAGAACAATTTGACATATGTGGGAGCATGAGGTGTTCTCGCGTTAGCGAGAAATTCGCAAAAGAAGAGTGTTTAGGCCAGTGGCTTAGTCCTTTTAGGACGCCAAGATGGCGCTGGCCCCTACGTTTTCCCGCCAAGACGTTGTGACATCAGTGGCACCAGATTGGTCAAGAACGGTGATGTGGCGCAGGGAGCCAGTGAGAAACGCCCCTGGCAAGTATGACGTCACGAGTGCAGGGGGGTCCGGACGGCGCGTGCCGGGCGCCAAATATGGACCAATAGGCTTTCTACAATTACTTCCATTCAATACCCATTGTTTCGTGTTCTGTCTTGTTGTGTGAATTTAATACCCATTCAATACCCATTGTTTCGTGTTCTGTCTTGTGTTGGAATTTAATACCCATTGAATACCCATTGTTGAAAGTTCGTTTTTCACCTCATCCACCTCACCCAAATGTAGATAGAAACCTTGAAGATGTGTAAAGCTCTATTCAGATTCAGTTGTGTTTGTAAACTAAAGTCTTTGAAAATGTAATAAGTTTTACGAAACGCGCTCAAGTGTCGCGTCAGACTAGAAATAAAAATGAATTTTGGAGAATTGATCTTTGAATTACCATCAACAGCGAAAAGAAATATAAGAAAGATAGAGAAAATTCGTGTTAGAATTATTAATCTTACTTTTTCGGTCATATTTAATAATATATGTCTACAGGAAAGGCTACTACCAAAATATACTAATATATATATATATATATATATATATATATATATATATATATATATATATATATATATATATATATATATATATCAAACAAATGCTGAACCCGGTGCTTGGAAATGCAGCAAAGGACCGTCTAGTAGAACCTACCAGATTCTCCAATATGTGTTTGGCAGGTGGCATCTCTTAGGACATCAAGCTGTTTTTTTATGAAGCAGTACTTTGTGCTCTAAAGAAGGATAGGGGAATCAGGCCCATTGCTGTTGGCAATACCCTCCGACGCCTCGTAGCTAAGGCTTCAGTGAGATCTATCAGCTAGGAAGCAGCCACCTTGCTGAAACCTAATCAGCTCGGGTTTGGGATACCCCTAGGCTGTGAAGTTGCATCACATGCAGCACGGGCTTACATTGCTGATCTCCCAGACCAAAAGGCACTAGTAAAGCTTGACTTTAAAAATGCCTTCAATCAAGTCAGACGAGACGCTGTCCTCAGGGCTGTACACGACCATTTCCGTCCCCTTTACCCATTCATCCGATCGTGCTACAGTGGGGACTCTAAGCTTCTTTTTGGGGAGCATGAAATAGACTCCTGTGAAAGTGTCCAACAAGGTGACCCCCTTAACATCCTTCCTTTTTTGCTTAGCAATCAAAGAGGTCACTGATAGTCTGACAAGCGAGCTAAACATCTAGTACCTGGATGATGGCACTCTCGCTGGAACCCCGGAAACCATTTTGGAGGATATAAGGAAAATCCAGGAGCAAGGAGCAGCCTTGGGCCTCATTCTCAATGCATCCAAATGTGAAATAATCTCCCACAACCCAAACATCACTGGTCAAATAAAAAATGTTTTTCCTGACATTCTCGTTGTAGAGTCACCTGACTGCACCCTCTTGGGTGCCCCCATTGGCTCTCAAGCAATCGAGGAGGTCCTGGATGCAATAATCACTGATCTAAGGAGAATGCTGGACAGGATTGACAAGATTGATGGCCATGATGCTGTCTTTTTCCTCACAAGATGCCTGTCTCTCCCTAAGTTGACTTACTTTCTGAGGTGTTCTCCATCCCACAACAGCCCTAAATTAAATGTGTATGACACCCTTCTGAGGTCCATGCTGGTGAAAGTCCTGAACCTGCCATTGGACGACTATCAGTGGGAGCTAGCAACCCTCCCTGTAAGACTTGACGGCCTTGGTGTCCGCACAGCCTCCCAGATTGTTACCAGCCTTCCTTTACTCCTTACATGCATCGCACCATCTCGTAAGAGATATCCTACTGAACTCCTGAGTAATTCAGCAGGAATACACGATCCTGCTTTCATTGAATGTTCAAATCAGTGGGATGCTCTTGCAGCGCCAGCACCCATCATAGAACCATCAAAAAAACATTAACAGTCCAGCTGGGACCACCCACTAGTAGAAAAAATAGCCGATGCCATGCTCAGCACTGCAACATCAGACAAGGAGAAAGCCCGCCTCTGAGTAGTGCGTGCCCCCCATGCAGGAGACTTCCTCCTGGCAGTACCCATGTCAGCAATGGGCACGCGCCTAGATCCAGAATCCCTTCGTGTAGCAGTGGCCCTCCGCCTTGGTGCCCCAATTCACACTGAATACAAGTGTATTTGCAACAGGGTGGAAGCAGACCAATATGGACTGCATGGGTTGCATTGCGGAAGCACAAAGGGCTGGCATGCAAGACACAGCGAGGTCAATGACATCATGAAGAGAAGCCTCGCCTCAGCTCAGTGCCCAGCGGTGAGAGAACCTCGCATCTTAGGGGACCAAAACCCAGATTTCACCGCACTTCGCCCTGATGGCATCACCACACACTCCTGGAAAAGGGGCAAACAGTTGGTGTGGAACTACACATGTGTATCCACCCTGGCTGAGACCTATGTACACCTCAGAGCTGATCAAGCAGGTGGGGCGGCCAACCACAGGGAAATAGCAAAATCAGTCAAATACAGGCGATTGGAAGGTCAACCCAGCAAATACACAACGTGTCGAAAACGTTCATCTAACTCTTCCCATAAGTGTAGGAATAACTTGCATTGAGAGTGGTGCAGGAGAGCATTTGAGAAACTTTTAATCCAAAAATCCAAACACATAGTTTTTATAATAAATGGTTTTTCTAGAACTATTTTGTTATTACAAATAGTTTTTACATGTTTAAATATAAAATTTATGGTGTTTTTGTAAAATTCAATAATAAATTGTGAATGATATTTAATGGCTGAATGAAACCTTCAAAATACATTTAGTTATTCTATGATCAGAAAAAAGTAGTTTTCCAAATTTTCTAAAAATCGCTCTTTTTAACACAATTTGAACTCCTTATGCATTCCACTAAACACTAATATCATGTTTAAATATACAATTTATGTATTATTCCCTAAAATAATTTATATAAATTGTAAATGTTGCTGGAAAGTGGTGTGAAAGAATCTGAAAACGTTTTGTTGTCTTAAATATTGGTGTATTCTTATTAACTATGTCTCAAGTACACAGTTTATCAAACAAGAAGATTAACATTCGTCAACCTTTGAAATCTTATATGTTATCTTGCGGGTGCAAAATGGGGGAATCTTTAAGAACAGTATCTATATGACAAATGGTGATTTCCCTAACTCAAACAATGTAGGATTTATTATTTTACACATATTTCTAATGACACTTAGATGTTTACATTCTCTGAAATATAGTTGTCAAGGCTGTGTCCATCACTCTCACCACAGATTCTTAAACTCCTCTGCATGTTCAACTATAATTGTTTCCATTCTGAATTTCCATGCATGGACATTTGTATCCAAAATGAAACCAATGTGGTTTCCTTCAGCAGCCAGCACATTTGCTCATTCATTTCCAGATTCCAACATGGTAGGGGATTCACAGAAATTTGGCTATTCATATTGTTATCTATTATGAACGTATTTCCATATTATAAGACAAATACATGAGTTTATAAGAAATTCGTTTGCTGTGATATAACACTGGTATGCTGTTTTTCCTTTAAACCCCATACTGAACTAAATCACGAGAGTATATATATATTGTTTATTAAGAAGCGCCACCACTGACTGCCAATTAAGTGCTCACATCAATTATAACTCAGTAAGAGGAGGGGTAAGAGAAGGGGGATGAGGAGGAGGGGGAAGAGAGGGGAGGGGAAAAGAGAAGGGGGATAAGGAGGGGGAAGAGGTAAGAGAAGGGGGGGTAAGGAGGGGAAGAGGTAAGAGAAGGGGGAATGAGGAGTAGGGGGAAGGGGGATAAGGAGTGGGAAGGGGTAAGAGAAGGAGGGGGAGAGGTAACAGAAGGAGGGATGAGGAGGAAGGGGGATGAGGAGGGGGAAGGGGTAAGAGAAGGAGGGGAAGAGGTAACAGAAGGGGGAATGAGGAGGAAGCGGGAAGACGAGGGGTAAGGGGTAAGAGAAGGAGGGGGAGAGGTAACAGAAGGAGGGATGAGGAGGAAGGGAAAAGAGAAGGGGGATGAGGAGGGGAAAGGGGTAAGAGAAGGAGGGGAAGAGGAAAGAGAAGGGGGGGATGAGGAGGAAGGGGGAAAAGGGGAGGGGAAAGAGAAGGAGGATGAGGAGGGGGAAGGGGTAAGGAGGGAAGAGATAAGAGAAGGGGGGAATGAGGAGGTTTCATTCACACCAGGCCACTACACCACACCACTACACCACACCATTGCACCAGGCTACTACACCACACCACTACACCAGGGCACTACACCACACCACTACACCAGGATACCACACTACACCACGCTACTACACCAGGCCACTACACTACGCTACTACAAATGATAAATGAATAAAAATGATGGACCCATCTTTATTATGATGCTTTATCTTACCAAATGTAGAAATATATTTTTATATTTTTACATTTCTTATTGTATTTATATTTGAGCATTTTAACTTGAAACACTTTATAAAAGGGGTCACAAAGTTTCAAATAAGGTACAAAAGGGGTCACAAAGTTTCAAATTAGAGTACAAAAGAGGGTCACAAAGTTTCAAATTAGATACAAAAGGGGTCACAAAGTTTCAAATTAGGGTACAAAAGGGGTCACACCGTTTCAAATTAGTGTTAGGTATGTAGGTTTTGGTTAAAAGTTTTGGAAACCTATTTAATTCGACACAAAATAACATATCTGATTCGTGAAAACAAACGTTTCCAATCCTTTCAAATACTTTCCAGGACCGATGTGGAAAATAGAAATTGTCTGCTGGGACACCACGCCACTACACAACGCCATTATACCAGGCTACTACACCACACCACTACACCACGCCACTACACGAGGCTACTACACCACGCCAGTACACTACACCACGTCACTACACCACGCCACTATACCACGTGACTACACCACGCAACTACACCAGGCAACTACACCACGCCACTACACCACTCAACTACACCACGCCACCACACCACACCACACCACTACACCATGCCACTACACCATGCCATTACACCAGACTACTATACCAGGCAACTACACCACACCATTACACCACATCACTACACCGTGCCACTACACCACACCACTACACCACGCCACTACACCACGCCACTACATCACGCCACTATGCAAGGCTACTACACCATGCCACTACACCATGAAACTTCACCACACCACTACACCACGCCACTACATCACGCCACTATACGAGGCTACTACACCATGCCACTACACCATGAAACTTCACCACGCCACTACACCAGACTACTATACCAGGCTACTATACCACACAACTACACCACGCTACTATACCACACGACGACACCAGACTATTATACCAGGCTACTATACCACACCACTACAGCACGCTACTACATCACGCCATTTCACCACACCACTACACCACACCACTACACCACACCACTACACCATGCCACAACACCAGACTACTATATCAGACTACTATACCAGGCTTCTACACCATGCCACTACACCACGCCACTACACCACGCCATTACACCACGCCACTAAACCAGACCACTACACCAGGCTACTACACCTGACTACTACACTAGGCTTCTACACCATGCCACTACACCTGGCCACTACACCAGGCAACTACACCATGCTACAACACCATGCCACTACACCACACTACTACACCTCACGACTACACCATGCCACTACACCAGGCTTCTACACTATGCCAATACACCAGGCTACTACACCACACCACTACACCCAGCTACTAGACAACACCACTACACCTGGCTACAACACCACGCTACTTCACCAGGCCAATACACTATGCTACTACAAATGATAAATGAATAAAAATGATGAGCCCACCTTTTTTATGATGCTTTATTTTACCAAATGTTTATTTTACCAAATATATTTGTATATTTTTACATTTCCTATTTTATTTATATATGAGCATTTTAACTTGAAACACTTTATAAAGGTTGTCACAAAGTTTCAAATTAGGTACAAAAAGAGTCACAAAGTTTCAAATTAGGGTACAAAAGGGGTCACAAAGTTTCAAATTAGGTACAAAAGGGGTCAAAAAGTTTCATATTAGGGTACAAAAGGGGGTACAAAGTTTCAAATTAGGGTTAGGTACATAGGTTTTGGTTAAAAGTTTTGGAAACCTATTTAATTACATACAAAATAACATATCTAATTCGTGAAAACAAACGTTTCCAATCCCTTCAAAAACTTTTCAGGAATGTTGTGGAAACTTGAAATTGTTTGTTGGGAATACACCTTTGTTCCCATAGCATCTGAGACGCACAGCCCCTGGGGCAAGAGTGCCTTGGTATTTCTCAAGGATTTCCCCCTCCTCATCCTTGAGGAGGGAAAAGGGGTAAGAGAAGGGGGGTTAAGGAGAGGAGGGGTAAGAGAAGGGGGGATGAGGAGGAAGGGGGAAGAGGAGGGGAAAAAGAAGGTCGATGAGGAGAGGGAAGAGGTAAGAGAAAGGGGGGGTTAAGGAGGGGGGATGGGTAAGAGAAGGGGGGGATGAAGAGGAAGGGGGAAGAGGATGGGTAAGAGAAGGGGGAAGGGGTAAGAGAAGGGGGGGTTAGGAGGGGGAGGGGTAAGAGAAGGGGGGGGGTGAGGAGGAGTGGGTGAAGTTAGGACCATAATGGTTGTCGGGGTGGGTGACGTGTCTGAACACTTGCGAGAGCTCTCAAATTATGAAACGAAATGTTGTAAATATAAAAAATGTCGTAAATATGCAACAAGGAAATAAGACATGTCAAAGCATAAATATGATTACGGGTTTAAAAATAAAAATTTATGGAAATATTTCTGAATTCAGATGATTTAATGTTGAGGTATAATTTGAGATTTCGAACACCGCCACAACCCCCCCCCCCCCCCCCCACCAGAGGCAGCAGTCTGCCTGCAGGCCTTGTCCTGTGAACATGTAGTCGCTGCTCCTACACGCCACTACACAACCCTACACGCCACTAAACCAGGCTACTACACCACACCACTATACCAGGTTACTACACGCCACTACACCAGGCTTCTACACACCACTATACCAGGCAACTACACCACACAACTATACCAGGCTACTACACCATGCCACTTCAACACGCCTCTACACCATGCCACTACACCAGATTACTGCAGGTCACTACACCACGCCACTACACCAGGCTACTACACCGCACCACTACACAACGCCCCTACACCAGCCTACAGCAGGCCACTACACCACGCCACTATACCAGGCTACTAAACCATGCCACTACCCCACTCCACTATACCAGGCTACTACACCATGCCACTACCCCATGCCACTATACCAGGCTACTACACCACGCCACTACACCACGCCACTATACCAGGCTACTACACCACGCTACTATACCAGGCTACTACACCAGGCCACTACACAATGCCCTTATACCAGGCTACAACACCATGATACTACACCACTACACCAGTCTACTACACCATGCCATTTCACCACACCACTACACAATGCCAATACCCCATGCCACTATACCAGACTACTATACCAGGCCACTACACCACGCCATTATACCAGGCTACTACACCACGGCACTACACCATGCCACTACACCAGACTACTATACCAGGCTATTACATCACACCATGTCACTACACCTCACCATTACACCATGCCACTACACCACGCCACTGCACCATGCCACTACACAAGACTACTATACCAGGCTACTACACCACACCATGCCACTACAACATGTCACTAAACCACACAACTAAACCACGCCACTACACCACACCACTACACAATGCCACTACTCCAGGCTACTACACCATACCACTACACCATGCCACTACACCATACCACTACACCATGCCACTACACCACTCCACTAAACCATGCCACTACAACACGCCACTATACCACGCCCCTTATACCACGTCACTACACTACTCCAGACTACTATACCAGGCTACAACACCACATCACTACACTACACAACTACACCACGCCACTGCACCAGGCTACCACACCACATCACTACACCACGGCACTACACTACACCACGCCACTACACCATGCCACTACACCACACCACTACACAACGGCACTACACCATGCCAATATACCAGGCTACCGAACCACACTAACACACCATGCCACTACACAACACCACTAAACCGCGCCACTACACCACACCACTACACCACACAACTACACCACACCACGCAACTACACCAGACTACTATTCTAGGCTACTACACCACACTATTACATGACTGTCACTACACGCCACTACACCACACCACTACACCATGCCACTACACCACACCACGTCACTATACCAGGCTACTACACCAGACCACTGCACCACGTCCCTACACCATGCCACTACATAACACTACACAATGCCACTACACAGCACCACTACACCACGCCACTGTACCACTCTGCTATACCTTGCCACTACACCAGACTACTATACCAGGCTACTACACACCACTGCACCTCTACACCATGCCACTACATCACCCCTCTACACCAGGCTACTACACCATGCCACTACACCACACCACTACACAACATCTCTAAACCATGCCACTACACCATACTACTACTTTACCACACCACTACACCACGCCACTATACCACCCCACTATACCACATCACTACTCCAGACTAATATACCAGGCTACTTCACCACACCACTACACTATGCAACTACACCACGCCACTACACCACTACACCATGCCACTACACCAGGCTATTACACCACGCCACTACACCACACCACTACACCATGCCACTACACCAGACTACTATACCAGACAACTACACACCACTACACCACACCACTATACCACGCCACTATACACTGTCACAACTCCAGACTAATACACCACTACACTACGCCACTACACCAGGATACGACACTACACCACGGCACTACACCACACCACTACACCATGCCACTACACCACACCACTACACAACACCACACCACTATTCCAGACTACTACACAATACTACTACACCACGTCACTACAACACTTCACTAAATCAGGCCACTACACAATTCCACTACACCACAACACTAAATCACAGCACTACACCACTACACCATGCCACTACCGCAGGCTACTACACCAGGCTACTACACCATGCCACTACACAACGCCACAACACCATGCCACTACACCAGACCACTATACCAGGCAACTACACCACACTACTACACCACACCACTATACAACGCCACTATACCATGCCACTATACCACGTCACTACTCCAGACTAATATACCAGGCTACTACACCATACCACTACACCAGGCTACACCACACAACTACACCACGACACTACACCACGCCACCACTTCACTACACTATGCCACTACACCATGCCACAACACTATGCCACTACACCACACCACTACACCACACCAATACACCTCGCCACTACACCACACCAATACACCTCGCCACTACACCAGACTACAATACCAGGCTACAACACCACACCATTACACCACACCACTACACCTCGCCACTAACAACGCCACTACACCACACCACACCACAACACCATGGCACTACACCATGCCACTACACCAGACTCCTATACCAGGCTACAACACCAAACCACTAAAACACGCCACTACACAACGCCACTACACCACACCACTACACAACACCACACCACTATTCCAGGCTACTACACAACACCACTACACCACGTCACTACACCACTCCACTAAACCATGCCACTACACCATGCCACTACACCACACCATTACACCACAGAACTACACCATGCCAATATACCTGGCTACTACACCACACCACTACACCATGCCACTACACCACACTAGTACTCCACGCCACTACACCACACAACTACACCACACAACTACACCACACCACTGCACCACACCACTACACCACGCCACTACACCACGCTACTACACCAGACTACTATACCAGGCTACTACACCACACCACTACACGACGCTACTACACGCCACTACACCACACCACTATTTCACGCAACAACACCACAGCACTACACAACGTCACTATAACAGGCTACTACATCACACCACTACACCACGTCACTACACCATGCCACTACACGCCACTACACAATGCCATTACACAACGCTACTATACCATGCCACTACACCATGCCATTATACCACTCCGCTATACCACACCACTACACCAGACTACTACACCACACCACTTCAGCACGGCACTACACCATGCCACTACACCACTACACCATGCCGCTATGCCAGGCTACTACACCATGCCACTACACCACACCATGCCACTACACCAGACTACTATACCAGACAACTACACCACACCACTAAACCACACCACTATACCACGCCACTATACCACGTCACAACTCCAGACTAATATACCTGGCTACTACACCACACCACTACACCACGTCACTATACCATGCCAATATACCACGTCACAACTCCAGACTACTATACCAGGCTACTACACCACACCACTACACCACGCCACTACACCAGGCTACGACACCACACCACTACACCACGCCAGTACACCACTACACCATGCCACTACATAATGCCACTACTCCACACCACTACACAACAGCACTACTCCATGCCACTGTACCAGGCTACTACACCACACCACTACATAATGCCACTACACAATGCCAATACACCACATCACTACACCACACCACTACACAACACCTCTACACCACGCCAGTACAACAGACTACTATACTTGACAACTACACCACACCACTCCACGACGCCACTACACGCCACTGCACCACACCACTACACCACGCCATTACACCACAGCACTACACCATGCCACTACAATACACCACTACACCACGGCATTACACCATGCCACTATACCAGGCTACTACACCACACCACTACACCACGCAACTACACCACGCCATTACACCACACCACTACACCACACCACTACACCATGCCACTACATAACACCACTACACCACACCACTACACCACGCCACTACACCACAGCACTACACCATGCCACTACACCAGTCTACTATACCAGGCTACAACACCACACCAATACACCACGCCACTACACCACACTACTACACAACACCACACCACTACACCACACCACTATTCCAGGCTACTACACATCACCACTACACCACGTCACTACACCAATCCACTAAACCATGCATCTACACCATGCCACTACACCACACCACTACACCCTGCCACTACACCACACTACTACACCACGCCACTACACCACACTACTACACGCAACTACACCACACCACTACTCCACACCACTACACCAGACTACTATACGAGGCTTCTACACCACACCACTACACGACGCCACTACACGCCACAGCCCCGCACCACCACACCACGTCACAACACTACACCACATCACTATACCAGGCAACTACACCACACCACTACTCCACGTCACTACACCATGCCACTACACCCCACTACACAACGCTACTATACCACGCCACTACACCACGGCACTATACCACTCCGCTATACCACACCACTACACCAGACTACTATACTAGTCTACTACACCACACCACTACTCCACACTACTCCACCTCTACACCATGCCACTACACCAGGCTACTACACCATGGCACTATGCCACTACACCATGCCACTGCACCACACCACTACACCACACCAATACACCTCGCCACTACACCAGACTACTATACCAGGCTACTACACCACACTTTACACCACACCACTACACCTCGCCACTAACAACGCCACTACACCACACCACTACACCACACCACTACACCACATCACAACACAATGGCACTACACCATGCCACTACACCAGACTACTATACCAGGCTACAACACCAAACCACTGAAACATGCCAATACACCATGCCACTACACCACAGAACTACACCATGCCACTACACAACACCACTACACCACACCACTACACCACGCCAATACACCAGACTACTATACCAGGCTACTACACCACACCACTACACCACACTAGTACACCACGCCACTACACCACGCCACTAAACCACACAACTACACCACACCACTACACCACGTCACTACACCACGCCACTACACCATACTACTATACCAGGCTACTACACTACACCACTCTACTACACCAAGCCACTACACTACACCACACCACTACACCATGCCGTTACACCACGCCACTAAACCAGACTACTACACCAGGCTACTACACCACACCACTACACCTGACTACTACACTAGGCTTCTACACCACACCACTACACCAGGCTACTACACCACACCACTACACCAGACTATTACACCAGGCTACTACACCATGCCACTACACCTGGCCACTACACCAGGCAACTACACCATGCTACTACACCATGCCACTACACCACACTACTACACCTCACGACTACACCATGCCACTACACCAGGCTTCTACACTATGCAAATACACCAGGCTACTACACCACACCACTACACCCAGCTACTAGACAACACCACTACACGGCTACAACACCACGCTACTTCACCAGGCCAATACACTATGCTACTACAAATGATAAATGAATAAAAATTAAGAGCCCACCTTTTTTATGATGCTTTATTTTACCAAATGTTTATTTTACCAAATATATTTTTATATTTTCACATTTCCTATTTTATTTATATATGAGCATTTTAACTTGAAACACTTTATAAAGGTTGTCACAAAGTTTCAAATTAGGTACAAAAGGGGTCACAAAGTTTCAAATTAGGGTACAAAAGGGGTCACAAAGTTTCATATTAGGTACAAAAGGGGTCAAAAAGTTTCATATTAGGGTACAAAAGGGGTTACAAAGTTTCAAATTAGGGTTAGATACATAGGTTTTGGTTAAAAGTTTTGGAAACCTATTTAATTACATACAAAATAACATATCTAATTCGTGAAAACAAACGTTTCCAATCCCTTCAAAAACTTTTCAGGAATGTTGTGGAAACTTGAAATTGTTTGTTGGTAATACACCTTTGTTCCCATAGCATCTAAAACGCACAGCCCCTGGGGCAAGAGTGCCTTGGGATTTCTCAAGGATTTCCCCCTCCTCATGGAGGGAGGAAAGGGGAAGAGGAGGGGAAAATAAAAGGTCGATGAGGAGAGGGAAGAGGTAAGAGAAAGGGGGGGTTAAGGAGGGGGATGGGTAAGAGAAGGGGGGGATGAAGAGGAAGGGGGAAGAGGATGGGTAAGAGAAGGGGGAAGGGGTAAGAGAAGGGGGGGTTAGGAGGGGGAGGGGTAAGAGAAGGGGGGGGGATGAGGAGGAGGGGGGTGAAGTTAGGACCATAATGGTTGTCGGGGTGGGTGACGTGTCTGAACACTTGCGAGAGCTCTCAAATTATGAAACGAAATGTTGTAAATATAAAAAATGTCGTAAATATGCAGCAAGGAAATAAGACCACTACACCACTCTACTACACCAAGCCACTACACTACACCACACCACTACACCATGCCATTACACCACGCCACTACACCAGGCTACTACACCGCACCACTACACCACGCCACTACACAACGACCCTATACCACGCTACAACACAACGCCACTACACCATGCCACTACACCACGCCACTATACCAGGCTACTACACCATGCCACTACCCCACTCCACTATACCAGGCTACTACACCATGTCACTACCCGATGCCACTATACCAGGCTACTACACAACGCCACTACACCACGCCACTATACCAGGCTACTACACCACACTACTATACCAGGCTACTACACCATGCCACTACACAATGCTATTATACCAGGCTACAACACCATGATAGTACACCACTACACCAGTCTACTACACCATGCCACTACACCACACCACTACACAATGCCAATACACCATGCCACTATACCAGGCTACTACACCGCGCCACTACACCACGCCACTACACTATGCCACTAGTCCAGACTACTATACCAGGCCACTACACCACGCAATTATACCAGGTTACTACACCACGGCACTACACCATGCCACTACACCAGACTACTATACCAGGCTATTACATCACACCATGCCACTACACCACCCCACTACACCACGCCACTACACCATGCCACTACACCAGACTACTATACCAGGCTACTACACCACACCATGCCACTACAATATGTCACTAAACCACACAACCTCACCACGCCACTACACCACACCACTACACAATGCCACTACTCCAGGCTACTACACCACACTACTACACCACAACACTACACCACACCACTACACCATGCCACTACACCACACAACTACACCATGCCACTACACCACGCCACTACACCACACCACTACACCACACCACTACACAACACCACTACACCACACCACACCACTACACCACACCACTAAACAAAACTACACTACAAAACCCCACGACACCACACCACTATTCCAGGTTACTGCACCACACCACTACACCATGCCACTACACCACTCCACTAAACCATGCCACTACACCACGCCACTATTCCACGCCCCTTATACCACGTCACTACACTACTCCAGACTACTACACCACATCACTACACTAAACAACTACACCACGCCACTGCACCAGGCTACCACACCACATCACTACACCACGTCACTACACCATGCCACTACACCACACCACTACACAACGGCACTACACCATGCCAATATACTAGGCTACCGAACCACACTACCACACCATGCCACTACACAACACCACTACACCGCGCCACTACACCACACCACTACACCACACCACACAACTACACCAGACTACTATTCCAGGTTACTACACCAAACCATTACATGACTGTCACTACACGCCACTACACCACACCACTACACCACGCCACTACACCACAGCACTACACCACGTCACTATACCAGGCTACTACACAAGACCACTACACCACGTCCCTACACCATGCCACTACATAACACTACACAATGCCACTACACAGCACTACTACACCACGCCACTGTACCACTCTGCTATACCATGCCACTACACCAGACTACTATACCAGGCTACAACACCAAACCACTAAAACACGCCACTACACAACGCCACTACACCACACCACTACACAACACCACACCACTATTCCAGGCTGCTACACAACACCACTACACCACGTCACTACACCACTCAATTAAACCATGCCACTACACCACACCACTTCACCACACAACTACACCATGCCAATATACCAGGCTACTACACCACACCACTACACCGCACTAGTACTCCACTACACCACACCACTACACCACACAACTACACCACACCACTACACCACACCACTACACCACGCCACTACACCAGACTACTATACCAGGCTACTACACCACACCACTACACGACGCCACTACACGCCACTACACCACACCACTATTTCACCCAACAACACCACAGCACTACAGAACGTCACTATAACAGGCTACTACACCACACCACTACACCACGTCACTACACCATGCCACTACACGCCACTACACAATGCCATTACACAATGCTATTATACCACACCATTACACCATGCCATTATACCACTCCGCTATACTACACCACTACACCAGTCTACTACACCACACCACTACACCACACCACTTCAGCACGGCACTACACCATGCCACTATGCCAGGCTACTACACCATGCCACTACACCATGCCACTACACCAGACTACTATACCAGACAACTACACCACACCACTACACCACACCACTATACCACGCCACTATACCATGCCACTATACCACGTCACAACTCCAGACTACTATACCAGGCTACTACACCACACCACTACACCACGCCACTACACCAGGCTACGACAACACACCACTACACCACGCCATAGCACCACTACACCATGCCACTACATAATGCCACTACTCCACGCCACTACACAACACCTCTACACCACGCCAGTACACCAGACTACTATACCTGACAACTACACCACACCATTCCACGACGCCACTACACGCCACTGCACCACACCACTACACCACGCCATTACACCACAGCACTACACCATGCCACTACAATACATCACTACACCACGGCATTACACCATGCCACTATACCAGGCTACTACACCACACCACTACACCACGCAATTACACCACGCCATTACTCCACACCACTACACCACACCACTACACCACACCACTACACCATGCCACTACATAACACCACTACACCACACCACACCACTACACCACGCCACTACACCAGACTCTATGCCAGGCTATTACACCACACCACTACACCATGCCACTACACCACACCCCTACACCACACTACTACACAACACCACTACACCACAGCACTACACCATGCCACTACACCCGTCTACTATACCAGGCTACAACACCACACCACTACACCACGCCACTACACCACACTACTACCCAACACCACACCACTACACCACACCACTATTCCAGGCTACTACACATCACCACTACACCACGTCACTTCACCAATCCACTAAACCACGCCACTACACCATGCCACTACATAACACCACTAAACCCTGCCACTACACCACAGTACTACACCACGCAACTACACCACACCACTACACCACACCACTACACCAGACTACTATACGAGGCTACTACACCACACCACTACACGACGCAACTACACGCCACAACCCCACATCACCACACCAAGCCACAACACTACACCACATCACTATACCAGGCAACTACACCACACCACTACTCCACGTCACTACACCATGCCACTACACCCCACTACACAACGCCACTACACAACGCTACTATACCACGCTACTACACCACGGCACTATACCACTCCGCTATACCACACCACTACACCAGACTACTATACTAGGCTACTACACCACACCACTACTCCACACCACTTCACCTCTACACCATGCCACTACACCAGGCTACTACACCACGGAACTTTGCCACTACACCATGCCACTACACCACAGCACTACACCACACCAATACACCTCGCCACTACTCCAGACTACTATACCAGGCTACTACACCACACCATTACACCACACCACTACACCTCGCCACTAACAACGCCACTACACCACACCACTACACCACACCACAACACCATGGCACTACACCATGCCACTACACCAGACTACTATACCAGGCTACAACACCAAACCACTAAAACATGCCACTACACAACGCCACTACACCACACCACTACACTACACCACACCACTATTCCAGGCTACTACACAACACCACTACACCACGTCACTACACCACTCCACTAAACCATGCCACTACACCATGCCACTACACCACAACACTACACCACAGAACTACACCATGCCACTACACCACACCACTACACCACACCACTACACCACGCCACTACACCAGACTACTATACCAGGCTACTACACCACACCACTACTCCACACTAGTACACCACGCCACTACACCACACCACTACACCACACAACTACACCACACCACTACACCACACCACTACACCACACCACTACACCACGCCACTACACCAGACTACTATACCAGGCTACTACACCACACCACTACACGACACCACTACACGCCACTACACCACACCACTATTTCACGCAACAACTCCATAGCACTACACAACGTCACTATAATAGGCTACTACACCACACCACTACACCACGTCACCACACCATGCCACTACACGCCACTACACAATGCCATTACACAACGCTACTATACCACACCACTACACCATCCAATTATACCACTCCGCTATATCACACCACTACACAAGACTTCTATACTAGGCTACTACACCACACCACTACTCCACACCACTACACTACTACACAACACCACTACACCACAGCACTACACTATTCCACTACACCAGTCTACTATACGAGGCTACAACACCACACCACTACACCACGCCACTACACCACACCACTACACCACACCACTATTCCAGGCTACTACACATCACCACTACACCACGTCACTACACCAATCCACTAAACCACGCCACTACACCATGCCACTACACCACACCACTACACCCTGCCACTTCACCACACTACTACACCACGCAACAACACCACACTACTACACCATGCAACTACACCACACCACTACACCACACCATTACACCAGACTACTATACGAGGCTTCTACACCACACCACTACACGACGCCACTACACGCCACAACCCCACACCACCACACCACGCCACAACACTACACCACATCACTATACCAGGCAACTACACCACACCACTACTCCACGTCACTACACCATGCCACTACACAACGCCACTACACAACGCTACTATACCACGCTACTACACCACGGCACTATACCACTCCGCTATACCACACCACTACACCAGACTACTATACTAGGCTACTACACCACACCACTACTCCACACCACTCCACCTCTACACCATGCCACTACACCATGCCACTACACCACACCACTACACCACAGCAATACACCTCGCCACTACACCAGACTACTATACTAGGCTACTACACCACACCACTACTCCACACCACTCCACCTCTACACCATGCCACTACACCATGCCACTACACCACACCACTACACCACACCATTACACCACACCACTACACCTCGCCACTAACAACGCCACTACACCACCCCACTACACCACACCACAACACCATGGCACTACACCATGCCACTACACCAGACTACTATACCAGGCTATAACACCAAACCACTAAAACATGCCACTACACAACGCCACTACACCACACCACTACACAACACCACACCACTATTCCAGGCTACTACACAACACCACTACACCACGTCACTACACCACTCCACTAAACCATGCCACTACACCATGCCACTACACCACACCACTACAACACAGAACTACACCATGCCACTACACCACACCACTACACTACACCACTAAACCACGCCACTACACCAGACTACTATACCAGGCTACTACACCACACCACTACACCACACTAGTACACCACGCCACTACACCACACCACTACACCACACAACTACACCACACCACTACACCACACCACTACACCACGCCACTACACTAGACTACTATACCAGGCTACTACACCACACCACTACACGACACCACTACACGCCACTACACCACAATACTATTTCACGCAACAACACCATAGCACTACACAACGTCCCTATAACAGGCTACTACACCACATCACTACACCACGTCACTACACCACGTCACTACACCATGCCACTACACGCCACTACACCATGCCATTATACCACTCCGCTATACCACACCACTACACCAGACTACTATACTAGGCTACTACACCACACCACTACACCTCTACACCATGCCACTACACCAGGCTACTACACCACGCCACTACATCACACTACTACACCATGCCACTACACCAGACTACTATACCAGGTAACTACACCCCACCACGTGACTATACCACGCCACTATACCACGTCTCAACTCCAGACTACTATACCAGGCTACTACACCACACCACTAAACTATGCCACTACACCAGGCTACGACACCACACCACCACACTATTACACCACGCCAGTACACCACTACACCACTCCACTACACCATGCCACTACTCCACAACAGTACACCACAGCACTACACTATGCAAGGCCCGATTTGACTAATAGGCCGAGTGATTTTCGATATTTTCAATAAATTGTTTCCTATTGGTTTATTTTAAGTATTATTATTATATTATATTAAGAACATAAATTACTGATTTAGTTATTTTAGTTTAGGTTATGTTAAGACAGGTTAGGTTAGGTTAGGTAGGGTTGGTTAGGTTCGGTCATATATCTACGTTAATTTTAACTCCAATAAAAAAAAATTTGACCTCATACATAATGAAATGGGTAGCTTTATCATTTCATAAGAAAAAAATTAGAGAAAATATATTAATTCTGGAAACTTGGCTTATTAGGCAAATCGGGCCTTGCATAGTAGGCTGAGAAGTGCGTTCTGGCTACTAGGTACGACATATATATATATATATATATATATATATATATATATATATATATATATATGTCGTACCTAATAGCCAGAACGCACTTGTCAGCCTACTATGCAAGGCCCGATTTGCCTAATAAGCCAAGTTTTCCTGAATTAATTTATTTTCTCTATTTTTTTTCTTATGAAGTGATAAATCTACCCATTTCATTATGTATGTTGTCAATTTCTTTTTTTTGGAGTTTAAATTAACGTAGATATATGACCAAACCTAACCAACCCTACCTAACCTAACCTAACCTATCTTCATAGGTTAGGTTAGGTTAGGTAGCCGAAAAAGTTAGGTTAGGTTAGGTTAGGTAGGTTAGGTAGTCGAAAAACAATTAATTCATGAAAACTTGGCTTATTAGTCAAATTGGGCCTTGCATAGTAGGCTGATAAGTGAGTTCTGGCTACTAGGTACGACATATATATATATATATACATATATATGTCGTACCTAGTAGCCAGAACTCACTTTTTGGCCTACTATTCAAGGCCCGATTTGCCTTATAAGCCAAGTTTTCCTGAATTAATATATTTTTTCTAATTTTTTTCTTATGAAATGATAAAGCTACCCATTTCATTATGTATGAGGTCAATTTTTTTTTATTGGAGTTAAAATTAACGTAGATATATGACCGAACCTAACCAACCAAACCTAACCTAACCTAACCTATATTTATAGGTAAGGTTAGGTTAGGTAGCCAAAAAAAGCTAGGTTAGGTTAGGTTAGGTAGGTTAGGTAGACGAAAAAACATTAATTCATGAAAACTTGGCTTATTAGGCAAATCGGGCCTTGAATAGTAGGCTGAGAAGTGCGTTCTGGCTATTAGGTACGACATATATATATATATATATATATATATACATATATATATGTATATATATATATATATATATATATATATATATATATATATATATATATATATATATATATATATATATATATATATATATATATATATATATATATATATATATATATATATATATATATATATGTCGTACCTAATAGCCAGAACGCACTTCTCAGCCTACTATTCAAGGCCCGATTTGCCTAATAAGCCAAGTTTTCATGAATTAATGTTTTTTCGTCTATCTAACCTACCTAACCTAACCTAACCTAGCATTTTTTGGCTACCTAACCTAACCTTACCTATAAATATAGGTTAGGTTAGGTAGGGTTGGTTAGGTTCGGTCATATATCTGCGTTAATTTTAACTCCAATAAAAAAAAATTGACCTCGTACATAGAGAAAAGGGTTGCTTTATCATTTCATAAGAAAAAAATTATAGTAAATATATTAATTCATTAAAACTTGGCTTATTAGGCAAATCGGGCCTTAAATAGTTGGCTGAGAAGTGAGTTCTGGCTACTAGGTACGACATATATATATATATATATATATATGACCGAAAAAGTAAGATTAATAACATTCTAACACGAATTTTCTCAATCTTTCGTACATTTCTTTTCACTGTTGGAGGTAATTCAAAAATCAATTCTCCAAAATTCATTTTTATTTCTAGTCTGACGCGACACTTGAGCGCGTATCGTAAAACTTATTACATTTTCAAAGACTTTACACATACACAACTGAATAGAACTTACACATCTCCGATTTGTTTATATCTACATTTGAGTGAGGTGGATGGGGTGAGGTGGTATTAATAGGGTATTAATTTCATCAACACAAGACAGAACACGAAACAATGGGTATTGAAATGGAAGTGATTGTAGAAAGCCTATTGGTCCATATTTCTTGATGCTTCTATATTGGGGCGGAGTCTTGAGGTGGGTAGAATATAGTTGTGCATTAATTGGCTGTTGATTGCTGGTGTTGACTTCTTAATGTGTAGTGCCTCGCAAACGTCAAGCCGCCTGCTATCGCTGTATCTATCGATGATTTCTGTGTTGTTTACTAGGATTTCTCTGGCGATGGTTTGGTTGTGGGAAGAGATTATATGTTCCTTAATGGAGCCCTGTTGCTTATGCATCGTTAAACGCCTGGAAAGAGATGTTGTTGTCTTGCCTATATACTGAGTTTTTTGAGGCTTACAGTCCCCAAGAGGGCATTTGAAGGCATAGACGACCTTGGTCTCTTTTAAAGCGTTCTGCTTTGTGTCTGGAGAGTTTCTCATGAGTAGGCTGGCCGTTTTCTTGGTTTTTCTTGATAAGGGATAAATGTGAGGTGAAACATAGAGGCTGCCGAAGGCTTATTTTTCCATACGAGGCAGCTCCTATCTAAACACAAAGATTAATCAAGTGTAATTGGCCTATTATGTTGGACATTGTCTTCTGTGTTGGCATCGATATGTTCTTGTCTTGTCCTTACTCTCATGGTGGGTAGAGTAAATACTTCCGTGATTTGGGTGTTCATGGTAGGTCGCTCTATTCTTATGTGAATTGCCTCAAGAATTTGTAATCTTCTTGCATTAAGTTTTAGGTTTTGTCTATTATGCAGGTATTCTTGTTCAACATTTCTCTTGTTAGAGTAATGTCATGGGCTTGTCTCATGTGATTCCTAGGGGCACCAGATTGAAGATGGCATGTCAAACGCCTCGTCAGCTTGGTCGACGTCATACCTATGTACTTACATTGAAGGTTACATCCTTCGTGGGGGCAAGTGTACATGTATACAACACTTGACTGCTGTAGAAGGTTCTCCGTCGGCTTCGGGCTGTTTTTGATAAGGAGTTCGGAAGTTTTCTTGGTTTTGTAGAATATTATCAGGTTTATGTTTTGGTTAGGAGTAGTGCTTTTTACTCCTTTACGGATTATTTCTTTCATTATTCTTTCCTCTTTTATATGTTCACTGTGCATGGTTGATTTGTAATATAATTTTATTGGGGGTGTTGTGGTTTCTGTTCTAGGTTCTGATTTATACCAACGGTCCAAGTGTCTTCTTATAGCAGCGTTTATTTCCGCGTTGCTATATCCGTTGTTCACCAATACTTGAGTTACTCTTTCAAACTCTCTACTCACGTTGCTCCATTCAGAGCAGTGGGTAAGCGCTCGACGAATATAAGCATTGAGAACACTGGCTTTGTATCTTTGGGGGCACTCACTTCTACCGTTCAGGAATAACCCTATGTTGGTGGGCTTGGTATATACGTTGGTGCTTAAAGAGGTTCCTGTTTTTGTTATTAGTACATCCAGGAATGGCAGACTGTTATTTTCACTATTTTCATGTGTAAATCGGAGTACTGACTCTCTCTCTAGGTGTCTTTTTAGGTCAATTAGTTCATCTGAGTCTTTTACTATTAGGAATATGTCATCTACATAACGGCAGTATACAGTTGGTTTTTGTCTGCTACTGAAGACCCTGTCTTCCCTGTATCCATACACTCCAAGTAAGTTTAGTCTACAATCATCAGCAGATTTCCTAGAATTGATCAAATCTACCCAGCCCGATGGAATCATCGCTTCCCTGGACGTTGAATCCCTATTTACCAACGTCCCAGTCGACACAACCATAGGAATGATACTGGACAGAGTATACAGAGACGAGAGCACCCCCAAATTAGACATACCTGAGCCACACTTGAAAAGTCTTCTCGAAGCATGTACAAAGGAAGCCCCTTTCATCAGTCCACAAGGATACATGTATTTACAAATAGACGGAGTAGCAATGGGCTCCCCCTTAGGAGTTTTATTTGCTAATTTTTATATGGGAACCATCGAAGATATATATATATATATATATATATATATATATATATATATATATATATATATATATATATATATATATATATATATATATATATATATATATATATATGCAATAATGACAGTGCATTACATATTTTGCATATATATATATATATATATATATATATATATATATATATATATATATATATATATATATATATATATATATATATATGCAAAATATGACAGTGCAATAATATATATATATATATATATATATATATATATATATATATATATATATATATATATATATATATATATATATATATGTTTCATTGAATATGACCGCATATTCTGTATTTATTATTTTCTGGTTTAGGGCTTCTATCCCTCTGACTATTTTCTTAGCATCAGGGCTTAATTGGAATAGGAGTTCTCCAAAACTCATTTTCGTACTTTTAAGGTGAAGAAAAGAAGTGATTTACTATAGAGTGTATTTATTTGTATAATTTCCACGACGTTTCGAACCTCCATGGTTCATTCTCAAGTGAACAATCTTACAATACTAGTTGATTTTATACCCGCATTAGGTCAGGTGATAATACAATGAAGGTGAAAAACATGGGGGGATACATAAGGGATAAACATAGGGGCTGCAGAAGGCTTATTGGCCCATACGAGGCATCTCCTATCTAAACACAAAGATTAATCCAGTGTAATTGGCCTGTTATGTTGGACATTGTCTTCTGTGTTGGCATCGATATGTTCTTGTCTTGTCCTTACTCTCATGGTGGGTAGAGTAAATAGTTCCGTGATTTGGGTGTTCATGGTAGGTCGCTCTATTCTTATGTGAATTGCCTCAAGAATTTGTAATCTTCTTGAATCTTGGGTTTTGTCTATTATGCAAGTATTCTTGTTCAACATTTCTCTTGTTAGAGTAATGTCATGGGCTTGTCTCATGTGATTCCTAGGGGCACCAGATTGAAGATGGCATGTCAAACGCCTCGTCAGCTTGGTCGACGTCATACCTATGTACTTACATTGAAGGTTACATCCTTCGTGGGGGCAAGTGTACATGTATACAACGCTTGACTGCTGTAGAGGGTTCTCCGTCGGCTTCGGGCTGTTTTTGATAAGGAGTTCGGAAGTCTTCTTGGTTTTGTAGAATATTATCAGGTTTATGTTTTGGTTAGGAGTAGTGCTTTTTACTCCTTTACGGATTATTTCTTTCATTATTCTTTCCTCTTTTATATGTTCACTGTGCATGGTTGATTTGTAATATAATTTTATTGGGGGTGTTGTGGTTTCTGTTCTAGGTTCTGAATTATACCAACGGTCCAAGTGTCTTCTTATAGCAGCGTTTATTTCCGCGTTGCTATATCCGTTGTTCACCAATACCTGAGTTACTCTTTCAAACTCTCTACTCACGTTGCTCCATTCAGAGCAGTGGGTAAGCGCTCGACGAATATAAGCATTGAGAACACTGGCTTTGTATCTTTGGGGGCACTCACTTCTACCGTTCAGGCATAATCCTATGTTGGTGGGCTTGGTATATACGTTGGTGCTTAAAGAGGTTCCTGTTTTTGTTATTAGTACATCCAAGAATGGCAGACTGTTATTTTCACTATTTTCATGTGTAAATCGGAGTACTGACTCTCTCTCTAGGTGTCTTTTTAGGTCAATTAGTTCATCTGAGTCTTTTACTATTACGAATATGTCATCTACATAACGGCAGTATACAGTTGGTTTTTGTCTGCTACTGAAGACCCTATCTTCGATGGTTCCCATATAAAAATTAGCAAATAAAACTCCCAAGGGGGAGCCCATTGCTACTCCGTCTATCTGTAAATACATGTCTCCTTGTGGACTGATGAAAGGGGCTTCCTTTGTACATGCTTCGAGAAGACTTTTCAAGTGTGGCTCAGGTATGTCTAATTTGGGGGTGCTCTCGTCTCTGTATACTCTGTCCAGTATCATTCCTATGGTTGTGTCGACTGGGACGTTGGTAAAAAGGGATTCAACGTCCAGGGAAGCGATGATTCCATCGGGCTGGGTAGATTTGATCAATTCTAGGAAATCTGCTGATGATTGTAGACTAAACTTACTTGGAGTGTATGGAGTTAGGAGTTCATTGAGTTTTTTTGCCAGGTGATAAGTTGGGGTTGGTATTTGGCTGATTATAGGGCGTAGTGGGTTACCTGGTTTATGCGTCTTAACATTGCCGTAGGCATATCCTAAGCCATAGTCGCCTTGAAGTTTATTGAAATGCACACTACCTTTCTTTGCGTTGATTGCTGTAATTGTTTTGTTTACTTTCCGCTTAAGGTCTTCTACGGGGTTCCTCGTGATTCGTTGAAATTTGGAGTCGTCACTTAGGATGTCGCTAATTTTGTTCATGTATTCATGGGTAGGAATCAATACATATGCTGCTGTTTTGTCGGCTTTTCTTATTGTTACGTCTTTCAGATTTTTTAGTTGTTTCGCTGCTTCTTTGAGTCGTGGGGTTAAGATTGTAGATGAATATGTTCCTCGTTTTTTCCCTGCTTCTGCAAGTAGTTCAGCTTGAAGTGTGTCCGTGGTGATGACTTTTTTGTTGTCTTCTAGCTTATGGATATCGTCCAGAAGCATTTCGATTTCCAGGCGTTTTTGATGCATCTTTGGTTTAGATAAGAATTGACAATTTAGACCAAGATTTAAGAGGTCTCGTTGGTCCTGGGTAAGATCATAAGAAGTCAGGTTAAAGTAGCCATCTTTAGGACGAGGGATTTTTAGCTGTCCACCGTTTAGGGATGTTAACTTACGGAGTGTCTTTGTTTCTACAAGAGTTTTATGTTGTTGTTTCAGGTTAAATAGTTCACTGTTGATGGTTTGCTTGAGTTGGATAGGGATGTCGTACTGGGTCCATTTGTTTAACAGATGCTCCGCCTGCTCTATAAAGGTTTGGAGGGCTTCCTTCTTCTTGTTTAGTTGATGCCGAATGAGCTCTTGCCTATACCTATAGGTAAACTCTGTATTGCGGACTGCTGGGTCATGTGGGTTTATATTGGTGTATACTGGCAGCAGGTTTTCTTTCAAACATGTTTCATTGAATATGACCGCATATTCTGTATTTATTATTTTCTGGTTTAGGGCTTCTATCCCTCTGACTATTTTCTTAGCATCAGGGCTTAATTGGAATAGGAGTTCTCCAAAACTCATTTTCGTACTTTTAAGGTGAAGAAAAGAAGTGATTTACTATAGAGTGTATTTATTTGTATAATTTCCACGACGTTTCGAACCTCCATGGTTCATTCTCAAGTGAACAATCTTACAATACTAGTTGATTTTATACCCGCATTAGGTCAGGTGATAATACAATGAAGGTGAAAAACATAGGGGGATACATAAGGGATAAACATAGGGGCTGCAGAAGGCTTATTGGCCCATACGAGGCATCTCCTATCTAAACACAAAGATTAATCCAGTGTAATTGGCCTGTTATGTTGGACATTGTCTTCTGTGTTGGCATCGATATGTTCTTGTCTTGTCCTTACTCTCATGGTGGGTAGAGTAAATAGTTCCGTGATTTGGGTGTTCATGGTAGGTCGCTCTATTCTTATGTGAATTGCCTCAAGAATTTGTAATCTTCTTGAATCTTGGGTTTTGTCTATTATGCAAGTATTCTTGTTCAACATTTCTCTTGTTAGAGTAATGTCATGGGCTTGTCTCATGTGATTCCTAGGGGCACCAGATTGAAGATGGCATGTCAAACGCCTCGTCAGCTTGGTCGACGTCATACCTATGTACTTACATTGAAGGTTACATCCTTCGTGGGGGCAAGTGTACATGTATACAACGCTTGACTGCTGTAGAGGGTTCTCCGTCGGCTTCGGGCTGTTTTTGATAAGGAGTTCGGAAGTCTTCTTGGTTTTGTAGAATATTATCAGGTTTATGTTTTGGTTAGGAGTAGTGCTTTTTACTCCTTTACGGATTATTTCTTTCATTATTCTTTCCTCTTTTATATGTTCACTGTGCATGGTTGATTTGTAATATAATTTTATTGGGGGTGTTGTGGTTTCTGTTCTAGGTTCTGAATTATACCAACGGTCCAAGTGTCTTCTTATAGCAGCGTTTATTTCCGCGTTGCTATATCCGTTGTTCACCAATACCTGAGTTACTCTTTCAAACTCTCTACTCACGTTGCTCCATTCAGAGCAGTGGGTAAGCGCTCGACGAATATAAGCATTGAGAACACTGGCTTTGTATCTTTGGGGGCACTCACTTCTACCGTTCAGGCATAATCCTATGTTGGTGGGCTTGGTATATACGTTGGTGCTTAAAGAGGTTCCTGTTTTTGTTATTAGTACATCCAAGAATGGCAGACTGTTATTTTCACTATTTTCATGTGTAAATCGGAGTACTGACTCTCTCTCTAGGTGTCTTTTTAGGTCAATTAGTTCATCTGAGTCTTTTACTATTACGAATATGTCATCTACATAACGGCAGTATACAGTTGGTTTTTGTCTGCTACTGTTTGACATGCCATCTTCAATCTGGTGCCCCTAGGAATCACATGAGACAAGCCCATGACATTACTCTAACAAGAGAAATGTTGAACAAGAATACTTGCATAATAGACAAAACCCAAGATTCAAGAAGATTACAAATTCTTGAGGCAATTCACATAAGAATAGAGCGACCTACCATGAACACCCAAATCACGGAACTATTTACTCTACCCACCATGAGAGTAAGGACAAGACAAGAACATATCGATGCCAACACAGAAGACAATGTCCAACATAACAGGCCAATTACACTGGATTAATCTTTGTGTTTAGATAGGAGATGCCTCGTATGGGCCAATAAGCCTTCTGCAGCCCCTATGTTTATCCCTTATGTATCCCCCCATGTTTTTCACCTTCATTGTATTATCACCTGACCTAATGCGGGTATAAAATCAACTAGTATTGTAAGATTGTTCACTTGAGAATGAACCATGGAGGTTCGAAACGTCGTGGAAATTATACAAATAAATACACTCTATAGTAAATCACTTCTTTTCTTCACCTTAAAAGTACGAAAATGAGTTTTGGAGAACTCCTATTCCAATTAAGCCCTGATGCTAAGAAAATAGTCAGAGGGATAGAAGCCCTAAACCAGAAAATAATAAATACAGAATATGCGGTCATATTCAATGAAACATGTTTGAAAGAAAACCTGCTGCCAGTATACACCAATATAAACCCACATGACCCAGCAGTCCGCAATACAGAGTTTACCTATAGGTATAGGCAAGAGCTCATTCGGCATCAACTAAACAAGAAGAAGGAAGCCCTCCAAACCTTTATAGAGCAGGCGGAGCATCTGTTAAACAAATGGACCCAGTACGACATCCCTATCCAACTCAAGCAAACCATCAACAGTGAACTATTTAACCTGAAACAACAACATAAAACTCTTGTAGAAACAAAGACACTCCGTAAGTTAACATCCCTAAACGGTGGACAGCTAAAAATCCCTCGTCCTAAAGATGGCTACTTTAACCTGACTTCTTATGATCTTACCCAGGACCAACGAGACCTCTTAAATCTTGGTCTAAATTGTCAATTCTTATCTAAACCAAAGATGCATCAAAAACGCCTGGAAATCGAAATGCTTCTGGACGATATCCATAAGCTAGAAGACAACAAAAAAGTCATCACCACGGACACACTTCAAGCTGAACTACTTGCAGAAGCAGGGAAAAAACGAGGAACATATTCATCTACAATCTTAACCCCACGACTCAAAGAAGCAGCGAAACAACTAAAAAATCTGAAAGACGTAACAATAAGAAAAGCCGACAAAACAGCAGCATATGTATTGATTCCTACCCATGAATACATGAACAAAATTAGCGACATCCTAAGTGACGACTCCAAATTTCAACGAATCACGAGGAACCCCGTAGAAGACCTTAAGCGGAAAGTAAACAAAACAATTACAGCAATCAACGCAAAGAAAGGTAGTGTGCATTTCAATAAACTTCAAGGCGACTATGGCTTAGGATATGCCTACGGCAATGTTAAGACGCATAAACCAGGTAACCCACTACGCCCTATAATCAGCCAAATACCAACCCCAACTTATCACCTGGCAAAAAAACTCAATGAACTCCTAACTCCATACACTCCAAGTAAGTTTAGTCTACAATCATCAGCAGATTTCCTAGAATTGATCAAATCTACCCAGCCCGATGGAATCATCGCTTCCCTGGACGTTGAATCCCTTTTTACCAACGTCCCAGTCGACACAACCATAGGAATGATACTGGACAGAGTATACAGAGACGAGAGCACCCCCAAATTAGACATACCTGAGCCACACTTGAAAAGTCTTCTCGAAGCATGTACAAAGGAAGCCCCTTTCATCAGTCCACAAGGAGACATGTATTTACAGATAGACGGAGTAGCAATGGGCTCCCCCTTGGGAGTTTTATTTGCTAATTTTTATATGGGAACCATCGAAGATAGGGTCTTCAGTAGCAGACAAAAACCAACTGTATACTGCCGTTATGTAGATGACATATTCGTAATAGTAAAAGACTCAGATGAACTAATTGACCTAAAAAGACACCTAGAGAGAGAGTCAGTACTCCGATTTACACATGAAAATAGTGAAAATAACAGTCTGCCATTCTTGGATGTACTAATAACAAAAACAGGAACCTCTTTAAGCACCAACGTATATACCAAGCCCACCAACATAGGATTATGCCTGAACGGTAGAAGTGAGTGCCCCCAAAGATACAAAGCCAGTGTTCTCAATGCTTATATTCGTCGAGCGCTTACCCACTGCTCTGAATGGAGCAACGTGAGTAGAGAGTTTGAAAGAGTAACTCAGGTATTGGTGAACAACGGATATAGCAACGCGGAAATAAACGCTGCTATAAGAAGACACTTGGACCGTTGGTATAATTCAGAACCTAGAACAGAAACCACAACACCCCCAATAAAATTATATTACAAATCAACCATGCACAGTGAACATATAAAAGAGGAAAGAATAATGAAAGAAATAATCCGTAAAGGAGTAAAAAGCACTACTCCTAACCAAAACATAAACCTGATAATATTCTACAAAACCAAGAAGACTTCCGAACTCCTTATCAAAAACAGCCCGAAGCCGACGGAGAACCCTCTACAGCAGTCAAGCGTTGTATACATGTACACTTGCCCCCACGAAGGATGTAACCTTCAATGTAAGTACATAGGTATGACGTCGACCAAGCTGACGAGGCGTTTGACATGCCATCTTCAATCTGGTGCCCCTAGGAATCACATGAGACAAGCCCATGACATTACTCTAACAAGAGAAATGTTGAACAAGAATACTTGCATAATAGACAAAACCCAAGATTCAAGAAGATTACAAATTCTTGAGGCAATTCACATAAGAATAGAGCGACCTACCATGAACACCCAAATCACGGAACTATTTACTCTACCCACCATGAGAGTAAGGACAAGACAAGAACATATCGATGCCAACACAGAAGACAATGTCCAACATAACAGGCCAATTACACTGGATTAATCTTTGTGTTTAGATAGGAGATGCCTCGTATGGGCCAATAAGCCTTCTGCAGCCCCTATGTTTATCCCTTATGTATCCCCCCATGTTTTTCACCTTCATTGTATTATCACCTGACCTAATGCGGGTATAAAATCAACTAGTATTGTAAGATTGTTCACTTGAGAATGAACCATGGAGGTTCGAAACGTCGTGGAAATTATACAAATAAATACACTCTATAGTAAATCACTTCTTTTCTTCACCTTAAAAGTACGAAAATGAGTTTTGGAGAACTCCTATTCCAATTAAGCCCTGATGCTAAGAAAATAGTCAGAGGGATAGAAGCCCTAAACCAGAAAATAATAAATACAGAATATGCGGTCATATTCAATGAAACATGTTTGAAAGAAAACCTGCTGCCAGTATACACCAATATATATATATATATATATATATATATATATATATGTCGTACCTAGTAGCCAGAACGCACTTGTCAGCTTACTATGCAAGGCCCGATTTGCTTAATAAGCCAAGTTTCCCGGAATTAATATATTTTCTCTAATTTTTTTCTTATGAAATGATAAAGCTACCCATTTGATTATGTATGAGGTCAATTTTTTTTATTGAAGTTAAAATTAACGTAGATATATGACCGAACCTAACCAACTCTACCTAACCTAACCTAACCTATCTTTATAGGTTAGGTTAGGTTAGGTAGCCGAAAAAGTTAGGTTACGTTAGGTTAGGTAGGTTAGGTAGTCGAAAAACAATTAATTCATGAAAACTTGGCTTATTAGGCAAATCGGGCCTTGCATAGTAGGCTGAGAAGTGCGTTCTGGCTACTAGGTACGACATATATATATATATATATATATATATATATATATATATATATATATATATATATATATATATATATATATATATATGTCGTACCTAATAGCCAGAACGCACTTCTCAGCCTACTATTCAAGGCCCGATTTGCCTAATAAGCCAAGTTTTCATGAATTAATGTTTTTTCGTCTACCTAACCTAACCTAACCTAGCTTTTTTTGGCTACCTAACCTAACCTTACCTATAAATATAGGTTAGGTTAGGTTAGGTAGGGTTGGTTAGGTTCGGTCATATATCTACGTTAATTTTAACTCCAATAAAAAAAAATTGACCTCATACATAGAGAAAAGGGTTGCTTTATCATTTCATAAGAAAAAAATTATAGTAAATATATTAATTCAGGAAAACTTGGCTTATTAGGCAAATCGGGCCTTGAATAGTAGGCTGAGAAGTGAGTTCTGGCTACTAGGTACGACATATATATATATATATATATATATATATATATATATATATATATATATATATATATATATATATGTCGTACCTAATAGCCAGAACGCACTTCTCAGCCTACTATTCAAGGCCCGATTTGCCTAATAAGCCAAGTTTTCATGAATTAATGTTTTTTCGTCTACCTAACCTACCTAACCTAACCTAACCTAGCTTTTTTTGGCTACCTAGCCTAACCTTACCTATAAATATAGGTTAGGTTAGGTTAGGTAGGGTTGGTTAGGTTCGGTCATATATCTACGTTAATTTTAACTCCAATAAAAAAAAATTGACCTCATACATAGAGAAAAGGGTTGCTTTATCATTTCATAAGAAAAAAATTATAGTAAATATATTAATTCAGGAAAACTTGGCTTATTAGGCAAATCGGGCCTTGAATAGTAGGCTGAGAAGTGAGTTCTGGCTACTAGGTACGACATATATATATATATATATATATATATATATATATATATATATATATGTCGTACCTAGTAGCCAGAACTCACTTCTCAGCCTACTATTCAAGGCCCGATTTGCCTAATAAGCCAAGTTTTCCTGAATTAATATATTTACTACAATTTTTTTCTTATGAAATGATAAAGCAACCCTTTTCTCTATGTATGAGGTCAATTTTTTTTTATTGGAGTTAAAATTAACGTAGATATATGACCAAACCTAACCAACCCTACCTAACCTAACCTAACCTATATTTATAGGTAAGGTTAGGTTAGGTAGCCTAAAAAAGCTAGGTTAGGTTAGGTTAGGTAGGTTAGGTAGACGAAAAAACATTAATTCATGAAAACTTGTCTTATTAGGCAAATCGGGCCTTGAATAGTAGGCTGAGAAGTGCGTTCTGGCTATTAGGTACGACATATATATATATATATATATATATATATGTCGTACCTAATAGCCAGAACGCACTTCTCAGCCTACTATTCAAGGCCCGATTTGCCTAATAAGCCAAGTTTTCATGAATTAATGTTTTTTCGTCTACCTAACCTACCTAACCTAACCTAACCTAGCTTTTTTTGGCTACCTAGCCTAACCTTACCTATAAATATAGGTTAGGTTAGGTTAGGTAGGGTTGGTTAGGTTCGGTCATATATCTACGTTAATTTTAACTCCAATAAAAAAAAATTGACCTCATACATAGAGAAAAGGGTTGCTTTATCATTTCATAAGAAAAAAATTATAGTAAATATATTAATTCAGGAAAACTTGGCTTATTAGGCAAATCGGGCCTTGAATAGTAGGCTGAGAAGTGAGTTCTGGCTACTAGGTACGACATATATATATATATATATATATATATATATATATATATATATATATATATATATATATATATATATATATATATATATATGTCGTACCTAGTAGCCAGAACGCACTTTTTGGACTACTATGCAAGGCCCGATTTGCCTAATAAGCCAAGTTTTCCTGAATTAATATGTTTTCTCTAATTTTTTTCTTATGAAATGATAAAGCTACCCATTTTATTATGTATGAGGGAAATTTTTTTTTATTGGAGTTAAAATTAACGTAGATATATGACCGAACCTAACCAACCCTACCTAACCTAACCTAACCTATCTTTATAGGTTAGGTTAGGTTAGGTAGCCGAAAACGTTAGGTTAGGTTAGGTTAGGTAGGTTAGGCAGTCGAAAAAACATTAATTCATGAAAACTAGGCTTATTAGGCAAATCGGGCCTTGCATAGTAGGCATAGAAGTGCGTTCTGGCTACTAGGTACGACATATATATATATATATATATATATATATATATATATATATATATATATATATATATATATATATATATATATATATATATATATATATATATATATATATATATGTCGTACCTAGTAGCCAGAACTCACTTCTCAGCCTACTATGCAAGGCCCGATTTGCCTAATAAGCCAAGTTTTCCTGAATCAATATATTTTCTCTATTTTTTTCTTATGAAATGATAAAGCTACCCATTTCATTATGTATGAGGTCAATTTTTTTTATTTGAGTTAAAATTAACGTAGATATATGACCGAACCTAACCAACCCTACCTAACCTAACCTAACCTATCTTTATAGGTTAGGTTAGGTTAGGTAACCGAAAAAGTTAGGTTAGGTTAGGTTAGGTAGGTTAGGTTGTCGAAAAACAATTAATTCATGAAAACTTGGCTTATTAGGCAAATCGGGCCTTGCATAGTAGGCTGAGAAGTGAGTTCTGGCTACTAGGTACGACATATATATATATATATATATATATATATATATATATATATATATATATATATATATATATATATATATATATATATATATATATGCTACGAGAGTGCGAGGTCAGTGTACTAATGCTACGAGAGTGCGAGGACAGTGCAATAATTCGAGAGTGCGAGGACAGTGCAATAATTCGAGAGAACAGAGAACAGAGTACCAATGCTATAGGAACGCAAGATAATTGAACGAATGCTAGAAAGTGCGAGTCAAGTTTACTAATGTTACAAGAGTGCGAGACCAGTGTACTAATGCCACGAAACTACAAGGAAAGTTTACTAATGTTACGAGAGTGAAAGGCCTGTAAACTAATGCTTGAAGAGAGCGAGGTCAGTGTTCTAATGTTATTGGAGTGCAAGGCCAGTGTACTAATGCTATAGGAGTGCCAGGCGAGTGTACTACTGCTGTAAGAGTGCGAGACCAGTGTGCTACGGCTATAAGAGTGCGAGGCCAGTGTACTTCTGCTATAAAAGTGTGACGCCAGTATACTATTGCTACAGGAGTGCGAGACCAGTTTACTAATGCTATGAGTGTGCGAGACCACTGTACTAATGCTACGAGAGTTCGAGATCTGTGTACTAATGCTATATGAGTGCGAGACCTCTGTAGTATAATTTCAAAAGGGCGAGGCCAGTATACTAATAATACTGGAGTGAGGGTTCTTCTTATCTTGAGGTTATCTTGAAATGATTTCGGGGCTTAGCGTCCCATCGGCCCGGTCCTCAACCAGGCCTCCTATTTTGCTACACATTCCCAGCAAACAGCCCGTACCAGCTGTCTAACTCCCTGGTACCTACTTACAGCTAGGTAGCAGGAGGCATCTGGGTGAAATAAACTCTGCCCATTTCTTTTCGGCTGCACTGGGATCGATCCCGGAACCTCAGTACTACGAATCCGAAGCGCTGTCCTCTCAGCTCTTAGGCTGAGTGGAGAGTTACAACTGGTCAGTGTACTGATGATACTGGAGGGCGAGACCAGTGTTGAATATGTTCATTAATTAATTGCTGTTTAATATTTTGTAAATTTGTAATCCCCTGTGATTAAAAGAAAAGAAAAGTCGGTATAATACCTTGTGAGTTCTGGATATTCGAAGTTGCAGCGCTGTTCGTCCAACTTGTCCTAACGGAAGAACTAGCTAATCTGATTATATGAGACTCTCGTATGCACACTTGTGCGAGAAACAGGTGTTCACAGTATGCGATCTATAGCAATAAATAACAGCAATATTGCAGAGCCAGATAATATAAACGATGAGAGCAACAGTGAGACAGAGTGCATAGATGATGGAATTGGGACGAAAAACGGAGATGGCTCCAATAAATAGGTAGACAAGACAGTCACAGATATAAATACCTTGAAAAACGCAAAACCGGAACACATTTGCAAATTCTACGCTAAAGGAATATGCAAATATGGAAAATTAGGAGCAAAATGCCATTTTCTGCATCCTCGAAAATGCAGGAACATGTTGGAGAGGGGTACATGCCGTTTTGGAACAGGGTGTAGATACTTCCACCCTAAATTATGTCAATTTTCAATTAGGGACAAAAAATGCTACAATCTTCAGTGTCCGGAATTCCATGTGAGAGGTACAGAGCGTTATAGACGGGAAGATCAATATGACACTACTGGAAATTTTTTAGAGGAAGGCAGAAACAGAGTAATAAATATAAGAAAGAGGAACAGTCAGATGGAACCACTACAGGATTACAGAGATTACAGAGGGGAACGGAGATACCCACAAGACTGGAATTCAAATTACCAACAAGCACACAGGTACTACACCAGACAACACCCGTCCTACTACCAAAACTGGACGAATCACTTCCAAAACGACACACCCTGGACGCAAACACAGTGGCCTCCTTACCAGAGCCTCAGATATTAACACCAGGTAAGGCTTCCAGCACTTCCACTAACACGATAACATCATTTATATTTGCCAACATCCAAGGTATAAAAACACGCAAAACCAACAAAGTTCAATTTATAGATGGTCTCCTCCATGAGGCAAATGCAGTGTTTGCAGCCCTAACAGAAACCCACACAAAGGACTACCATGATGGTGAAATATGGATCTCAGAGTACAATCTTTTCAGATGTGATAGGAAACACCGGCTTCAGGGTGGGGTCAGCCTCTACATCAAAGACACACTCATCTGTACTGAGCTGCTAAACACCTCAAATGATACGGTGGAAGTGCTGATAATCAAAATAGAGATTTTAAATGTAGTTATTGTCCTTGTATATAAGTCACCGGAGGCAAACCCTCAGCAGTTTAAAGACCAACTAATGAAAATAGAACACTGCTTGGAAAACCTCACAATTCCAGTTCCGAACATCATCCTGCTTGGGGACTTCAACCTACGGCACCTGAAATGGAAGCACCTGGCTAATACAGTAATATCAGAAAGAATACCAGGAAGTAGCCTAAATGAACAGGCACATGCAAATGACCTTCTACGGATGTGCGACAGGTTTGCCTTAAACCAGCAAATAGTAGAACTAACTAGGAAGGAGAACACGCTGGACCTCATTTTCACTAATAATGATGAATTGATCAGGAACATAATGATTACAAATACCTGTTACTCAGATCACAACTTAATTGAAGTTATGACAACCATGGGGAGTAGACCTTCAAAACCAGTCCAGATTCCCGGTGGAGGAGATTTCAGCAAATTCAACTTCAATAATAAACAGATAAACTGGGAGCAAATAAACCAGGACTTCACAGAAATAAACTGGGAAGAACAGCTAGAAAATGCAAACCTGAACCAGTGCCTGGAAAAAATAAGCTCAGTAGCACTAGAAATATGTTCAAACCGCATACCTCTAAGAAAAAAGAGGAAGAGATACAGATTGGAACGGGAACGTCGTTCCCTATATAGGCGAAGAAAACGAATCGCGGAACAACTTGAGAGTCGCACCCTATCTCAAGAACGGCGAAGAAGGTTAGGTAGAGAAATAGAAACAATTGAACGGAAGCTACAAGAATCATACAAAACCCAGGAGAGGCAAAGAGAGCAAAAGGCCATCAGTGAAATAGAAAGAAATCCGAAATATTTTTTCTCCTATGCAAAATCAAGATCAAAAACCACATCTAGTATCGGGCCCCTGCGAAAGGGAGATGGAACTTTCACCGATGATAACAAAGAAATGAGCGAGCTACTGAGGACGCAGTACGACTCTGTTTTCAGCGAGCCATTAAACACACTAAAGATTGATAACCCAAATGAAATTTTCATGGATACGATACCAACATCAAATCATATATCAGACGTCACCCTATCCCCACTGGATTTTGAAGAAGCCATAAACAGTATGCCTATGCACTCTGCACCAGGCCCGGATTCTTGGAACTCCATATTCATAAAGAACTGTAAAAAAACACTATCGCAGGCCCTCCACATTCTGTGGAGACAAAGCCTAGATACTGGCGTTATTGCTGATATACTAAAAACAGCAGAGATAGCACCACTTCATAAAGGAGGAAATAAGGCAGAGGCAAAAAATTACAGACCGACAGCGCTAACATCGCACATCATAAAAATTTTTGAGAGAGTGCTAAGAAGTAAAAATCACAAAATACATGGAATCACAGCAACTCCATAACCCCGTACAACATGGTTTCAGAACAGGGCGCTCTTGCCTGTCGCAGTTGCTGGACCACTATGATATGGCATTAGATGCTATGGAAGACAAACATAACGCGGATGTAATTTACACAGATTTCGCAAAAGCTTTTGATAAATGTGACCATGGTGTTATTGCACATAAAATGCGTTCAAAAGGAATTACCGGAAAAATAGGCAGATGGATCGACAATTTCCTGACCAACAGAACCCAATGTGTAATAGTCAACAAAATAAAATCCAGCCCATCAACCGTGAAGAGCTCAGTCCCCCAGGGTACTGTGCTTGCTCCAGTACTTTTTCTCATCCTCATTTCGGACATAGACAAGAACACAACCTATAGCACTGTATCATCCTTTGCAGATGACACTAGGATCTTCATGAGAGTAGCAACATAGAGGACACGGCGAACCTCCAGTCAGATGTAGATCAGGTCGTTCTATGGGCTACAGAAAATAATATGGTGTTTAACGAAGATAAGTTCCAGCTCATGCGCTATGGAAAAAATGAAAATATAAAAACGGAAACCACGTACAAAACTCAGGCAAATCATAACATAGAACGAAAAGGCAATGTAAAGGATCTGGGTGTACTCATGTCGGAAGACCTTACCTTTAAAGAACACAATAAAGTAGCCGTCACAACTGCAAGAAAAATGACAGGTTGGATAACAAGAACTTTTCACACTAGAGATGCTATACCGATGATGATACTTTTCAAAACGCTTGTGCTCTCTAGAGTAGAGTACTGCTGTACAATGACAGCACTTTTCAAAGCTGGAGAAATTGCTGACCTGGAGAGCGTGCAGAGATCCTTGGTACTGCTAGAATCCACTCAGTAAAACATCTAAACTATTGGGACCGACTAAAGAGCCTAAAACTGTACTCCCTTGAGCGCAGGCGGGAGAGGTACATAATAATTTACACGTGGAAAATATTAGAGGGGCTGGTCCCAAACCTGCACACAGAAATAACATCACATGAGACCAAAAGACATGGCAGGATGTGCAGAATACCCCGTTGAAAAACAGAGGTGCAACTGGTACTCTGAGAGAGAACTCTATCAACATCAGAGGTCCGAGACTGTTCAACACGCTTCCACTACACATAAGGGGCATAACTGGCCGACCCCTCACAGTGTTCAAGAGAGAACTGGATAAGCACCTCCAAAGGATACCTGATCAACCAGGCTGCGAGCAGCTGCGTCCAACAGCCTGGTTGATCAGTCCGGCAACCAGGAGGCCTGGTCGACGACCGGGCCGCGGGGACGCTAAGCCCCGGAAGCACCTCAAGGTAACCTCAAGGTAAGGATCACACCCCTTCTGAAAGTATATGTTCATGATGAACATATGTGATTGTGGAAAGGAGCGAAGAAACTGAGTTGCCGCTACAACAAAGAGAACTGTAATTTTATATATTTATTTATTTATTTATTTATTTATTTATATACAAGAAGGTACATTGGGTTTCTGATGATACATAGCATGGTATGTATCATCAGCATGGTATATATTACAATCCAATAATATATATATATATATATATATATATATATATATATATATATATATATATATATATATATATATATATATATATATATATATATATATATATATATGTATATATATATGTATATATATATATATATATATATATATATATATATATATATATATATATATATATATATATATATATATATATATATATATATGCGGAAAATCCACAGAGAAATATGAAATGGTGTTGACAAAGGCTTTAACAAGCCGAAACGTTCACCTCATTTCATATTTCTCTGTGGATTTTCCGCATAAAATGATCAGTGTTTTGTGATCGTCAATTGCATATATATATATATATATATATATATATATATATATATATTGTGACGATAATCTCCTTCAAGAGATTGAGCCTGCTCTTCCCTCCAAAATTACGTCTTCACAATTATATAAAAAGACTATGGAAGAAATGTCCAACAACGACACACCACCAGCAAGGCTTGCCAGGGTGAGCAGAAACGTATACAGCCAGCCACCTGTTCGAACTCCAACCACCAAACTACCCGTTGATCGCTACGACTCCGCTGATTGGTCGCCGGTCTGGCTGCACCTGCACTCGCCCCCCAATACTACCTGATGTCTGGGGTCGCCCCAACATCAGTCCTCAGAATGTTCCGTGCTTTCGTAGCCAGCACTCCTCCCAGCTAGACTCTAGCGTGTACTGAGAAGAGTGGTGGCTTTAAGCCAATATTCCAGCACCTCCCACTTACCTTTTGTATTGCACTTGTTATTTTGCCTTAACGTAACTTTTCATTGTGTCATTTAAGTATTCTTATTATTTTGATTGATTGATTTTATTATACATATTTGTTTGTGCATTATTTTCATGTTTGATTTATTTAACGTAATTAAAATTTCATTGTTAAAGTTTACTTGTGTTTTGTGTGTCTTCTCCTTACCTTACCACAGACGAAGTTCCAGTTTTTCTATTTTTTTTTATAACTATGTGACGAGGCCATACCCCTAGCCTTAAACAGCCGAACACCAACGCGTTACCGTCACAAGTTATATGGGGGCCTGTCCTAGGAGCTTCACTCAGGTACTGGTGCCAAGTGGTAATTTATGGTAAGCGTATTTAACTTTGTTAACGTAGCTTTACTATTTTTCATTCAATTTCATTTTTTATAAGGTGCGGTGTATTGTGCATTACGAGAGTAACATATAGTGAAGGTGAGACAACTTTGGATTACGTGGTGACTGTAGGCCTCAGTCATACTCTTAATTGGTCATCTCTCCCTCCATGTTATTACTCGTATTTACCATCTATGTCCCTTGAATATTTCTCATTCTGACAGATCATCATATTGGTACCCTGGTACTGTGGTCTGCCCCGGGTCAAGAGTACCCAATCTTCTGCAATCTGACTGTAGGAGGACAAAGAGGGCCATAGTTCCTCTAGCTCGAACTTTAGTTGCTGAATTGGGACCTCAGCAGCAGTTCTCGTCACCAGTTGACACCTCGCACCCCTACACGTCAGTCAGAGATGATGATACATACAACGGTAGGGAATTAGCTTATTTTTTCAGAGCACAAAAGTTCGCTAATTCTGTAAGTATCATATTAAATTCAGTGGGAAAAACTTGCTTTATGTCCTATAGAGACGTGACAAGGTATGCCTACATCCTTGGACTACCAATTTTACTTTTGAAGCATTTAACTGTTTCATTTGTTTTCGAAACTCTGTTTCATTTGTTAGTAGGATTTTCTTGCCCTTATTCTCTTACATGAGTACCGGGTACAAGATTTCCTGCGCCCTTGATTTAATTTAATCGTTTAATATCTTTCACTTAACGTTAATTGTTAAAGATCACACAGGATAGGTACCAGTTGCCACGTTGTCCTGTTTCTGACATTTCATTATTGAACATTCGTGTACCTTTATTTGCTAATTTCACCATGTTTCGTCTCCAAACTTTCCGTGCAAATCCAGCAGGTGAAATAGGGACTTTGAGTCGTGCCAAGAGGACTGAACTACAAACTCTTGCACATGAGTATCAACTAGAAGTTCCCTATCAAGCCAACAAAAATGACCTACACAACCTGTTGCTGGATTACTATTTAGAGCAAGGTAAGATAGACTCTGAAACTCATGAAACTTACTATATTGCAGATAAAACTGACTTGGCAACGATGAAACTTAAACTAGAGCTGGCTAAGATTGAACGTGAGCAGCAAAGGGAAGCCCGCGAACAGCAAAGGGAAGCCCTCGAACAACAAGAACGAGCAGCTGCCATACGAAGAGAAGAACAAGAACGCGAAGCTGCTTTGAGGAGAGACGAACAAGAACGCGAAGCTGCTTTGAGGAGAGAAGAACACGAACGCGAGGTCGCATTACTCCGTGAACGTGAACGAGTACAGCTTGAAACCAAACAACGCGAGTTGGAAATACAACGCGAACATGACAAGCAGCAAGCGACTCTGGTTCTTGAGTGTCGTCAACGGGAATACACGTTGGAAACTTCACACCTCGCTCAACGCCAGCAAGCTACTGCCAATCTTCCCGTCAGTTTTAATATATCACATGCAAGTAAGTTAATGCCATCCTTTGTAGAAGCAGAAGTTGATGTGTTCTTTACCACCTTTGAAACCCTTGCTAATCAACTCAGTTGGCCTGTCGACCAATGGGCCACACTTCTCAGAGTCCATCTTACAGGTAGAGCTGCAGTCACACTCAGTACTTTGGCGTCTGAGAATGACTACTACACTCTGAAACAAGCAGTGTTGGACGCCTACCTCCTCTCTACTGAAAGTTATAGAAGGAAATTCCGTGACCACCTGAAGGCAAGTACCACTACCTTCCTCGAGTTTGCTAACACGAAACGGAGGTATTTCATGAAATGGCTGGAAGCAGCACATGTCTCTACTTTTACAGAACTCGTCAACCTGATGCTTGTTGAAGAATTCTTGAGACGTGTGCCGCCTCCTGTCCGCCTCTACTTAGCAGATAAAGAAGAAACCGACTACCTGAAGTGTGCTAAGTCGGCTGACACTTACAGCCTCATCCACCGGCTGACACCTGAACCATCCTCCAGTAAGAAGTCGTGGTACAGTTACGAGAAGGTGAGCCCCGATCAAGCTGGTTCACAACTGTACTGCAAATATTGTAGACTCTATGGACATACCATAGACAAATGTGGTAAGTCTCAATACAAGGGAACCACTGACCAACAACGACCCAAACCAACTCCTCCTAAGTCCGGTAAGCCTGTGATGAATGTTGGTGTTGATGTTAATGATCTTTCTCTTTTCAGTAACCACCTGTATACTGGAACTGTCTCTGCCAACGGTTCAAATCCGGAGGGACGTTTCAAATTGAAGATCTTGAGGGACACAGCGGCTCTACAATCGATCATCTTGAAGTCGGCTGTGCCCAACATCGTCTACACCGGAGAAACCGTCTTCATCACTGACCTCACTGCTACCACTCCATACCCTCTCGCCAGAGTCCACCTGGATTGTCCCTACGTGAACGGGGAAGTCCAAGTCGCCGTCAGGGAAAAGCCTTTTCCCATGCCTGGAGTGCAACTTCTCCTAGGCAACGACTTGGCAGAAGACCTGCAACCGACCAACCTGATCGTCATGGACAAACCCCAGGTGTGTAACTCTGTGCCAAGTAACCCTATTCTTGAGTATGTTCCAGCAGAGGTTCAAGAGAGTGATGAAGTTTCTCCTCCGGTTCTCGTGACCACCCGTGCACAAGCCGCACGTCCACAGCCAGCTGACTCTACTGCTACCGCTGTCCCTCAAGACCCTCAGAAACTACCCCCGCATCTGACCAAGTTGGAGTTCCGTAAGTTGCAGAGGGAAGATCTTACTTTAACACCATTGTTTTTCCAGGCTGAGACTCAACCCGACAGTATTCCTGGGTTCTTCCTAGAGAACGACTTACTCTACCGCAGATATAGACCCAGTAAACTGAAGGAGGAGGACGATTGGGCCAACACCGAACAACTTGTGATTCCCACCAGCCTGCGGCCCACTATTCTACACCTGGCCCACGGAGCATTCTCCCACTACGGCTTCAACAAGACTTACCATGGGATTCGTCAAGACTACTACTGGCCAGGTATGGTAAACAACGTCAAACAGTACGTAAAACAGTGTCATACATGTCAGATGGCAGGCAAACCGAACGTCTCCATTCCCAGAGCACCACTGATTCCCATACAGGTGCCTGCGGAACCTTTCCACAGACTCATAATAGACTGTGTTGGTCCTTTACCTCGGACCAGTTCAGGTAACGCCTACATCCTAACCATCCTGTGTCCTACCACCAGATTTCCCATAGCAGTTCCAGTGAAGAACATCACGGCTGCTACGGTTATCAAACATCTATTGAAGATCTTTACTCAATACGGATTTCCCAGGGAGATTCAAAGTGACTGTGGCACCAACTTCACCAGTGATCTCTTCAAAAGGACACTGGAGGAGTTCAACATCAAACAGGTATTGTCCAGCCCCTATCATCCTGCTTCACAGGGTTCTCTTGAACGTAGTCATCAGACCATCAAAGCACTCTTGAAAAAGTTTTGTAGTGAAACCTCAAAGGATTGGGATAAGCAGATTGACCTAATAATGTGTATTTTCAGAAGTCTCCCCAATGAGTCCCTAGGAGTATCTCCTTATGAGATGCTCTACGGCCGTAAGTGCCGTACTCCCCTTAAGGCTTTCAAAGACTCTCTCAGAGATGCCACCTTCAGTGAGCATCAGAATGTGCCCCAGTTTCTTCAAAACCTTCAGCACATTCTAGAGAGAGTCCACCGCTTTGCTCATGATAATCTATTGAAAGCCCAGGTGAGAATGAAGACTCATTACGACCAGACCAGCAAAGTAAGAAAATTCAAGCCGGGAGACTTCGTCCTTGCTTATTTCCCTATCCCAGGTTCACCTTTACAGAACAGATTTTCAGGACCCTACTGCGTCAAAGAGTGCAGGAATAATAATAATTATGTGATAGAGACTCCAGATAGGCGGCGGAAGACCCAGCTGTGCCACGTCAACCTCCTGAAGCAATATAATGGTACTCCTCCCACTGTCTTGACTAACTATTCCACATTCACAGAACCCTACATCCACAGTGAGACCTTCCCAGCTTCTCCTCCCGAAAGCACTGACAAGGAGTCGGCGCTTTCTAATTCCAAAATCCTTAATGATCTTCCCAAATGCTTTCAGGATAATACTCGTGCTCCTATGCCCTCTTCTAATTCCACTCTCACCTCGTCAGATAAGCCCTACATCCTCCATGTCGACGCCAATGGTACCGACGATGGTGGTGTCGTGATGCAGCAACGAGGCGAGAAGAATACACCTGTCAGCGACTACTGCTACAAGGAACGACGGAACAATTGGCAAGGAGCTACTCTTCCTCATCCTGAAGCTTCAGCACTTCACTCCACACCTGAAAAGTGCTCGGTCCACCATCAATACGGACCACACCACCCTACACCTCCTGCAGCACGCCCACTTCTCATCTCAACGTCTTCTACTATGGGCTTGCTAACTGCAGAAATTCAACCTGGAGACACGCTATACCAAGAGTCTGACAACATCTTAGCCCATGATCTCTCCAAAGTTTATGAAGTAGAAGCAACTCCATCCATTACTCCACCACATAACGACGTACTTCTTCCAGAACCGCAGGCTTCGGGGGAGAGTTGTGACGATAATCTCCTTCAAGAGATTGAGCCTGCTCTTCCCTCCAAAATTACGTCTTCACAATTATATAAAAAGACTATGGAAGAAATGTCCAACAACGACACACCACCAGCAAGGCTTGCCAGGGTGAGCAGAAACGTATACAGCCAGCCACCTGTTCGAACTCCAACCACCAAACTACCCGTTGATCGCTACGACTCCGCTGATTGGTCGCCGGTCTGGCTGCACCTGCACTCGCCCCCCAATACTACCTGATGTCTGGGGTCGCCCCAACATCAGTCCTCAGAATGTTCCGTGCTTTCGTAGCCAGCACTCCTCCCAGCTAGACTCTAGCGTGTACTGAGAAGAGTGGTGGCTTTAAGCCAATATTCCAGCACCTCCCACTTACCTTTTGTATTGCACTTGTTATTTTGCCTTAACATAACTTTTCATTGTGTCATTTAAGTATTCTTATTATTTTGATTGATTGATTTTATTATACATATTTGTTTGTGCATTATTTTCATGTTTGATTTATTTAACGTAATTAAAATTTCATTGTTAAAGTTTACTTGTGTTTTGTGTGTCTTCTCCTTACCTTACCACAGACGAAGTTCCAGTTTTTCTATTTTTTTTTATAACTATGTGACGAGGCCATACCCCTAGCCTTAAACAGCCGAACACCAACGCGTTACCGTCACAAGTTATATATATATATATATATATATATATATATATATATATATATATATGTCGTACCTAATAGCCAGAACGCACTTCTCAGCCTACTATGCAAGGCCCAATTTGCCTAATAAACCAAGTTTTCATGAATTAATTGTTTTTCGACTACCTAACCAACCTAACCTAACCTAACCTAACTTTTTCGGCTACCTAACCTAACCTAACCTATAAAGATAGGTTAGGTTAGGTTAGGTAGGGTTGGTTAGGTTCGGTCATATATCTACGTTAATTTTAACTCCAATAAAAATAAATTGACTTCATACATAATGAAATGGGAAGCTTTATCATTTCATAAGAAAAAAATTAGAGAAAATATATTAATGCAGGAAAACTTGGCTTATTAGGCAAATCGGGCCTTGCATAGTAGGCTGACAAGTACGTTCTGGCTATTAGGTACGACATATATATATATATATATATATATGTATATATATATATATATATATATATATATATATATATATATATAACGAAGATAAGTTCAGTGGGGTGGTTCAAATAGCGTCGGCTATCACCTCATTATGTCCGGTCGTGATGGTCAAGTGGATTAAGGCGTCTTGTACATACCAGTTGCGTTGCTTCTGGGAGTATGGGTTCGAGTCACTTCTGGGGTGTGAGTTTTCAGTTGCATATTGTCCTGGGGACCATTCAGGCTTGTTCGCATATATATATATATATATATATATATATATATATATATATATATATATATATATATATATATATATATATATATATATATATATATATATATATTATTAAATATGACCGAAAAAGTAAGATTAATAATTCTAACACGAATTTTCTCAATCTTTCGTACATTACGCTTCACTGTTGGAGGTAAATCAAAAATCACTTCTCCAAAATTCATTTTTATTTCTAGTCTGACGCGACACGGGCGCGTTTCGTAAAACTTATTACATTTTCAAAGACTTCACAAATACACAACTGATTAGAACTTGCGTTTCCCTGATTTTATATCTACATTTGAGTGAGGTGGGAAGGGTGATGTGGCATTACATTTGAGTGAGGTGGGAAGGGTGATGTGGCATTAACACAAGACAGAACACTAGGGGATATTAATAGGGTATTAAAAGTATCAACACAAGACAGAACAGAAACAATGGGTATTGAATAGAAGTGTTTGTAGAAAGCCTATTGGTCCATATTTCTTGATGCTTATATATTGGAGCGGAATCTTGAGGTGGGTAGAATATAGTTGTGCAATAATTGGCTGTTGATTGCTGGTGTTGACTTCTTGATGTGTAGTGCCTCGCAAACGTCAAGCCGCCTGCTATCACTGTATCTATCGATGATTTCTGTGTTGTTTACTAGGATTTCTCTGGCGATGGTTTGGTTATGGGAAGAGATTATATGTTCCTTAATGGAGCCCTGTTGTTTATGCATCGTTAAACGCCTAGAAAGAGATGTTGTTGTCTTGCCTATATACTGGGTTTTTTGGAGCTTACAGTCCCCAAGTGGGCATTTGAAGGCATAGACGACGTTAGTCTCTTTTAAAGCGTTCTGTTTTGTGTCTGGAGAGTTTCTCATGAGTAGGCTGGCCGTTTTTCTGGTTTTATAGTAAATCGACAGTTGTATCCTCTGATTTTTGTCTGTAGGGATAACGTTTCTATTAACAATATCTTTCAGGACCCTTTCCTCTGTTTTATGAGCTGTGGAAAAGAAGTTCCTGTAAAATAGTCTAATAGGGGGTATAGGTGTTGTGTTAGTTGTCTCTTCGGAGGTTGCATGGCTTTTCACTTTCCTTCTTATGATGTCTTCGATGAAACCATTGGAGAAGCCGTTATTGACTAGGACCTGCCTTACCCTACAGAGTTCTTCGTCGACTTGCTTCCATTCTGAGCTGTGGCTGAGAGCACGGTCGACGTATGCGTTAACAACACTCCTCTTGTACCTGTCAGGGCAGTCGCTGTTGGCATTTAGGCACATTCCTATGTTTGTTTCCTTTGTGTAGACTGCAGTGTGGAAACCTCCGCCCTTTTCCATGACTGTTACATCTAGAAAAGGCAGCTTCCCATCCTTTTCCGTCTCGTAAGTGAAACGCAGCACGGAACTCTGCTCAAATGCCTCCTTCAGCTCCTGCAGATGTCTGACATCAGGTACCTGTGTAAAAATGTCGTCAACATACCTGCAGTATATGGCCGGTTTCAAGTTCATGTCGACTAAGACTTTTTGCTCGATGGTACCCATGTAGAAGTTTGCAAACAGGACACCTAGGGGAGAACCCATGGCGACCCCATCTACTTGCTTATACATGTGCCCATCCGGGCTCAAGAAGGGTGCCTCTTTAGTACAAGCTTGGAGTAGTTTCCTCAGAATACTTTCTGGCATGTCAAGAGGAGTACAGGCTGGATCACGATACACTCTGTCGGCTATCATTCCGATTGTCTCGTCCACAGGTACGTTGGTAAACAGCGATTCTACGTCCAACGAGGCTCTTATCCCTGTGGCCCGTGCGCCCCGCAGTAAGTCCACAAATTCCTTTGGAGACTTCAGGCTGAAGGCGCAAGGAACATAAGGAGTCAGCTGAAACAAGGATTATCAAGAAACTAACAACATTATATGGAGGACCTATGGCAATTCCACGACCAAGAGGTGGCTTCCTGAACCTTGCAGGAATTAACCTCACTGAGGACCAAGTCACTCTCCTAAATCTGGGCATAAACTGTCATGTTATGTCCAGACCGAGTGAAATGGCCCGGAAAGTAGAGTTGGAAATTCAGTTGGACGACATATTCGACCTCGAGACACAAAAGAAGGTCACTACCAAAGATACCTTACAAGCAGAACTTATTGCAGAAGGAGGAAAGAATCGAGGCAACTACAGAAGCACCATACTGTCCCCCGAGCTTAAAGCGGCAGCTAAAAGCCTTCGTGAGAACAAGGAGATAGTTGTCAGGAGAGGTGACAAGTCGCCAATATATGTCATTCTTAAAAAAGACGAATATCTGGCGAAAATGAACATCATACTCTCTGACCAAACTAAGTTCTAAAGGGTAACGAAGGACACTACAGCCGAATTAAAAGCAAAGGTCAACAAACAGATCGAAACTGTGAACGCCAAGAAATCCGGACTCCACCTGCCAAAGATCATTGGGGAATATAAACCTGGATATGCGTATGGAAATGTCAAGACGCACAAGAATGGAAACCCACTTCGGCCAATCATTAGCCAGATACCCACACCCACGTACAGACTGGCGAAGCGACTCAACGGCCTGCTGACTCCTTATGTTCCTTGCGCCTTCAGCCTGAAGTCTCCAAAGGAATTTGTGGACTTACTGCGGGGCGCACGGGCCACAGGGATAAGAGCCTCGTTGGACGTAGAATCGCTGTTTACCAACGTACCTGTGGACGAGACAATCGGAATGATAGCCGACAGAGTGTATCGTGATCCAGCCTGTACTCCTCTTGACATGCCAGAAAGTATTCTGAGGAAACTACTCCAAGCTTGTACTAAAGAGGCACCCTTCTTGAGCCCGGATGGGCACATGTATAAGCAAGTAGATGGGGTCGCCATGGGTTCTCCCCTAGGTGTCCTGTTTGCAAACTTCTACATGGGTACCATCGAGCAAAAAGTCTTAGTCGACATGAACTTGAAACCGGCCATATACTGCAGGTATGTTGACGACATTTTTACACAGGTACCTGATGTCAGACATCTGCAGGAGCTGAAGGAGGCATTTGAGCAGAGTTCCGTGCTGCGTTTCACTTACGAGACGGAAAAGGATGGGAAGCTGCCTTTTCTAGATGTAACAGTCATGGAAAAGGGCGGAGGTTTCCACACTGCAGTCTACACAAAGGAAACAAACATAGGAATGTGCCTAAATGCCAACAGCGACTGCCCTGACAGGTACAAGAGGAGTGTTGTTAACGCATACGTCGACCGTGCTCTCAGCCACAGCTCAGAATGGAAGCAAGTCGACGAAGAACTCTGTAGGGTAAGGCAGGTCCTAGTCAATAACGGCTTCTCCAATGGTTTCATCGAAGACATCATAAGAAGGAAAGTGAAAAGCCATGCAACCTCCGAAGAGACAACTAACACAACACCTATACCCCCTATTAGACTATTTTACAGGAACTTCTTTTCCACAGCTCATAAAACAGAGGAAAGGGTCCTGAAAGATATTGTTAATAGAAACGTTATCCCTACAGACAAAAATCAGAGGATACAACTGACGATTTACTATAAAACCAGAAAAACGGCCAGCCTACTCATGAGAAACTCTCCAGACACAAAACAGAACGCTTTAAAAGAGACTAACGTCGTCTATGCCTTCAAATGCCCACTTGGGGACTGTAAGCTCCAAAAAACCCAGTATATAGGCAAGACAACAACATCTCTTTCTAGGCGTTTAACGATGCATAAACAACAGGGCTCCATTAAGGAACATATAATCTCTTCCCATAACCAAACCATCGCCAGAGAAATCCTAGTAAACAACACAGAAATCATCGATAGATACAGCGATAGCAGGCGGCTTGACGTTTGCGAGGCACTACACATCAAGAAGTCAACACCAGCAATCAACAGCCAATTATTGCACAACTATATTCTACCCACCTCAAGACTCCGCTCCAATATAGAAGCATCAAGAAATATGGACCAATAGGCTTTCTACAAACACTTCTATTCAATACCCATTGTTTCTGTTCTGTCTTGTGTTGATACTTTTAATACCATATTAATATCCCCTAGTGTTCTGTCTTGTGTTAATGCCACATCACCCTTCCCACCTCACTCAAATGTAATGCCACATCACCCTTCCCACCTCACTCAAATGTAGATATAAAATCAGGGAAACGCAAGTTCTAATCAGTTGTGTATTTGTGAAGTCTTTGAAAATGTAATAAGTTTTACGAAACGCGCCCGTGTCGCGTCAGACTAGAAATAAAAATGAATTTTGGAGAAGTGATTTTTGATTTACCTCCAACAGTGAAGCGTAATGTACGAAAGATTGAGAAAATTCGTGTTAGAATTATTAATCTTACTTTTTCGGTCATATTTAATAATATATGTCTACAGGAAAGACTGCTACCAAAATATACTAATATATATATATATATATATATATATATATATATATATATATATATATATATATATATATATATATATATATATATATATATATATATATATATATGTCGTACCTAGAAGCCAGAACGCACTTCTCTGCCTACTATGCATGGCCCGATTTGCCTAATAAGCCAAGTTTTCATGAATTAATTGTTTTTCGACTACCTAACCTACCTAACCTAACCTAACCTAACTTTTTAGGCTACCTAACCTAACCTAACCTATAAAGATAGGTTAGGTAGGGTTGGTTAGGTTCGGTCATATATCTACGTTAATTTTAACTCCAATAAAAAAAATTGACCTCATACATAATGAAATGGGTAGCTTTATCATTTCAGAAAAAAAAACTTAGAGAAAATATATTAATTCAGGAAAACTTGGGTTATTAGGCAAATCGGGCCTTGCATAGTAGGCCGAGAAGTGCGTTCTGGCTACAAGGTACGACATATATATATATATATATATATATATATATATATATATATATATATATATATATATATATATATATATATATGCGAACAAGCCTGAATGGTCCCCAGGACAATATGCAACTGAAAACTCACACCCCAGAAGTGACTCGAACCCATACTCCCAGAAGCAACACAACTGGTATGTACAAGACGCCTTAATCCACTTGACCATCACGACCGGACAAAATGAGGTGATAGCCGAGGCTATTTGAACCACCCCACCGCCGGCACTCGGATAGTAATCTTGGGCATAGCATTTTACCAAATCACCTCATTCTTTGGGGCACGCGTGAGGAACACAAATGCGAACAAGCCTGAATGGTCCCCAGGACAATATGCAACTGAAAACTCACACCCCAGAAGTGACTCGAACCCTTACTCCCAGAAGCAACGCAACTGGTATGTACAAGACGCCTTAATCCACTTGACCATCACGACCGGACAAAATGAGGTGATAGCCGAGGCTATTTGAACCACCCCACCGCCGGCACTCGGATAGTAATCTTGGGCATAGCATTTTACCAAATCACCTCATTCTTTGGGGCACGCGTGAGGAACACAAATGCGAACAAGCCTGAATGGTCCCCAGGACAATATGCAACTGAAAACTCACACCCCAGAAGTGACTCGAACCCATACTCCCAGAAGCAACGCAACTGGTATGTACAAGACGCCTTAATCCACTTGACCATCACGACCGGACAAAATGAGGTGATAGCCGAGGCTATTTGAACCACCCCACCGCCGACACTCGGATAGTAATTTTGGGCATAGCATTTTACCAAATCACCTCATTCTTTGGGGCACGCGTGAGGAACACAAATGCGAACAAGCCTGAATGGTCCCCAGGACAATATGCAACTGAAAGCTCAAATAGCCTCGGCTATCACCTCATTTTGTCCGGTCGTGATGGTCAAGTGGATTAAGGCGTCTTGTACATACCAGTTGCGTTGCTTCTGGGAGTATGGGTTCGAGTCACTTCTGGGGTGTGAGTTTTCAGTTATATATATATATATATATATATATATATATATATATATATATATATATATATATATATATATATATATATATATATATATATATATATATATATATATATATATATAGACATATGTCGTACCTAGTAGCCAGAACGCACTTCTCGGCCTACTGTGAAAGGCCCGATTTGCCTACTACCTCACCACAACTAGTACACCACTACTAACAACAACTAGTACTCCACTGCTACCACACCATAACTAGTACCCTACTGCTACCACCCCACAACTAGCACACCACAACTAGTACACCACAACTACCGCACCCAACTATTACACTACTACTACCTCACAACAACTAGTACCCCACTACTACCTCACAACAACTAGTACCCCACTACTACCACACTATCACTAGAATACCACAACTTGTACACTGCAACTACTACATAACAACTAGTACGCCAATACTACCACACAACAACTAGTACACTACTAATACCACACCACAACTAGTACACCAATACTACCACAAAACAATTAGTTCACCACTACTACCACACCTCAACTAGTACATCTCTAATACCACACCACAACTAGTACACCACTACTACCGCACCACAACTAGTACACCACTACTACCACACCACAACTAGTACCCAACTACTACCACACCACAACTAGTATACCACAACTAGTACATCAGTACTATCACACTACAACTAGTACACTAACACTACCACACCACAACTAGTATACCACAACTAGTACATCAGTACTACCACACTACAACTAGTACACTAACACTACCACACCACAACGAGTACACAACTAGTACACCACTATTACCGTACCACAATTAGTAACCTACTACTATCACACCACACCTAGTACACTATTACTACCACACAACAACTAGAACACCATAACTAGTTCACCACTACTACCACACCACAACTAGTTCCCCATTACTTCCATACCACAGGCAGTACACCACTACTACCACACCACAACTAATACACCATTACCACCACATCACACCAAGTACACCACTAGTACCACACCACAACTTGTACACTACTACTACCACACCACAAGTAGTACATCAGCACTAGTTCACCATTACTACCACACCACAACTAGTACACCAACACCAGTACACCACCACTACCACATCACAACCAGTACACCAGCACTAGTACACCACTACTACCACACCACAACTAGTAAACCACTACTACTTCCACACCACAAGTAGTACACCACTACTATTACCATACCACAACTAGTACATTACAACTAGTATACCACTACTACCACACCACAACCAGTATAACATCAGTTCTACCACACCACAACTAGCATGCTACTACTACAACACCTCAACTAGTACACGACTACTCTTATACCACAACTAATATGCCTCTACTACCACACCTAATCTAGTACCCCCACTTTTACCACACCACAACTAGTACACTACTACAACCACTCCACAACTTGTTCACTACTACTACCACTGTACAACTAGAACACCACTACTACCACACCACAACTTGTATCCCATTACTACCACACCACAACTTGTATCTCATTACTACCACACCACAACCAGTACACGAATACTACCTATCCACAACTTGTACCCCACTACTGCCTCACCACAGCTTGTACACCACTATTAATACACCATAACTAGTGCACTACAACTTCCACACGACAAGTAGTACTCCACTTCTACAACACCTCTACTAGTACCCTACTACTACCACACAACAACTCCACACCATAACTAGAATACCACTCTTACCGCATCACAATTAGAACACCACTACTACCACACCAAAACTAGTATCTCACTACTACCACACTACAGCTCACTAGTATCTCACTATTACACCACTACTAACCAAAACTAGTTCCACAAAACTACCACAAAACATCTAGTACAACACTACTAACCACAACTTGCACATCACACCTAGTACACCACTATTACCACACCAGAACTTGTACAACACTATTACCACACCACAATTAGAACACCACTAGTACCACACCAAAACTAGTATCTCATTACTACCACACCACAACTAGTACACCACTACTAACCACAACTAGTACCCCTCTACTACCATAACACATCTAGTACACCACTACTAACCGCAAATTGGATATCACACTTAGTACACCACTACTACAACACCAGAACTAGTGCACCACAACTAGTACACCACTACTACCTCACCACAACTAGTACACCACTACTAACAACAACTAGTACTCCACTACTACCACGCCATAACTAGTACCCAACTGTTACCACCCCACAACTAGCACACCACAACTAGTACACCACAACTACCACACCACAAGTAGTACACCACAACTACTACACCACAACTAGTACACTACTACTGCCTCACAACAACTAGTACCCCACTAATACCACACTATCACTAGAATACCACAACTTATACACCGCAAATACTACATAACAACTAGTATACTAATACTACCACACAACAACTAGTACACTACTACTACCACACGACAACTAGTACACCAATACTATCACACAACAACTAGTAAACCATAACTAGTTCACCACTACTACCACACAACAACTAGTACACCACTACTACCACACCACAACTAGCACACCACAACTAGTACTCCAAAACTATCACACCACAACTAGTACACCACTACTACCTCATAACAACTAGTACCAAACTACTACGACACTGTAACTAGTACACCACAACTAGTACCCCACAACTAGTACACCACTACAACCACATCACTACTAGTAAAGTACAACTAGTACACTACTACTACCACACCACAACTAGTACACCACTACTACCACCACACCACAACTAGTACCCCACTACTACCACATCACAACTAGTACCCAACTACTACCACACCACAACTAGTATACCACAACTAGTACATCAGTACTACCACACTACAACTAGTACACTAACACTACCACACCACAACGAGTACACATCTAGTACACCTCTATTTCCGTACCACAATTAGTAACCCAGTACTATCACACCACAACTAGTACACTATTACTACCACACAACAACTAGAACACCATATCTAGTACACCACTACTACCACACCACAACTAGTTCCCCATTACTTCCATAACACAGGCAGTACACCACTACTACCACACCACAGGCAGTACACCACTACTACCACACCACAACTAGTTCCCCATTACTTCCATACCACAGGCAGTACACCACTACTACCACACCACAGGCAGTACACCACTACTACCACACCACAACTAATACACCATTACCACCACATCACACCAAGCACACCACTAGTACCACACCACAACTTGTACACTACTACTACTACACCACAAGTAGTACATCAGCACTAGTACACCATTACTACCACACCACAACTAGTACACCAGCACCAGTACACCACCACTACCACATCACAACCAGTACACCAGCACTAGTACACCACTACTACCACACCACAACTAGTAAACCACTACTACTTCCACACCACAAGTAGTACACCACTACTATTACCATACCACAACTAGTACATTACAACTACCACACAACAACTAATACATTACAACTAGTATACAACTACTACCACACCACAACAAGTTTAACATCAGTTCTACCACACCACAACTAGCATGCTACTACTATAACACCACAACTAGTACACGACTACAACCACTCCACAACTTGTTCACTACTACTACCACTGTACAACTAGAGCACCACTACTACCACAACACAACTTGTATCCCATTACTACCACACCACAACCAGTACACGAATACTACCTATCCACAACTTGTACCCCACTACTGCCTCACCACAGCTTGTACACCACTATTAATACACCATAACTAGTACACTACAACTTCCACACGACAAGTAGTACTCCACTTCTACAACACCTCTACTAGTACCCTACTACTACCACACTACTACTACCACACCATAACTAGAACACCACTCCTACCGCACCACAATTAGAACACCACTACTACCACACCAAAACTAGTATCTCACTACTACCACACTACAGCTCACTAGTATCTCACTACTACACCACTACTAACCAAAACTAGTTCCCCAAAACTACCACAACATATCTAGTACATCACTACTAACCACAACTTGCACATCACACCTAGTACACCACTATTACCACACCAGAACTTGCACAACACTATTACCACACCACAATTAGAACACCACTAGTACCACACCAAAACTAGTATCTCATTACTACCACACCACAAGTAGTACAACACTACTAACCACAACTAGTACCCCACTACTACCACAACACATCTAGTACACCATTACTAACAACAACTAGGACTCCACTACTACCACACCATAACTAGTACCCTACTGCTACCACCCCACAACTAGCACACCACAACTAGTACACCACAACTACCATAACACAACTAGTACACTGCTGTTACCTCACAACAACTACTACCCCCACTACTACCACACTATCACTAGAATACCACAACTTATACACTGCAACTACTACATACCAGCTAGTAAACCAATACTACCACACAAAAACTAGTACACTACTACTACTACCACACCACAACTAGTACACCAATACTACCACACCACAACTAGTGAACCACAACTAGTACACCACTACTACCACACCACAACTAGCACACCACAACTAGTACTCCAAAACTGCCCACCACAACTAGTACACCACTACTAGCTCACAACAACTAGTACCTAACTACTACCACACTATAACTAGTACACCACAACTAGTACACCACTACTACCACATCACAACTAGTAAACTACAACTAGTACACAACTACTACCACACCACAACTTGTACACCTCTACTACCACCACACCGCAACTAGTACCCCATTACTACCACACCACAACTAGTACACCAATACTACTACACAACAACTAGTACGCTACTACTACCACACCACAACTAGTACACCAATACTACCACATCACAACTAGTAAACCACAACTAGTACACCACTACTACCACACCACAACTAGTACTCCAAAACTACCACACCACAACTAGTACACCACTACTACCTCACAACAACTAGTACATAACTACTACCACACTGTAACTAGTACACCACATCTAGTACATTACTACTACCACATCACAACTAGTAAACTACAACTAGTACACAACTACTACCACACCACAACTAGTACACCTCTACTACCACCACACCACAACTAGTACCCCACTACTACCACACCACAACTAGTACACCACATCTAGTACACCAGTACTACCACACTACAACTAGTACACTACAACTAGTATACCACTACTACCACACCACAACTAGTACATCACTAATACCACACCACTACTACAGCACCACAACTAGTACACCACTACTACCACACCACAACTAGTACCCAACTACAACCACACCACAACTAGTATACCAGAACTAGTACATCACTACTACCACACTACAACTAGTACGCTAACACTACCACACCACAACGAGTACACAACTAGTACACCACTATTACCGTACCACAATTAGTAACCCACTACTATCACACCACAACTAGTACACCATTACTACCACACAACAACTAGAACACCATAATTAGTACAATACTACTACCACACCACAACTAGTTCCCCATTACTTCCAAACCACAGGCAGTACACCACTACTATAACACTACAACTAATACACCACTACCACCACATCACACTAAGCACACAACTAGTACCACACCACAACTTTTACATTACTACTATCACACCACTACTGGTACATCAGCACTAGTACACCATTACTACCACACCACAACTAGTACACCAGCACCAGTACACCACCACTACCAGTACACCAGCACTAGTACACCACTACTACCACACCACAACTAGTAAACCACTACTACTTCCACACCACAAGTAGTACACCACTACTATTACCATACCACAACTAGCACTTTCGCCACTTGGTGACAACAGTGTCGTCACCAATATTCTTACTAACTACGCTGGCGTGCGGCGCTCGGGAGTCACGAGAAAAAATATTTGTATAAAATCTATTTATTATCCGATCAACTTGGGAATAGTTTACAAATGTTTGCCATGAAATTTACGTTTTCTCTAATAGCCGAACAGCTTATTAAAGAGAACGGCGTTGCAGTGAATCATCGTGGTAAAACAATTGTATTATTGACACGACGAGTATAATCGACGTAGTTTTTATATATGTTGCCGGTCGAACGCATCCTTATGTGACCTTTAATACTTATGTTCTTATAGAACATTCTATTGCGAACACATTGGTACAAAAATGAAATACATACATCGACAAATAATGTCAGGACAGTGAATTGAATATACACTTTTCAAAGCGAGTTTCGCCGATATGCCGCCGAGGGTAACACTTCGGCCACTTCCCACACTGTTTTGGGTGGGCTACGACATTGAATCTATATTTATATGCATATGTCCGTGTAGAGAATTTTATTGCGATTCCAATGATACCACAATTAACGATGTAGGACAACTGTAGGCTTCGCAACCATTAAGAGACTGGAAACATTTTGTTGCTGTTTGGCGCTCTCGGCGAGTGATCTGAATAGTTTTTTATTTGGTGTTGATAGTCCTTATGCTTTGGCGGCATTTTATAGGTATGTTCTTATAGACAATTTTATTGCGAACACAGTGATACCAAATTTAAATACGTGCGCCTTCAATTATTGTCAGGACAGTCAAAAGAGTATACACTTTTTCGGTCTGACCGCATAGGCGCGCGAACCGCCGAAAGCCCATAGGATATGATTTTTTTTTGAATGCCGAAAGCGCGACCCAGCAAACATTTTCACGTTTATAAAACATCCTAAAAACGACATTTCATTGTTTTCAGCACGTTTATAATTACGTTTAGAAAATGTTTTTTGAGAACTTTTATATACGACCTTAGAACGTAAATAATTAACATTTCTAAAAACTTTTTTATAATCTTTTAATTACCTACATTAAAACGTTTAGGGTAAATTAGGGTATAATAATTTTTTAATTCATATCTGAAATAGAAAGGGAGAGAAAGAAAGAAGACATATCTGAGAAAGAAATGGACATCCTATATATGTATGTGTAAATTACAAATAAATAGGGTACAAAAAGAGAATTAAAATATTATATTTATTTAATTAAGAATGAGTAATACAACAAAATATGTGTAATAGCTCGAAATATATAGACTATATCTATAACAGAATATAAAAGTAAAAATTTAAAAATCTATAAAAATCTATATATGCAATATGTGAACACAATAGATTTTGTGATCAAGCAGCCTGTGATTCATGTCATGCTGAGATCAGTCTGACGTTACAAGCAGTTATTGTTACTTAAAACTAAAACAAGTAAAATTTTCCGAGTATACATATAACACTATAGTTTTTCTATGACTAATAATAAAAATCTATTAATCAAAAGTTTAGGACTAATTAACTAAAAATAAAAATCTACAAGTGAATGTAAACACAGTCAAGTATAATATTCATGTAGAAAGAGAAAGAAAAAGAGAGAGAGAAGGAAAGAAAGAGAAAGAAAGAAAGGGAGAAAGAGAGAGAAAGAAAAGAAAAAACAGTCATGTATAATATTCATATTAGCACCATACAATATAACTTAGATTAAGTAAAAATCTCAGACATTTTTAAATCAAATGAAATATGAGAGCCAGAGAGAGAGTGCCACAGAGCCAGAGAGAGAGAGCGTGAGCCAGAGCCAGAGAGAGAGCCAGAGCCAGAGAGAGCCAGAGAGAGAGAGAGAGAGAGCCAGAGAGAGAGAGCCAGAGAGAGAGAGAGCGAGAGCCAGAGAGAGAGAGAGCCAGAGCCAGAGAGAGAGAGAGAGAGCCAGAGCCAGAGAGAGAGAGCCAGAGCCAGAGAGAGAGAGAGCCAGAGAGAGAGAGCGAGCCAGAGAGAGAGAGAGCCAGAGCCAGAGAGAGAGAGAGCCAGAGCCAGAGAGAGAGAGCCAGAGCCAGAGAGAGAGAGAGCCAGAGAGAGAGAGAGAGCCAGAGAGAAAGAGAGAGAGAGCCAGAGAGAGAGAGCCAGAGAGAGAGCCAGAGAGAGAGAGAGAGAGAGAGAGCCAGAGAGAGAGAGAGCCAGAGCCAGAGAGAGAGAGAGCCAGAGAGAGAGAGAGCCAGAGAGAGAGAGAGAGAGCCAGAGAGAGAGAGAGAGAGAGCCAGAGCCAGAGAGAGAGAGCCAGAGAGAGAGAGAGCCAGAGAGAGAGAGCCAGAGAGAGAGAGAGAGAGAGAGAGAGCCAGAGAGAGAGAGCCAGAGAGAGAGAGAGAGAGAGAGAGAGCCAGAGAGAGAGAGAGAGCGAGAGAGAGAGAGCGAGAGAGAGAGCCAGAGAGAGAGAGACAGAGAGCAAGAGAGCCAGAGAGAGAGCGAGAGAAAGAGAGAAAGAAAGAGAAAGAAAGAGAGAGAGAGAGAGAGAGAGAGAGAGAGAGAGAGAGAGAGAGAGAGAGAGAGAGAGAGAGAGAGAGAGAGAGAGAGAGAGAGAGAGAGAGAGAGAGAGAGAGAGAGAGAAAGACAGACAGACAGAGACAGAAAGACACACACACAACAAAAGAGGAGACAGAACAAAATTAAGGCAAGGAGAGAAAAGACAGAACAGAAACAACAGAGAGAGGAGAGAAATGAGAAATCATTGAAGAGAAGGGGAAGAGAAACACAAGATAAGAAAAAGATACAAGAAAAATATACAAGATAAAAATGACATAAATGAATACCACAAATATAAAAAGTATAGGAAGAGAGAAGCTAGAAGAGATAGGAAACGAGAGGTGTTAGAAGAGAGGAGGAAAGGAGAGATTAAAAGACAAGAAAAACAGGAGAGAAACGTAAAAGAAATAAAAAAAAGGGACATTTGTGAGGAGAGAAAATAAAGAGACCAGAGAAGACCATATATCAAGAGTGTGAGGATAAAGACATATATTTTCTTAGTAGACATCCTCTGGCTCTTGTTGCCCCTCTTGTATACGAATTGTACTTGCAAGTTTTCCCTGAAAAGATATTAACAAAATTAATATTTAATTATTTATTTATATAAATTACACACACACAAACTTTATATATATATATATATATATATATATATATATATATATATATATATATATATATATATATATATATATATATATATATATATAGGGGGGTACCACCACTGGTGTAATTATAGGGACCCACAGCCTCAGAGAAGGGAACACAGAGCACTCAGGGAAAAACTTGACATTTAACTCTGAATACGAAAGAGTGTTCACTTCTCCTACCACCCCCTTTTTTTTTTTTATTATGATGTACACTTTATTATGCAAGGTTATACAGTTACATATCTGATTTTATACAAAAAATGAACATTAAGAGGACACAAGAAAAAGTTCGCTTCCTAGAGGCTGTAGATTTCCTCGAACTCCTCCGACGCCGGGCAGGAACCGAGGATGCAGCGGGCATTTCCCCTCTGGATCGCGACACTGAGGCGCTGAAAGAGAAAACTTGCTGCTCTAGGGTCTCTTGTGGTGTCAATGAGCTTGGAACCAAGATCCTTAAGAAACCTTCTTGCACTCTCACCCCATGGGCCTAGGGTCTCAGACCCTATTGGAACGAAATTGTACCTTTGATCTAATTGCCTGTACTTGACTGACTTTTGTTTTTCTCTGTGTGTCGCTGCGGCTCCTGCCGTGCCGGCAGAGAGGGTGATGTATGTCGTTGCCAGGGTGGATACGCAAGTATAGTCCCATGCTAACTGCCTGCCACCCTTCCACGGACGCAGTGTGATTCCGTCTGGTCGGCCGGCAAAGCTAACAGAGTCACGGTTCAGTAGGTTGCGGGGCTCTCTCTCCGCTGGACACTGAGCAGAGGCAAGGCTTCTTTTAATGATGTCGTTGACTTCGTCGTGTCTAGTGTGCCAACCACCCGATTTTCCACAGTGCAGGCCATGCAATCCATATTCGTCAGCATCTGCCTCGCCGCAAATACACCTGTGAACAGTGTGGATAGGGGCAGCAAGGCGGAGAGCGACTGCAATACGGAGCTCCTGCGGATCAAGACGTGTGCCTGTCGCAGACATAGGGACTGCCAGAAGGAAGTCCCCTGCATGGGGAGCCTGCACAGCTGTGAGGCGTGCACGATCACTGGGGGTTGTTGCTGCCTCCAGCAAAGCTGTGGCTTCTTTGTCTACAATGGGGCTGTCCCAACTGGATTGTTTCTTGGCTTTCGGCATGGCTGGTCTGAGTGCTGGGTCTGTCATGGCACCCCATTTCGTGTCACATTCCGTGTAGTGGGGGTCCTGTATCCCCGCTACATCACTCAGGGTGTCAGGTAGAATTTCCTTAACCAGGTCATCTGATGCTGAGGAGGAAGACAGGAAGGCTGGGACTGCAATTTGGGTGGCGGTGCGGACACCCAAGCCACCGAGCCTGACAGGAAGAGTGGCTTGTTTCCACTGGCATTCGTTGAGAGAGAGGTTAACAACTTTTTCCAGCATGGTCTTCAGTAGGAGGTCATACTCGTCAAGCTTTGGGTTGTTGTAAGATGGGGCGCACCTCAGAAAGTAGGTTAGCCTCGGAAGGGATAGGCATTTGGTGAGGAGATAAAAAGCATCGTGGGCATCGATGTCACCTATTCTGTCTTCCATCCTCCTAAGGTCTGCGATTTTCTTGTCGAGGATCTCCTCAATGGCGTTAGACCCGAGGGGAGCTCCAAGGAGGGTGCTGTTCTCGGCCCTAATGGCATGGGCTCCAGGCAAGGCAGACCTTATTCTAGCTACGATGTCTGGGTTGGAGGAGACTACTTCACACTTGGAAGGGTTCAGGACGAGACCCAGGCTTACTTCTTGCTCCCTTATTTTCCTGATATCTGACAAGAGGTGGTCTACGGTGCCAGCTATAGTGCCATCATCCAAAAACCAGATGTTGAACTCGCTGGACAAGCTTTCGGTGATTTCTTTTAAGACTAAGCAGAAAAGAAGGGGAGCAAGAGGATCACCTTGCTGAACACCTTCACATGATCTGATTTCATGTTCACCAAAGAGCAGTTTTGACTCGCCACTGTAGCACGATAGTATGAACGGGTAGAGGGGCCGGAAATGGCGATGTACGGCACAAAGTACTGCATCTCTTCTTACCATGTTGAAGGCATTCTTAAAGTCCAGTTTGAGCAGGGCCTTTTCATCAGAAATGTTTGTGATGTATGCTCGTGCTGCATGGGCAGCCGCTTCACAGCCTTGGGGGATTCCAAATCCTAGCTGGATTGGTTTCAGCAATTCAGCCGCTTGCTGGCTGACAACCCTCGTAGCAGCCTTGGCAATCAGGCGTCGGAGAGTGTTGCCAACAGCGATTGGCCTGATTCCTTCGTCCTTCTTTTTGAGAGCACAGAGGGAGGCACCAAAAAAGAGAGGCCTGATGACCTCAGGTATCTCACCAGCCAGACACATGTTGACGAACCTTGTGAGTTCCATAAGAAGATCTTGTGCAGCATCACCAACCGCAGGATTTAACATTTGCTTGATATGTTGAGGTTTTAACCCTGTAAAGCCGCCTGCTGACCCAGGTGGAAAAGAAAGGGCTGCTTTGTAGACCTCAGATTCACCAACTGTTAATGGGTCTGAAATGGTGTCGGCTGATGGCGGAACGATGTTGTCGCCTTGAGGGGCTCTGGGTGGGTGCTTGCTTTGCAGGGCCCGTGCTGTGGCTGAGTTTCGAGGAGCAATTTTCTCGTCACTGGTGAGGACTCTAATAGCACTTGCAGTATTTCCCTCTTCAATTTTCTTGGTGATTTGTGCTCTGATTTTGTACGTTTCCGGTATGTTGTTGTTACCATTTCTGCAGTGGGTGTGTTTTGCTCGGAGAGGCAGGCGAACTAGGTTGTCCCCCCTTGGGTATTCATTTATCGCCCTCAGGACCGAGGAAGCAAGTGATATATATATATATATATATATATATATATATATATATATATATATATATATATATATATATATATATATATATATATATATATATATATAATTTCGTAAACCTCACCCTGTAAATATTCATGTTTCTACGTGTTAAACAAGCTACGAGGATGAGGGAAGGGGATGTTCCCTCCATGCTGGATTTACCAGGAAAGAGAAAGATATATTTATCATTCAGTACCTCCTTCCTTTGGTACCTCCCTTTTCCTCCTTTCAGTACCTCCCTCCTTTTACCCAAGTGACATGGTCACTTGGGTAAAAGTGACCATGTCTTTTTGGGAATAAAGTATGCAATGCATTATAATCTGGAAGAAAATGAGCTTGAAGCAGTTGAAAAACCTGACTTGTGGAGAGGTCATTATGGGGAACTCAGATATTTCCTTAAGGAATTTGACAAACACTTGCTGTTAGGACATGAAGTAAATGAGATGTATGTCAAGTTTTGTAAAATATATGATAATGGCACAACAAAATTTATACTAAAGCAGAGATGCAGAACTAGGAAAAGGGGAAAAATTGCCCAAACATACAAGCAATACAAAGATGCGAGAAACAACAATAGCAGTAAGGAGAGGGGCAGAAAGACTATGACTTTCGGTCATATTCAACAACACAAATATACATACACACACACACATTATTGGAAAAAAATGGAATTGGAATATTGGAAAAAATAATTAAAACTAAATGGGTAGAACACCTGGAGAGAAATGATATAATTTCAGACAGACAGTATGGTTTTCGATTTGGAAGATTCTGTGTATCGAATTTACTCAGTTTCTATGATCGAGCAACAGATATATTACAGGAAAGAGATGGTTGGGTTGACTGCATCTATCTGGACCTAAAAAAGGCATTCGACAGAGTTCCACATAGAGAGGTTGTTCAGGAAACTGGAAAATATTGGAGGGGTGACAGGTAAGCTTCTAACATGGATGAAAAATTTTCTGACTGATAGAAAAATGAGGGCAGTAATCAGAGGCAATGTATCGGACTGGAGAAATGTCACAAGTGGAGTACCACAGGGTTCAGTTCTTGCACCAGTGATGTTTATTGTCTACATAAATGATCTACCAGTTGGTATACAGAATTACATGAACATGTTTGCTGATGATGCTAAGATAATAGGAAGGATAAGAAATTTAGAGGATTGTCATGCCCTTCAAGAAAACCTGGATAAAATAAGTATATGGAGCACCACTTGGCAAATGGAATTTAATGTTAATAAATGCCATGTTAGGGAATGTGGAACAGGAGAACATAGACCCCACACAACCTATACATTATGTGAGAAATCTTTAAAGAATTCTGATAAAGAAAGAGATCTAGGGGTGGTTCTAGATAGAAAACTATCACCTGAGGACCACATAAAGAATATTGTGCGAGGAGCCTATGCTACGCTTTCTAACTTTAGAATTGCGTTTAAATACATGGATGGTGATATACTAAAGAAATTGTTCATGACTTTTGTTACGCCAAAGCTAGAATATGCAGCTTTTATTTATTTATTTATTTATTTATTTATGCATATACAAGAATGTACATAAGGAATGTGAGGATACAATTATGGTAATTACAGTCTTGTAAAGCCACTAGCACGCGCTGCGTTTCGGGCAGGTCCTTAATCTAAGAAAATTTTAAGGAGGTAAATACTTGCAAAATTTATAGACAAAAAAATGATAACAGATTACATGGAATGAAAAAAAAAAAAAAGATGAGAGAAAATTATAGGTACAGTATATTAAAGCACATAGGTAGCTATGATTGATTGCAATGACAGCTTAAAATGGTAGTTGACAAAAATTGGTAGTCACAATACAGTATATGGCTAGCACATAAAAGAAGACAGCAATGAACACAATGATAAGGTTGTTTGATATTACATAAAAATTAGGAGATTGGGTACCACTAGGTACAGAGCAAATTTAAAGCTCAGTGTAGGAAACTAAATAGATGAAGTTAGGTACTTTTTGGTTTTGCTTTTAAATAAGGCAAAAGTTTTACAGTTTTTCAATTCACTAGGGAGTGAGTTCCATAGAGTGTTTACACAGATTAAGTTTGACCCTGGGGATATCAAAGAGATATTTATTTCTGGTGTGGTGATAATGGGTCCTATTACATCTGTCCAGGGAGAGTTTCAGAGCATGGTTTGCATTTAAGAACAGGGTTTTGTAAATGTAGTTGACACAAGAGAATGTGTGGAGGGAGTTAATATTTAGCAAGTTTAGAGATTTAAACAAGGGAGCTGAGTGTTGTCTGAAAGCAGAGTTAGTTATTATTCTGATAGCAGATTTTTGCTGTGTGATGATGGGCTTAAGGTGGTTTGCAGTGGTAGACCCCCATGCACAGATACCATAATTAAGATAGGGGTAGATTAGTGCATAATATAGTGAGAGGAGAGCAGAGTTAGGAACATAATATCTGATTTTGGAGAGTATACCAACTGTCTTAGAGACTTTCTTAGTTATGTGTTGAATGTGGGTGCTGAAGTTGAGTCTCTTGTCTAGGAATAGGCCAAGAAACTTGCCATCATTTTTATTACTGATGTTAATGTTGTCTATCTGTAGCTGAATTGCATTTGATGATTTGCTTCCAAATAAGATGTAGTAAGTCTTTTCGATGTTTAATGTTAGTTTGTTCGTTGACATCCATAAGTGGACTTTTTTTAATTCATTATTCACAACATTATTTAGTGTATGTGGGTTGAGGTTCGAGTAGATAAGGGTAGTATCGTCAGCAAACAATATAGGTTTGAGAATATTAGAGACATTAGGCAGATCGTTTATATATATAAGAAATAGAAGAGGTCCTAAGATGCTGCCCTGTGGCACTCCAACGGTAATTGGTAGAGTGGAAGAAGTTGTATCATTGATGGTTACATATTGGTGTCTGTCACTAAGATAGGATCGGATGTAGTCAAGGTCAAGGCCTCGGATTCCATAATGCTGGAGTTTAAGTAAGAGGTAGTTGTGATTAACAGTATCAAAGGCTTTTCTTAGTCAATGAAGAGTCCAATCGGAAACTCATTTTTGTCAAGGGCTGAGTAGATAATGTCAAGGAGACTAATGATTGCATCATTGGTACTCTTTTGGGACCGGAAGCCAAACTTGCAGGGGCTGAGTATGTCGAATTTTACGAGGTAGGAATAGAGGTGTTTGTAAATAATTTTTTCAAATATTTTTGATAGAATGGGTAGATTTGATATTGGTCTATAATTGCTTATGTCCGCCGGATTGCCTCCTTTATGGACTGGCGTTACTCTTGCTTTTTTGAGGATATCAGGGAAGGTGTGACACTCTATAGATTTGTTGAACAGTAGTGCTATGGGTGGGGCAAGGGCATGGGAGGCTCTCTTGTACACAATGGATGGAATTTCACTGGTGTTCCCTGCCTTGGTTTTTAGAGAGTGTATGATGGACACAACATCTGCCGGGCTGATTGGTGAAAGGAGAAGAGAGTTTGGATAGCTGCCTGAGAGATATGTGTTAATATGTGTCTGAGTCTGTGGGATTTTATAATAATAGAAAATAATACAGTATTTAATGAAAATAAATTCCAGCTCTTGCGCTACGGAATTTTTTTTAATATAAAAACGGAAACTATGTATAAAATGCAGTTAAATCATATCATAGAATGAAAAAGCAATGTAAAAAATTTGGTTGTACTCATGTCGGAAGACCTTACCTTTAAAAAACACAACAGAGTAGCCGTCACAACTGCAAGAAAAATGACTGGTTAGATAACAAGATCCTTTCGAACTAGAGATGCTATATCAATGATTATACTTTTTAAGACACTAGTGCTCTTTAAGAGTGGAATAGTATTCCACAATGACCGCCCCTTTCAAAGCTGGAGAAATTGCTGACCTGGTGAGCAAGCAGAGATCCTTTACTGCTAGAATCCACTCAGTAAAACATTTAAACTATTGGGTCCGACTGATATGCCTAAATCTGTATTCTATAAAGCGCAGGCGGGAAAGATACATAATAATTTACACGTGGAAAATAGTAGAGGGGCTGGTCCCAAACCTGCACACAGAAATAACATCACATGAGACCAGACGGTATGGCAGGATGTGCAGAATACCCCCGTTGAAAAGCAGAGGTGCAATAGGTACTGACAAAGAACTCTTTCAACATCATAGGCCCGAGACTGTTCAACACGCTTCCACTACACATAAGGGGCATAACTGGCCGACCCCCTCACAGTGTTCAAGAGAGAACTTGATGAACACCTCCTAAGGATACCTGATTAACCAGGCTGTGATTTATACGTCAGGCTGCGAGCAGCCGCGTCCAACAGCCTGGTTGACCAGTCTAGCAACCAATAGGCCTGATCGGGGACCGGGCCGGGGGGACATTGAGCCTGAAATCATCGCAAGGTTAGGTTATCCAGCGCTAAATGTCTGGATTTTACTAGTATGAAATGGGAGACATTTAAAGCGACATATTTAGAGACAAAAATATATTAAATTATTAATATAGCTGAAATATTGTGCTGTTGCCCTTTAGTAAATATACCAATTTTCGAATTAGCTGATTCGACGAACAAGTCATCAATAATTATTATAATAGGGGGATTCATCCCCTATTTTATCGCTGTGCATTCATTTAAAGGGCTAATAATTTTAGGATGAGCTATTATTGACCTGTTGATTAATGGATATATAAACAATGCTCGATAACTACCTCTACATATAGTGATAGTTGAGAATTCAGGATAATATTTTTGCACCACGAGTTAGTACACAAGTAAGATGAACCTCCATTAGAATATCCTGTTATGATAATTCTGCCGGGTTCATTACAAATATCGAATTGTTCTTCTATGATTAGAGAACTATCCATGACTAGTGATGGGATAATAGTGGAATAGTGTAATAATTGGTATCCATGAGGGGGGGGGGAGGGCTTTATGAAACACCAAAGTAAACATTTTTATGAGTGTATATTTATACACAACATATCGAGTACATTATTTGCATTGAACATAGTACTTGATAAGCATAGAGCATAATATAATTTTGCATAAACCCTGCAATGAGCATAATTTTACATACATCGTACGGTCCTTTAATCCAGTTCATCCAGTGGTTGTCGAGATCCAGCATTGGCTGTTTCTCGTTCACAGTAAATTTAAGTCGGTTGAGTTTTGTTGGGTTCCCAGCCATATTGGTGTCTTTAAATGAGCGTGCGGATGCTGCCGCCAAGGAAGCTGTCCGCTCTTGTCCCATCTCTCGTAAGGGCATTCCGTATTCCGACTTTTACCCGGTTATCTATTCCTCAATCCTTACCCGTTGGCAGGCTTCTTGGTTGTCTGTTACTGGTAACAAGCTACGTACTCTTAAATGTTGTGTTTCCTCGTGGCAGTCCTCCTTCCACCGTAACCGGCGGTGGGAAACAGCTCTGGCGAGGTTACGTATTGGCCATACTCGCTTAACCCATGGTCACTTGATGGAGCGCCGCCCTGCTCCTTATTGTCCTAGTTGCATTGTCCCTCTTACGGTCGTGCATGTCCTTCTTGAATGTCCTAACTTCCAGGACAAGCGTATGTCTTGCTTTCCGACCGCCCCTCGCGGTCACCTGTCCCTCGATAGAATTCTTGGTGACTCGGATACTTTTGATATCGTTCGCCTTATGCGTTTTTGTTCTCGTATTGGCATCCTTGGTGATATTTAGCGCCCTCTGATTATTTTGCGTCTTTGATGGTGCTACATAGCCTTCCCGGTTTGGTGCCTTCTTTTGATAATTACTTACTTACATACATCGTACATTTTACATACAGCATACATTGAGCATAACATAATTTTGCATAGAGCATAACATATAAGGAGCCTAACATCATTTTGCATAGAGCATATCATACATAGAGCAAAAAACATAATTTGTATAACATCATTTTGCATGGAGAATAACATTCACAATTTTTTTAGTGCAACATAGATTACCTGGTTAAGGGGAACATTTGGTTGACCATTACGGTACACGGAACAAAACATTCTTGATATTTTGTGCAACACAGGATAGGGGGGGGGGACATTTTTGTACATAGATTAGTGGTTAAAGTTAATCTCTTTTGCCATACTTGTTAAATATGGTTAACAAGTTAAATACTTGTTAAATACTTAGCACCTGCAAGACGTGAGCACAAAACTCACGTCTTGAAGGTCGTACGGCAGGTGCCTTTGTTTTGGCCCTTGACCACTTGGTATGGTTCCTCTGCTTTTGCAGTAGTATAATATATAATAATGCGGCCTACTACAACTGTGTAGGGTAAATAAGTCAACTGCTTAATCAGCAAAGCAATATACTTTAAGTAAGGGTAACATAGAAACATACAAACATATAAATGAAATACAGGCAGCCAGAAATATTATTGCTCCAGATTGAAATAACACAATATCATTATATATAAGCACTGATCACAATTTTAAAACTTAAATAAATATATGGGTATGCAATTAATGGTCTAACCAGCCAATTAGCTATGTTTCTAAACAATAAACAAGTAACAAAAACTTATAACATGACCAACCCAGCCAGCTTCACCCACTCGACTGGTGTGCATGCATGGCATGGAATCTACAGGTTACCAACTAAGAACCACATGAAATCTCTAGATACTCTTCTATCTGAGAGAAATACTTAAGAATAAAATTATAACTATACTAGTAGTAGTAGTAGTTGTAGTAGGCATCCATCAGTCTCAGGAGACTATGGAGTTGCGCTCTGGTTGTCGGTCTGGAGTGGCCTCACCAGGGCGCAAAGCCAGGGTAGGTTGATTCGGAGGAGAAGCTGTCACCCAGGCAGCAGGTCCCCCCTCTCCACGGCGCTGAAAGTCTCCAATGGAAAGGCATACGCCAATACGATTGGTCGTTCATAACTATACTAATATGCATATAACACTGCTAAGGTGTAATTATGAAATTTAGTACAACAAAGAAACTGGAATAATTACAGGTGTGAATCAGTGACACTAGGTTGATACACTGCACGCATTACTGGAACATCCCAAATACGGTCATCCCCCCATGAGACACCACGGTCTTCCCCCCACAGGAATGAACATGCAATAGCATTAGCAAAATATTACATACAGGCACACTACAGCATGCTACATTTAACTCAAACATATATATTAGAAAACAAATGGATATAATGTATAATTTTAAATAACTGAGGAAAGAAATAATGGACATATATGTTTATCATGATAAATGTTAGAATCAAATATATGGATTTATAACATCTTTCTCCCCCTCTTAGTTATTTATTGCATGGGGAATATCAAGATATCCAGTATCCAGGGATTGTGTAGGGCTTTATGTATACTGTTTATCGTTAAACACAGATAATCCTCATTTGACGGTTAAACACGTGCACATTTGCCCTCGAACATTCCAAGTGGATCTAGACTCAAATTATTCCCCAATGTTTAAATCTTTGGCATTTTTAAAAGATGCATGTGTTAGTTTGGATTGGTGGTAGGAGAGAATGCCCTTACAACAGATTTAAACCTGATCGTCTGCATAAGGATTGAATACATTTTACAACTTAGAGCGATGCATTCTTTGATGAATTTAGCTCCAAATACTGATTTCAGTAATCCTAGTTGACCTTTAAATGACTCATTGCAGTAGCATATTATTGAAATAACTATGCTAGCAGAAAGGCAGTTTATTCCATTCTTCAAAAGCATCATGACAGGTCAGTTCTATGAGATGTCCTTCGAAATGAAGTTCTCTATCCGTGTCTATATACCGCAATATAGCTTTCTCACCATAATGAGCTTTAACAGTGTTATACCAAAAATAATATAGGATCTGTTAAGCTATTTGCAATATATGGTATTTACAACTTACCCCATGTAAGTTGAGGTATCGACTTAAGGAATTCTTTCTTTACAGTACAAATGGCTGTCTTTGCTCAGTAACACACTGTATTTGAAGATGGGACTACGAGCATGTTTGAGATTATAATCCCAAGATGAGATTTGACTAAATATTGTTTATCTCGATATGTACTCGCGTTCATCAAAGATTTGCTGTGAATATCACTACTGACGTCTTTGAAAGCCTTCGACGTGATGGGACAAGCTGTATTTGACAAGATGTTCGTTTAAACAAAATCTTTGAGATACCTATTTTCCCTAAATTCATAAACTGCATTTACACTTGAGGCTTCTAATCCTAGTTCGATGAGCAGCTGGAATAAATCCAACTCACTAAGAAATCTTTTTGGGGTAGATGGGATGTAATCAATTTATTATTTTCTCATGAAGTTTTCTATGTTCAATATTTAAAAGCTCTGTGCTGTTATCAGAAACCAGATTGATGGAAATATTTGTATGCAGAAGGGTTAAATGCAAGTTATCCATTCATCATGTTACCTCAAGTTTCACATGTTTAGTATCACACACAATTCAATATCCCTCATCTCCTTTACAAGCAATATTCTCCAATTCTTGTTCGAGCAAATTATAATGTTCCACAGCTGTAATTGCCTAATTTTACCTTCGGAAAGCATTTCTGTTATGCAAGTGGCATCTATACTATTAAAATCTAAATACAAAATGTACTTGTAAAATGACTAAATACAATGACTATTTGGAACAGCACCTGTATGTCCATTCTCAACACTGTTGTCTTACGGCCGAGGTAAATCCAACTCTTAAATTTATGTGTAATAAATCATACAGTTGGGAATCAGAGATGACATCCCATACTACTTAACATTTCAGGTTGAAAGCATCACATGTGAAACTTGATAATGACACATAATGTGTAAAGCCAACTTGTGAAGCTCAAGAATAGTTTTACATCAAACAGTAAAAACATCTCACAAAACTTTCATCTTTCAACTATCAAATATACCTTTAAATACTCCTTGATAACCTTACATTCCACCAATCTAAAGTTTTCCTTAGCTTGTTCATAATCTTTTTTGATTTACACTCTCATGCTTCAAACTTTTATAACCTGCTGGGTGAGGGGGAAGAGTAGTTTCATTCAATTTATCTAAATATGTTATGTAATCATGGCAGAAAATTTGCTTACTTGTTTTTAATTCATATAATAAAATTCACAAGTTGTCTGGCGATAGCAAGCCAGGCTCACGAGTAATGAAAATTTTATATTTTGGAAAGGTAGATTCATTTTTTCATGAGCTCTCCAATGTATTTATGAAATGATCGATGGGTTCAGTCCCCAAATACAGAGATTTCTCTACAATCTTTCATTCCCTGTTGTCTCACCTCGACCATACCTTGAGGATTGGAAGGGTCCAAGTAACATTCAAAATAATGAGCAGAATGAGGGGATCTAAAGGCTCGCCCATAATTTGTGAACGTGATCTTATTGATCTGTGGGGTCAAATTCCAATATTTCTTTCACCTCACATGACTCCTTACGTAGCTCGTCCTCAGACCAAAACCATTACCATAAGAAACCACATCCCATCTGTTTTCAAACCACCTAGATAGTTATCTAAATATCTGTGATGGAAGTTAGTTTATGAAAGTAAAAATATCTGAAAGCATATTACGATTCCAGTAATAATCTACATGTAAGCTGGCAAATGAGCCTTTGTCATCAACAGAATATTCACAAGTTATAATTTTAATGTAATATAAATCATTGTTTTAAAATATAAAAAAGTATTTTCAGCATATAATGAACAATGAAAACATTTTCTTTCAAGAATTTGGTTTTCTCTAAACGGAACTCGACAGCACACTGAAATTTCGAATTCCATATTTCACATTATTGTCAATAAACATCGTATTACCGTAACCAAACATAATGAAACCCAACCTAATCTAACCTAACCAATCCTTAACCTAAAGTAACCTTAACATAACCTAACAATAAATTGAGTAGATAATAGCAGAAATTATATATTCGTCCCCAATCCATTCCTGTGAGCAGATCTCCTCCCTGAGGACAGGTTGCTGTATGGTCTTGAATAGAATTAGGTGGTAAATGAATTAAGCAAGAATGAGAAAACAATTGATTATTTGGCGCTCTGTTTATATGTCGGTGCATGATGCGGACATATTGATTGAAATCCTTGATAAGAACTTGATGCTGGTCTCCCTAGCATGAACAAAAGGACTTTAGGTGTTATATATTCCTTGCCTTTCCTTGCCAAACTAATATAGTATATATAATTTTCATTATAAAGCACAAAATAAATATAAATAAATATAAATATCAAGGTAAATTAATATGGCAAGTGGGAAATTGTATGAAATTTATAAAACAATGATTCTAATTGCCCCACAAAATAATCATGATACCTATTTAAATAAAGGGCAGGATTTCCTTGAACATGATTTGGGATGCTATACGAATTGCGTATATAACGCAATTATAAGTTGTTGAAGACATTGAAAACATCAGAATGAGGAGGAAATAAGGAGCTGGTGGGGTGATGGGTTGGTATGAGAGTTTGCTTCAGGTTCACTAGCTTCTGACTCACTCTCCGAATCAGGCTGCCAAACGAGATGCAGATTCTTTTTTTTTTTTTTTTTTTTTTGAGATATATACAAGAGTTGTTACATGGTTGTAGAGCCACTAGTACGCGTAGCGTTTCGGGCAAGTCCTTAATCCTATGGTCCCTGGAATACGATCCCCTGCCGCGAAGAATCATTTTTTCATCCAAGTACACATTTTACTGTTGCGTTAAACAGAGGCTACAGTTAAGGAATTGCGCCCCGGCCAGGATACGAACCCATGACATAGCGTTCGCGGAACGCCAGGCGAGTGTCTTACCACTACACCACGGAGACTGCCTTCACGGAGACTGAGATCTTCATCTTCGTCTGGTTGGGTTGATATAAGTAATAAAGAATAATGGTTTCAATATATATTTACTGTGTTTACATGGATATTATATTAGACAAGTAAGCTCTAGGCTTGCTTTTGTTTTTTTTTACAATCTACTCTAACAATTTATATGAATGTAATTACATGATAGCAGAAAGGCATCTTGTCTCTGAAAAAAGGTATTACAGTGATATTGTTGGTAATGTCTATTACTGTGACCTCCACAGGAACTGCAAGGCTTGGCCAGGGACCATAGCTGCCTCAAGATAATCAAGTTTGGTGAGATAAATGTCTTCTTTGGTTACTTCTCATGCAATAATTTAACATCGTTCAATTCACACTCACCTACCTATCTGTGTGCCTTGATGCCCTCCTGTCTGCCTGTCTATCTTGCCAACCTGGCTTCCCTACATGCCTGTCTGTTTACAACCTCCCTACATTCCTGTTTTCATCATCTCTCTATACATCACACCAGCCAGCCATAGGACGCCCTCAGCTCCGCTCACCCAGGAGGTATGGCAGGAAATGCAAAATAGCTCCGGTGAAAGGCTAAGTACAGGAGTTACGTAAAGAGACAAGTCTCTCAACATCACAGGCCCAAGACATTTCACCACTCTCCATCTAAACATAAAGAGAACAGAAAACACTTTTTCACCCTAAGGGTTATGAACCAATGGAACTGCATACCCGCCGAAGCAGGTAAATGTTAAAACTGTATTTTGTTTTTAAAAGCTACTTGGACAAGATTATCAAGGGAAATGAGGGACCTTCGATAAGCCGCCGGCTTCCTGTCTTCATTGAGGCCACTAGGGTTAGTGACCCTGTGGTAAATCAGGTAAAATATATAAGAGCATAACTAGCTGATGTTTCATGGTGATCAAAAAATTATTTTATAAACACCTCCAAAAGATACCTGATCAACCGGGCTGTGATTCATACGTCAGACTGATGATAGTGGCTTCTAACAACTGTAATAATAATAATAACAACTATAAACATCAAACGAGAAGCCTGGTCACAAAGCAAAGAGTATATAGATCCCCGGAACCACCATAATGTAGAAACAAGGTTGTTAATATCGTGTCCCCAATAAGCCCGTGTGGTCACCTCACCCACCGGTGAGGTGACCTAAGGAGCCGGTCGGCCGAGCGGACAGCACGCTGGACTTGTGATCCTGTGGTCCTGGGTTCGATCCCAGGAGCCGGCGAGAAACAATGGGCAGAAGTTTCTTTCACCCTATGCCCCTGTTACCAAGCAGTAAAATAGGTACCTGGGTGTTAGTCAGCTGTCACGGGCTGCTTCCTGGGGGTGGAGGCCTGGTCGAGGACCGGGCCGCGGGGACACTAAAAGCCCCGAAATCATCTCAAGATAACCGGGAAACACGGTGGCCAGTATGAGCCTGTGACTGGAGACTGGTGTAGCAGTGAACCGAGTGTGACCGCGGCTCACATAGCTCACCTCACCACACGCTTTATAATATATTTCGGTGCAAGCTATAACATTGGTATAACTTGCATCGAGTGATTATATCTCTCCAGATTACATGCACCATGTGACCATAAATCCCCCATGCAAGTTTCCCCACCGCTCAGAGTCAAGTTAAAACAGTTTCGACCAGTCAGCCTCATGTGCTGCTGTTCTCGATCCTACTGCTGCTGGATGCATACCTAATAGTACTTGTTGTACAATAATAGTGCACAAGAGAATAACTCCTAGCTCCGCCTCAACAATCATGCATCTGGAACTCTTTTATTCATTATTTTCTTTGATTTTGGAATGTCATGTTTTCAAATTTTAATTTCTACTTAGCTCGGCCAACTCTTCGTTCACCAAGCCACGGTGAAGATATATATTTTTAATAGATCAGTTAAAGGGCGATTTAAGTAGGATCATTGGAACGCATTTGTCTCACTAATTCATTGTATATATTTACCATTTTATTGCTATAATTATCTATGTATTGTGCCTGTGTATGTGTGCTGTATCAGATGGGCCATTGTGCGACATCAGATGGGCCAATTGGCTGCATCTGATGGGCCAATGGGCCGTCTGCGCTGTCCACGTATTGTACCTCACCTTACTTCACCACTCTCTCCTGCCTATTTATACCCATCACTCGATCTGTAAAATCACTCCTTCTGAAGATGTATTAATATACGAAAGTACTTAAGGAAATTCCTGTTTCATTTTTCCTCCGTGGTCTGACATTGTCACATTTTTAATCACGTGTTTACTTTCGCGATATACACACACACACACATATATATATATATATATATATATATATATATATATATATATATATATATATATATATATATATATATATATATACATTGATCCTCATAACAATGTTTCTTTTCATCAATAATTGGCACACAGATGTGGTGGATTACGAGAGTCTGCCGGGGTTGGTGGCCCAGGTGCAGGAGGCTGTAGGAGCCGGAGGTCTCAATGTGCTCATCAACAATGCTGCCATCATAGACACATGCTCCTCACAGGTGTTTGGTGTTCCCCTGGAGCAACTGGAGCCGCAGATGGTCAACAACATCCTGGAGACGAACACCACAGCGCCACTCATGCTCATAAAGGTAACGGAACCATCCTAATATAGATGAAACCTTTCCTAGTTTCATATTGAACTTGAACCTTGGAGACGTTTTTATTATATTGCTTCAATAATTGAGTATTACTTTTAATATGTTGATATTATCACAATAGTCATAGGGACGTGAGATCTCGCCACCCATCACTAAATACTGCAATTATTCTCGCTTAAACTGTAGTGCAAGTGTGGGGGAGATTGAGCTGGGGACACAGGAGTATGTGTACCGAATATAGGAGTATGTGACGAATACTCCCCCCCGTGTACCGACGGGTGTATTCGTCAGCTCAGTGCATACACACTGAGCATTTAGTTTAATTCAGGAATAAAACATACTGACTGGGTTGTTCTGTAAGTTAAATTTGTGATTTTAATAACCCTTCTGAGCTCGATAGGCCTTAAAGCCAACACTGAACCAACTAAGCTGATGACCCATCTTTCTAAATTCTTCCCATAATGGATAAAATGTGGTCTGGGACCTGGAGATCACACGGAGTCATGCCCCAGAAAACGAAAATGAAATAGTTTGGCTGTGTGGTACCTATGGGAGAAGAGTTTGATGTAATAGATATATATAAAACGAAGATCAAAATGATGGATGAAATAAGGTAAATATTACATAATTTGGGAAAGAAAGTAGGAATAATGAAAATGTATACTTGTTAACCGTGGAAGTGACTGCAATAAATGATTACTCATGTTGCAGTTCAAAGTGCTTGATCTTACAATTTGAAAAGGTAAAAATGGTTGCAGTGACTGAGAAAAAGCCTTGTTTCTTGGGTAATTTACAAAATCAGATACGTTTAATAACAAGACATTATAAAATGAATGATACAGCAAGAAAAAGTCTGTACAACTGCCTTGAACAGGAAGCTTAATTGGCTTATGGCAGTTCGCTTTGGCCATGCTTGATCTTCCCAAGGATGCTACTCAAAACTGTCTTCTAACCACGAGATACCTATTTACTACTAGGTGAACCAAGGCATCAGGTTTAAGAAAACGTGACAAAACGAATGTATTAAAGCTTACATGTTACAGGGTGAGTGACATGATCTTGTTACACTATGTTTAAGTCAAGAAAATCAGTCAATGGAATATCTGGAGGTTAGTCTGATCACAGGATTTTTCACTCTAACATTAGATTTGATGGTATAGGATGTTACGGTGCCCTCTCCTATTTCTTTCGTTTGCCGGCTTAAAGAGTCATATCAGCTCTCCCTACTGATTCTCTGAGGTTCAGGGAGTCTAATGATATATGTGGCGACCAGACCGGCTGCCAGTTAAGGGAAGGAAGTTATATTATAAGTTGTAAATAAAGGAAAATTGGCGCCCTGTTATAAAATGAAACAGTATCCCCTACGGCGGATATGACCTTTTGGAAGGGACACAAGCCGATCGCGGATTGGCCGACGTAGGTCGCGGGCGACAAATCAGGGCCCGCCATGACGTCACCGAGTGCCCCGGGCGGCGCCAACGTGAGAGTTGTTCTGACTTTGGAAGCGACAGGACGCGCCTCGGTCTGCTCTCAAGGATTGGAGGCTCTGCAAGCCTTGTTCAGTGGATTGAGCTGGTCATCGCAGCCCATCATAGTTATTGGAGACCCTGCGCTTCTGGGAAGCAAAAGAGGAACCAAGTTCAGTGAGCAGAGAAGGCTAAACTTGGAAAATAGTCGGCGACGACGCTGGGCGGCGCCGCTGGCTGGACGTTGAGGTCTGGAAGATGGGCGGGCAGGCCTAGCTGTGACTGGGGTCACATCCACTGAGAATCTTGGAAGGACGACACCGTGCCTAGGACAAGGAGCAACGCCTTGTGGGAGAGGCGAGTGTGGGGAAAAATAGTGATTAGCTCAGCGCCCATCGATGAACCAGGATTGGGGCAGCTGAATCTCAGGGATTGGAACGGCGACGACGCGAAGGCTTCACGACACCTGAGGACCTGTGGAACGTCCTGGATCGTCAAGGATCGACCCAAGGAAGCGTGGGAACCTCACACCATCGAGGGACAGGCGTCGTGAGCCAGGAATGTAAGGTAGATCATTTTCCCTCCCATTACCCCTTGTATGAGTAGGCTAGTTAGGCCACAATATTTGCTTGTGTATGTGGCAGCAAGACTTGATTACTTTAATAGTAGAATAGGCTGCAAGGCAGCTTGTGTCCAGGACTGTCAGAGAGGACAGTGTGTATGGATGGCAGGACAGTGAAGAAGAGGTGCCGACGTGGTGAAGAGGCCCTCCTGTGAGAGTGTGAGACTCCTGTCTTTCTGCCCAGTTGAAGGAGTGTTGGAGGTCGTGGAAGAAGAGGCTGACGATCTCCAGACTCATTATCCATATTCCATATTCATGTATTACTTGTGATTGTGTGTGTGTGTTCATGTAATTTGCATCAGTAAATCCACACATTTTATTACTGTGTTTGAGTGTGCCTCCATTTATGATATTTCTCTATGAGCATACATTTCTGGCTACAAACAATATATAATACACCCACTGAACTGCGTTGCTGGGGCGCAGATATAATAACCCAGCTGGCGACCTTGCTAAGAGGAAGATAGAGAAGACAGGCGGGAAAGGAGTTCCTGCAACCCTTTTTTGTCTGGCAGGCAAGACTCAGGGAGGTTATGGTTATAGGTAAGCCTGAGTCTTCCTTCACTCCCCCACGGGTCTAGGCCGGAACTGTTAACAGCAGTTTCCCCGTGTTTGACTGAAGGGCTTCCAGGGTGAATCAGTGGCACCCCTTTGTGGTGGAAGCAAAGACCTGCGGAGGTGGGCATTGTTGGTCCTCTCTTGTGTGACCAAGGAGACTCCGGTGAATCCAGGGAGTCGGAGGGGCTGAGTATTTGGGCCTTTGAGCCCCTAGCAGCCGAGTGTTAGCAGAGCCCCGGACCGCCCACCCCCACGTGACAAGAGAACTGGCGACCTTGCCAGGATTCGAACCCCAGTAGCCAAGAACTGGGAACTTCGCCAGGAAGTGTGGACCAAATTTCAAGACAAGTGTTGCCAGGGTACTAATACAGTGTGGCCAGTGAATTCGGTGGTACTGTTACTCAACCGGCTAAGGGACTGAAACGGTGAAATTAGTGCCTACTAACTTGTCTGTGCTGTCGTGTATGCTCAATGATATAGAGATGGAGGAGGACAAAGTAAAGAAATTTATTGACACAAGGGACGAGAGAATTTTGGAAGAGTTTACCAAGGCCCAGCTCCAACAAGTGGCAAACCACTTTGGGATCAGGTTGAGGACGACTAAGGTAGCGGAGCGAAGGATAGAGATCATGGCACGGCTCACAGCTCGAGAGGAAGCGACGGGAGAGGAGCCATCTCAAGAGGAGCCGTCCCGAGGAGAGCCGTCGCAAGGTGAACCGTCCCGACTAGGGCCTCCCCAAGCGCCTACCAGTGTGGAGAGAATTCACAGTGAACATGGGAGCAGTGGAAGGTCCAGCTGTAGTAAGAGGAGCCTGCAACTGGAAATAATGAAGATGCAACTGGAAGCCCAGCTGCGACGAGAGGAGAGAGAAGCGCAAATGCAGCGAGAGGAACGTGCGGCTGAGCTGCAGCGAGAGGAACGTGCGGCTGAGCTGCAGCGAGAGGAGCGAGAAGCTCGGCTGCAGCGGGAAGAAGGAGAGAGACAACTGCGACTGGAGGAGTGTTACGGCCCTCTCGGGACGCAACGGGGTTCTTACTCTGATGTAGTTAGAGGAAGATATATATCCGGCCCCAAGCCAGTAGAGGCTATCAAGGGATGCGATCCGTGACGCAAGTAACTTAAAGGGAGTAGGGAAAGAAAGGTAAGAACTTAATATAATATAATATAACCGTCACCATTTAAATATATAAAAGTAAAACGTACACAAGGGGGAGGGGTATTAACACTTTACAAAGGGGATCAACACTGTAGTCTTCTGCTGGAGACTATGGATCCTTGAAGCTAGGTGCTGAGTCCGCGGTGCTTTCTTCGTGGCCTCAAGACGTGTCCTCTGAGAACGCCGAGTCTACCCTGGCCACAGGTCAGCCACAACACAGGTCCACTTGGGGCACCGTCGTGGAGGCCGTCAACCACACGTCCAGCAGGTCTGCTGGCAGGTACTGAGCCACCAAGGCTGGTACGGCCACTCCAGGAACGATAAAAGGGGTACGCCCTAGACAGGAGTCTCGTGTGATATCACCAATCACCCTCCTGTCCTCAATACCCCAGTGGATTATCGTCTCCAACCGTCGGTCCCGGGTAAATCCTTCCACTGCCACTCCACTGGCAGGCTTAACACACCACAGTGTTCTTCCGGGGGGACGACGTCGCAACAGCTGCAGCAAACTTCACTGTATGGAGACTGGCTGCCTCGGGTAGACTGACTTCACCTTCAACACAGTGGTCCCAGGTCGGCTCTGTAAGCAGACACGTCATCAATAATGGACACTAATACACCACACTCACAGGCTCAGATACTAACACCTGACGCATCCAGTCCATAGATGGCGCTGTCGTCGGAGCACCACCTTACCAGAGGTCAGGAGCGGCGGTGTTGAGTGCTGAACCAGACTGGAAACTGGTCCTCGAGGCCAGTACACGCTGTCCTCACTAGGTGTCGTCGTTCGTTTGGCGGGGGTTTCGGGAGCTGACCCACAGATGGCGTGTTTGTCACTGCTCCAGGCTCGGACGCTGAATCCGGGTCCGTAACAAGGAGATAAGTGCAAAGAAAGAAGTCGAATTGCGTCGCGTTGAGCGTGGTCTGCCCTCACTACCTGCACGGCGGGATGACCTCAAGGTAAGGGAACGTGACTTACCTACGTTCGAACCACAAGAAGCTGAGGCGTTCTTCGAACACTTTGAACGGATAGCAACTCTGAAGGAGTGGCCGGAAGATGATTGGGCTGCTCTGGTCCAGGGCAGGTTGACTGGTGAGGCCCGGGAAGCCTATAACATGCTGGACCTAGAGGAGTGTACTAGTTATGACGCGATTAAGAATGCGGTTCTCCATTCATTCCGGCTGACTCCGGAGATGTACCGGAAGCGGTTCAGAGAGTGTACAAGAGCGTCGGGAAAGACTTACGCCGAGACCGCCAGGGATATGGAACGGAAATTCCTACGATGGTTGAAGGCGGAGGAAGCGGAGTCGGTGGATGATATCAAACGACTGATAGTGATGGAGAAGTTTATGTCAGTGCTCCATCCTGAGTTGCGAGTAAGGTTGAGAGAAGCAGGTATTAAGGACCTGAAGGCTGCAGCGGATCGAGCCGACATGCTGGAGGAGGCACTACATATCAGGAGGGAGGAGCCGCCCAGACACTCGCCTTACCCCAGGTCGGGAGGGAACTTTAGGAGTTCAGGAGGAGCGAGGACGAGTGGGGACTCTCCCATGAGTAGTGTGCCCGATGAAGTGACGCGGTTCAAGAGCTCAAGAGACGCGGGGAGGAAGCCCCAAGCTGTGGGCAGTGGACCTAACTCGGGAGCGAGTGCTGCAGTCCCGGATACGACGACAGGGAGTCCAAGGAGGACCCAGGGGACGTCTGCAAGTGGTACCGCCAGAGTGATTAGCGAGTGGCCGCCCAGGGGAGGTGGCCGATGCTACAACTGTGGTGTGAGAGGACATTATGCCCGCGAGTGTGAGGAGCACCAAAGGAATGTAGGATTAATGTTGGAAGAGGAGAGAGTGTTTGTTCACACCCCATATTATAGTGGACCCAACGTGAATGGTTGGGAAATGAAGTTGGGTGAACATCCCTTCGTTTTCGGGGCCAACGTGAAGTTTGGAAAATCAGACCCAGTGGAGGTTGCCGTGCTTCGAGATACGGGTGCTGACATAAGTATGGTGACCAGGAGTATTCTCCCCAAGGAATTTAATGATTCACCTGTGGGAGTGGTGAGGATACGCAGTGTGGGGGAGGAATACAGGTTGCCACTTCACGAAGTACAGCTGATTGCCGACTGCGGAGTCGAGAAAGCTATAGTAGCTGTAGCCCCTAAATTACCCCTAGAGCATGTACAGATGGTGCTGGGAAATGACCTCGGAGGAGGCAGGATACAACCCGATTGGGCCAGGAGTGCCTATGTTGCAAGCAGCGGTACAACCCTGCCGGGTGAGGTATCGGTCGTTCCAGATGGTAGTGAGGAAGCCGACTTCGCCAGGGGAAACGTCGCCAGAGACGACGACAACGAGGGCGAGAGTGCAGAGAGGTCGTCGGAGGTTGTGGAAAACCCCGACGGGGACCTCCGACTAAGCCTGATGATGCGTGTGGAGAAGTGGCGAGGAGCAGCTGTACAAACGCCTGGGGCGGTGAAGAGGCTGCAGACCGCACTCCCTCCATACAGAAACGTGAATAAGGTAAGCTCAGTGGATGAGCGAACGGCAGTGAGGGGCAGAGTGGAGGAGCCACGACGCAAGGCACCCTATGCCGGCCAGATGAATAGTGGTAGGTGCAAGATGAACCACCGTGGTGAGGTGAGCCACAGGGAGGTGGATGAGCCCAACCACGAACCGAAGAAGACGTCTGCAGGGAAGAGAATCTCATGGAGGAGTGAAGATGTTCGCCGGGAACGAAGGAGCGAGTGGTATAGGAAAGGCAATACGAAGAAAGCAGGGAATAGGTACACCCAGGGTAGGCGCCAGCCTAACCAGAGGGGCATTGGGCCATCGCAAAAGCCTAGTGTGGAAGAGAGGAAGCTGCTGGATGGAGTACAGGTTACAAGTGCCACTGTGAGGAGACAACGCACCTACGGGAGAAGAGGAACCGAGAAGAGAGAAGATTGGCGAAGAGGAGATCATGAGAGGAAACATGGAGTACCTGTAGGACGCAGTGGAAATGCAAGACTATCTCGGAGTGCACGACGCGGTGGAGGCGCTGCATGCACTGAATCTTACAGTGGTAACGAGCCGTGGGAGTACACCCGTAGCCACGGAGAGGGGATTTCTTGTAGGTGTTCAGGGAACACCCATCACACCCGGTACTATGCGAGGTGGAGATACAATGAGGCAAATGACTGGCAAGGTGGTACGAGCCACGTCACCAACTGGAGGAGTGACACTTCAGGAACGGAGGGAGCAAGAGTATAGATTGCCCTCTTGCGTGCTGCTCTTCCGATATGACTCTTATTTTAAGGGGAGGGGTATGTTACGGTGCCCTCTCCTATTTCTTTCGTTTGCCTGCTTAAAGAGTCATATCAGCTCTCCCTACTGATTCTCTGAGGTTCAGGGAGTCTAATGATATATGTGGCGACCAGACCGGCTGCCAGTTAAGGGAAGGAAGTTATATTATAAGTTGTAAATAAAGGAAAATTGGCGCCCTGTTATAAAATGAAACAGTATCCCCTACGGCGGATATGACCTTTTGGAAGGGACACAAGCCGATCGCGGATTGGCCGACGTAGGTCGCGGGCGACAAATCAGGGCCCGCCATGACGTCACTGAGTGCCCCGGGCGGCGCCAACGTGAGAGTTGTTCTGACTTTGGAAGCGACAGGACGCGCTCTCAAGGATTGGAGGCTCTGCAAGCCTTGTTCAGTGGATTGAGCTGGTCATCGCAGCCCATCATAGTTATTGGAGACCCTGCGCTTCTGGGAAGCAAAAGAGGAACCAAGTTCAGTGAGCAGAGAAGGCTAAACTTGGAAAATAGTCGGCGACGACGCTGGGCGGCGCCGCTGGCTGGACGTTGAGGTCTGGAAGATGGGCGGGCAGGCCTAGCTGTGACTGGGGTCACATCCACTGAGAATCTTGGAAGGACGACACCGTGCCTAGGACAAGGAGCAACGCCTTGTGGGAGAGGCGAGTGTGGGGAAAAATAGTGATTAGCTCAGCGCCCATCGATGAACCAGGATTGGGGCAGCTGAATCTCAGGGATTGGAACGGCGACGACGCGAAGGCTTCACGACACCTGAGGACCTGTGGAACGTCCTGGATCGTCAAGGATCGACCCAAGGAAGCGTGGGAACCTCACACCATCGAGGGACAGGCGTCGTGAGCCAGGAATGTAAGGTAGATCATTTTCCCTCCCATTACCCCTTGTATGAGTAGGCTAGTTAGGCCACAATATTTGCTTGTGTATGTGGCAGCAAGACTTGATTACTTTAATAGAAGAATAGGCTGCAAGGCAGCTTGTGTCCAGGACTGTCAGAGAGGACAGTGTGTATGGATGGCAGGACAGTGAAGAAGAGGTGCCGACGTGGTGAAGAGGCCCTCCTGTGAGAGTGTGAGACTCCTGTCTTTCTGCCCAGTTGAAGGAGTGTTGGAGGTCGTGGAAGAAGAGGCTGACGATCTCCAGACTCATTATCCATATTCCATATTCATGTATTACTTGTGATTGTGTGTGTGTGTTCATGTAATTTGCATCAGTAAATCCACACATTTTATTACTGTGTTTGAGTGTGCCTCCATTTATGATATTTCTCTATGAGCGTACATTTCTGGCTACAAACAATATATAATACACCCACTGAACTGCGTTGCTGGGGCGCAGATATAATAACCCAGCTGGCGACCTTGCTAAGAGGAAGATAGAGAAGACAGGCGGGAAAGGAGTTCCTGCAACCCTTTTTTGTCTGGCAGGCAAGACTCAGGGAGGTTATGGTTATAGGTAAGCCTGAGTCTTCCTTCACTCCCCCCCGGGTCTAGGCCGGAACTGTTAACAGCAGTTTCCCCGTGTTTGACTGAAGGGCTTCCAGGGTGAATCAGTGGCACCCCTTTGTGGTGGAAGCAAAGACCTGCGGAGGTGGGCATTGTTGGTCCTCTCTTGTGTGATCAAGGAGACTCCGGTGAATCCAGGGAGTCGGAGGGGCTGAGTATTTGGGCCTTTGAGCCCCTAGCAGCCGAGTGTTAGCAGAGCCCCGGACCGCCCACCCCCACGTGACAAGGAGAACTGTGTCTCATATAGATTCAAGAGTTATAATACTAAAAGTTGATATGTTGAGGGAAACGCAGTTGGTCAAGGAGCACGAGAATGGAGTTGGTTGTGATCTCGGAGCAACAGAGTTGGAGAAATAACGTGTGGATAAAGGAAGCAAAAACTTGTATAAGAATGCCTAGAATGTGTGATTTGTTGTATAAACTGATAAAAGATAAGAAAAAAGTTGTGGGGGATGGGGTTAGTCTCAAGTGCAATTGATGATGTGACCAAGGAGTGAATCTCAGTTTTTGGTGGCGAGTGTAATCTTGGGTGGCGAGTGTAATCTTGGGTGGCGAGTGTAATCTTGGGTGGCGAGTGTAACCTTGGGTGGCGAGTGTAATCTTGGGTGGCGAGTGTAATCTTGGGTGGCGAGTGTAATCTTGGGTGGCGAGTGTAATCTTGGGTGGCGAGTCTAATCTTGGGTGGCGAGTCTAATCTTGGGTGGCGAGTCTAATCTTGGGTGGCGAGTGTAACCTTGGGTGGCGAGTGTAACCTTGGGTGGTGAGTGTAATCTTGGGTGGCAAGTGTAACCATAACAAAGTAGCGAGTGACACTCGCTACTTTGTTATGGACTACACTTCCCTGTTTACCGTGTGGTTTTTAAATGTCTACACACTTCCGACAGGACCTCTAGTCTTGAACCACCTTCTCTCACTTTTAATTCTAGGTGGTAGCCGCTTATCAACACTAGCTCTGGATTCTACTGACAAGTATGCCCAGGAAAGTGTGGGGAGAGTGACCCAGGTGAACTAAATGTGAGCCTATTGACAGTAAAAATTCGAGAATTAGAAATAAATCGTGAAATCGCATGGAAAAGGTCAGAATTAGAAAGAGAAGAAAGGAGAGAAAGGAAAGAGAAAGAAATTGAAAAAAAAAACATGAAATTGAATTTTAAAAAATAGAACAGGAAAGAGAGAGAGAGAGAAAGAGTAGACAGGGAGAGAAAAAGACAAGAATGGGAGAGAGAAAGACAAGACAGGAGAGAACGAAAGACAACACGAATTGGAAGTGCTAATATTAGGTGGGAGAAGGGAATCAAGTAGTTTTGACTTAGTGCGGAATAAAAAAAAAATGGTGCCTAAATTCAATGAGAAGGAGGTGTTTAAAGTTCTTTGCTGCCCTCAAGAGGGTAGCTGCCTCATTGGACTGGCCGAGGGACTTTTGGGCTATTATGTTTCAATCAGTGCTGACTGGGAAAGCCCAAACAGCGTACTCCACACTGTCAGTAAGTGACTCGAGTGACTATGACGCTATCAAGAAGGTAGTGATGATGGCTTACCAGTTGGTGCCTGAAGCATATAGTTAGAATTTTTGTAACTTTAAGAAAATAGCTAAGCTCACTTTTATGGAGTTCGCTTGCATTAAAGAACGATTATTTTTCGATTGTTACGCGTCACGGAAGGTTGAGACTAAGGAGCAGCTGCAACAACTTATCCTGTTGGAATACTTCAAGGAGTGCCTATCAGGTGATCTGAAAAGGTACTTGGAAGAACAGCAAGTAGCCACCATGATGCTGGTGCTGCAGCCACCATGATGCTGGTGCTGCAGCCACCATGATGCTGGTGCTGCAGCCACCATGATGCTGGTGCTGCAGCCACCATGATGCTGGTGCTGCAGCCACCATGATGCTGGTGCTGCAGCCACCATGATGCTGGTGCTGCAGCCACCATGATGCTGGTGCTGCAGCCACCATGATGCTGGTGCTGCAGCCACCATGATGCTGGTGCTGCAGCCACCATGATGCTGGTGCTGCAGCCACCATGATGCTGGTGCTGCAGCCACCATGATGCTGGTGCTGCAGCCACCATGATGCTGGTGCTGCAGCCACCATGATGCTGGTGCTGCAGCCACCATGATGCTGGTGCTGCAGCCACCATGATGCTGGTGCTGCAGCCACCATGATGCTGGTGCTGCAGCCACCATGATGCTGGTGCTGCAGCCACCATGATGCTGGTGCTGCAGCCACCATGATGCTGGTGCTGCAGCCACCATGATGCTGGTGCTGCAGCCACCATGATGCTGGTGCTGCAGCCACCATGATGCTGGTGCTGCAGCCACCATGACTGAAGAATATATTTTTAACCCATAGACTCGGTAAGGTATGTTTTAAAGACCTTCTCAAAACCTTTTATCAAGTATAAGCAGGAGCAGAGATCCGCGTCCCACATGATACCGTGATGAAAACCCCAGGTAGTCCACGACGAACAAGTCCAAGGAGAGACATAGTGTGTTGGACATAGTGCGTGGGAAGACAGGAAAAGTGTCTGCTAAGTGAAAGAGCAGGGCAGGTAACGACCTGCATAGGGAAATTATGTTGGGGAGTTGTGTGACACCACCAGTGGAAACCCCGCTCCCTATGGACAGGCAGGTGGGAGAAACCACGATTGTTTGCCCCAGGGAGCCGGTCGGCCGAGCGGACAGCACGCTGGACTTGTGATCCTGTGGTCCTGGGTTCGATCCTAGGCGCCGGCGAGAAACAAAGGGCAGAGTTTCTTTCACCCTATGCCCCTGTTACCTAGCAGTAAATAGGTACCTGGGTGTTAGTCAGCTGTCACGGGCTGCTTCCTGGGGGTGGAGGCCTGGTCGAGGACCGGGCCGCGGGGACACTAAAAAGCCCCGAAATCATCTCAAGATAACCTCAAGATAACCCATATACTTCGAAAGGATATGAATCGAGTGACTAGTGTGGCAGGTCAGTAGTAATTCTCAGAGATAGTGGAGCAGCCCAATCTCTGATTCTGAAGATCTCATTACCCAAGGAAGTGCCTACTGAAGAAAAGAAAAGTGCCGGACAGTCTTAACAGCATTGTGGGCCCCTGGGCAAACCAGTGTGCTGGGGCCCCTATGACAACCACTCACAGGAATTAGAAGTAAATGGGCGACCATTTTAAACATATATTTATTTTATTGATACTTCAACATAATCAATGTCATAAACAATGCTTTACAGCATGGGAGCCGGTCGGCCGAGCGGACAGCACGCTGGACTTGTGATCCTGTGGTCCTGGGTTAGATGCCAGGCGCCGGCGAGAAACAATGGGCCAGAGTTTCTTTCACCCTATGCCCCTGTTACCTAGCAGTAAAATAGATACCTGGGTGTTAGTCAGCTGTCACGGGTTGCTTCCTGGGGGGTGGAGGCCTGGTCGAGGACCGGGCCGCGGGGACACTAAAAAGCCCCGAAATCATCTCAAGATAACCTCATGATAAGATGTTTGTAATGTTAAAACATTACAAACATGCTGTATAGCAGCAACTAAGCAACATGATAAACATTTGAACAATACACAAGGCTTGAAAAGCACAATAATACTCAGTAAGCTACACAGATTAGATGGAAAAGTATGAAATTACTACGAATTTCTTATTATAACAAGCATTTGCGGCATTTCTTTTCAGAGAACTGTTTTATTATTGGCTTCAAGTCACTGGTCTTCAAGATGTCATTTTCCATGCACAGGAGTGAAAGCCAGTTCAAAAGATGCTGCCCTATTGAGCTACGAAGCAAATTTTTCTATTAGTTTCAGTCTTGAAAAAGAACGTTCTCCTGTACAGTTGGTCACCATCATGCACATGAACACTTCGTGTGCAAAGTCAACATTCGGGAATACAGATTTAAAATTCTCCGAAATTATTTTCCTGTACAGTGCAGGGAGAGTCACACAATATTCATCAAGAGCCAAGTAGTGCTTGAGATTCTTGAGGTTATCTTGAGATGATTTCGGGGCTTTAGTGTCCCCGCGGCCCGGTCCTCGACCAGGCCTCCACCCCCAGGAAGCAGCCCGTGACAGCTGACTAACACCCAGGTACCTATTTTACTGCTAGGTAACAGGGGCATAGGATGAAAGAAACTCTGCCCATTGTTTCTCGCCGGCGCCCGGGATCGAACCCGGGACCACAGGATCACAAGTCCAGCGTGCTGTTCGCTCGGCCGACTCTAATCTATATTTGGACACATGATCCTGGCTTTGAATTCATATTCAGTAAATTTGTCTCTAGTTTCGTGAAGATAGATTTTTATTGACTCAAGAAAATTCGTGGCAACAAGGATGTTCACATCGTTTGATTGCAGGACCTTGTTTAATTTGTTCATTCTTTCTGGCATGCCATTCCAAAGAATTGTGAGAAAGATTGTTGCCAGGTTTTAAAATTTTTTGCTCAATCCTTCTGCCTCTCGCCTTGTATTCACTTGCTGTTCATTATCAGCTGATAGAGAATCCAGTGCATGTTTTATTTTCTCAATACCACCATACAGAGCATGAACAGCATCAAAATGTGCTGACCATCGTGTGTCAGACAAACGCTTGACCACAAAATCTTTTCCTAAGGATGATGTCAATACATTCCAGTGATGAGTAGAACCAGCAAAATGTTTATACAGATTCTGAACAAAATAAAACAAAATATGACAATCTGTAGACAACACTCTGGTACTTTAACTCCCACCAAGTTCAGGCTGTGAGTGAAGTTCACAAACACAATGAACTGAGTTCAGTGTGTTCAGTTCAGAGGCAAACTGATGTCATATGGCAAACTCATTGAGTTGATGAATCCGTGCTTGCAGTCCAGTGTATTGTCTTGACATATTTGAGGCATTATTGTATGACTGACCACGGCAGTTTGATAGTGGGATTTTTTTCTCATTAAGAAAATCCACAAAAGTGTCTGATTGATCCTTTGCTCCATGTGAAAAGATGGGGATGAACATCAAGAAACGTTCTACACACTCACAGCCTTAATGTTTCGGACAGTATATGTCAGATGATCTGTGTGTGAGATGTCTGGAGTAAAATCTACACTTATTGAATAATACAGTAACTCCTTTACGACTTCAAGAATTTTTTTTTTATCTTTATTTAAGAAAATACAATATAAATTACATATACATAAGTTTTACAAGGCAATTATACATTACAATTCTTAGTGAACAAGTGTTTCAGTAGTACAGAACAATATCTTAAAAAAAAAAAACCTGAATGTTATACTTATTTACATATAAACGATTTACAAAAATTGGAGAATAACTTTACATTAAAATACAGGGGAAATTATTACATTTATATATATTTTATATAATTCTCAGTAAACAAGTTTTCCATATCATCACCGATCATGAGCCGTAAACCCTTATACCTGATCCTGCCTCGCAAGAATTTCAATATTTTGTCTACTGAGTAACCTTCCTGCCTGCCTATCCACACACAAAAAATGTAATCAGAAAGTAACATAATTATTGTATTCCTAATTTTCTTGCATTTTATGTCAATATGAAACATTAAAAACCTCATTAACTCCACTCTAATACTTGGTCCATATAAAGCTTTAAGAGTGTCTCTAATCCAGTTTACAAGAACAACTTTCTGCTTACAGAAATAAAATATATGCATATTATTCTCAATTTCAGTACATTGGTCACATCTATTGTTGTCCTTAATGCCCAACATCAACAACCTATCATTAGTAGGAAGGCTCTCATGAATATAGCGATACAACAGCTCACGTTGTTTTGGGGCAATAAATTTTACATGAAGGTTTGCCCAAATTACTTGCCAGCTAAAGAGTGGATATGCCTCCTCTACTCTAGGAACTATATTTGGCAGTATAACATCATACACTTGTTTACTGTTCATCATTAAAAAACCTTCAATATTACAAATCTGCCTGAGAACATCAATTGCACATGAATAAAAGTGCGGTGAAATAAAGGCAAGGTCAGTATACTCTGGCATATGTATCAAATAGCTAACACGTAATTTACAATAGTAATGTCCTAGCGCATTTACACTATCCCTCTGCATTATCTCCTTTCTAAAGGTAACACATAAGATTGCCAATGACTTATGGTACACATTCAGTATTCCTATTCCACCGTTTTTCTTACCTTTACATAGGGTAGTTCGTTTAATTGGTTGGTATCTACCATACCATACATATCTAAAAATAGTTTTGTCAATCTCTATAGCACTTTTCTTGTCAATGGGAAAGCTGTGACACAAATACCACACTTTAGACAAAATTTTGCAATTGATTATTACAGCCTTTTGAAACAGGAGCAATTTCCTATTTGACAACATATTCGTTGCAACTATTATATTCCCACATAGTACTTGCCAATTCGTAACCAATGTTGTTTCATATGTCTTACACCAGCAAATCCCAAGAGCTTTAATAGACTCCACCACCTTGAACCATGAACCTGTCCAGTTAACCTTATTACACCAACTGCCAAGACCCATCATACACGTTTTGTTCTTGTTATTAACAGCACCTGTCGCTCTTTCAAAGTTGTCTAACTCATTCTGAACTTTCACCACCGAGTCTTCTGTCGACACAAAAATAGTTGTATCGTCTGCATAACCAACAACAGGAAGTGTCATAGCATTAGGAAGACGAGGTGGAACAATAAAGTCATTGCTTTTTATTGCCAAGTACAGTGGCTCCTGATATATAACATACAAAATCATTGAAAGGGGACATCCCTGACGTACAGATCGTTCAACTGAAAAAGGTTTACTTAAGACTCCATTGATACAGACGCTGCTCCGACACTCTTTATAAAGCATACGGATCCAATCAATAAATTCTTGTGCAACTCCTACCCTATCCAATATTTCTAATACAAACTGAACAGATTCTGTTGTCCCATTAATTCAATAAATTCCTCACAAATACTTGCAGATAAATATGACAGATTCCCTTTTCCAGGATTTCCATAAATTTTGAGATGTTCTTCCTAGAGAGAAAGAAATTCACTCAGCAGCTCTAGTATATCTAAATAGTTGCCATTTTTTGCTGAGCCAATAATCTGATTTTCTCCATGAAATAGCAAACCTCAAGAAAGCGAATTACAGAAACAACACGTGTCAACACTTTTATGCCAATATACCTGTTCTGAACGATGTTGTACGATTAATAAAGAAACTACACTTCCAGTTTCTTTATGCTTTATTAAATATGCTGTCATGAACTTTCAATGTTCTTCTCCATTTTCCTGTTCTACTATAACATTGCATTGTATTGAACCCCAATGTAGCAAAGGGAGATTCTTTCTTGGACAATAGGCGACATACAAAGCAATACAAAGACCTTGGGATAGTGAATAAAGTAGCCATTCACATTTTACATACTCTTCATTCCACAGTTCACCTTTGAACACATTGTTTGATAAATACCTCGCCTTCAAATTCTCTGCTCCATCTGTTTTATACACTCTGCGTGAGTTTGAAAGGTTGGTATCATGATTCTGCAACCCGTTCTCGCACTTTCGTATAGTCAATATTGACTTATTAAATACGTGCATATGTGACATACTAATTCATTGTGAATATTTTAGTTTACCTTGAAAAGCTTCATAGAAAACACCGACCTTACCTAACCTTTTTAGTATGTTAAGATAAGCATCTTATTGCTTCGTAATTACAATTATTACTTAACCTATTATAGGTATAGGTTAAGCAATAAGTGTAATTACGAAGCAAAAAGATGCTTATCTTGACATACTAAGAAGGTTAGGTAAGGTCGGTGTTTTCTATGAAGCTTTTCAAGGTAAACTAAAATATTCACAATAAATTAGTATGCCACATATGCACTTATTTAATAAGTCAATATTGACTGTAAGAAAGTGCGAGAACGGGTTGGATTCTGACATGATGAGAAGTTCCACTATGAATCCAGTAATCTATTGTGTTAGTATAATTAATTAATGTTCCATAGCCCAGGATCTGTCTCTTGGATTGTAAACTCCTTTACTGTTACGGATTCGGCTAGTTTCTCTTGTAAAACGGCACTTGCAGCAGCAACAGGCAATGATGGTATGTCTGATGAAACCGGATGATTGGCAGCAGGAATTGATGTAGATGTGGCTGCTATATCTGAAGGAACCGTATTAGTGGCTGACATTGCAGGAGTGGATGCAGGTGTGTATACCATATCTAAAGGAATGGTATGAGTGGCTGTAGTTGTTGGGTATCTGGGGCTTTGACTCAAGTATGGAATTATTTAATTATGAAAATTAATATAATCGAAGGACCAACCACTTTTGAGAAAAGAGGGAAAACAAATAAAGGGATTATAAGACTGACACTATAGAACCAGTGCCTATGTATGTTAAAATTATTTAACAATCACTTAAAGAGAATGAATGGACTGTATTATTAATTAATTAAAGTTAAAAGCCTCAAATATCAACATGGGGGGGGGGTATTTCTAGAAGTTCATATATATCTAAGAACCAGAGTGGTTCGTCACCAATTCATTAATGGAGTTAGTAAAATAATAGAATCTTAATTATAATGTAGATTCTAAAGGATCATGAAATATTAAATAATCAATATCTTGAAAGATTATTAAATCCTAAGGAATAATAAATGCAAACTTATTGAGTACTGAGCAGTAAATTATTGCTTTATATTAGTCCTCTTGATCATCATATATAGAAACATATATGGAAATTAAAAATGGCATTAGTCAAATTTTCTAAAAAGCAAGATTTTGTCTTAGCTGTAAGACGACTTCACTAAATTCGTTTCGCTAACTTCGCTAATCCTTTTCTCGTCGTCGTGATCACAAAGTCCCATTAAGGAAGAAACACCAGTGGTGAACATCGTAGATGAAGGAAGAAATATTTGGTTCATCCTCGTCTACACGCTGTAATCAGGGAAATTTGAGTAGCATTTGACTAGGCTAGAAATTATTCCAATATTCACTGAAATTGGAAATAAAACTGAAAGAAACTAACATGGTATTGGTGATTTGATTGTTGCCGCCGAAGGTGGCTAGTTTATTGTGCACCCCATACTCATCCTGTGAGCGGTAGCGCAAAAGCATTACAGAGGGCACAAAAGGTCTTTATCAGACCTCATCTTAGATTATTACATAAACAATTTCTTCAATCCTTCACACCTTATAGATACAATGTCAGCTAGTTACAGAGAAAGTGCTATTACAAGAGCTACATATTTACAGTAAGTCATCATTGGTATTGGTGGTCTTCACACAACCTAACGACAGGCTACCCACAAATACACACTCTAGAGTGACGCATCAGACCAAAATGTATACTTAACGTAGGCGTGTTGGAACAATAAAGCCTGCCGATATCGCGCCTGCCAGTCCTTGACGTGCACTGCTGTGGATGTGTGATTGCGGGCCGTGACTATCTTTGTAGACGCGTAATTGAACAGTTTTAACACTGTAGACAAGGTGATCTTGTTAAATATCTGCCGTCTGGGGAGACGCGTGTGTACCACGGTCGGCCGAGCGGACAGCACGCTGGACTTGTGATCCTGTGGTCCCGGGTTCGATCCCGGGCGCCGGCGAGAAACAATGGGCAGAGTTTCTTTCACCCTATGCCCCTGTTACTTAGCAGTAAAATAGGTACCTGGGTGTTAGTCAGATGTCACGGGCTGCTTCCTGGGGGTGGAGGCCTGGTCGAGGACCGGGCCGCGAGGACACTAAAGCCCCGAAATCATCTCAAGCTAACCACCACGCCCGGTCACGCATGCACAGAAACGCTCATAGCGATCCCAGACTTAAACCACTTCGGTTTACTATTCATTATTTGGGGAACTGAAGGAGTACAATTTAAACTATCATCTCCAATAATTATATTAGAGAATAATACCTTTTCTCGTAAGGCAATTGATCTAATTAACATTGCACAAATTGAACGAGAAGGGTTGACGTGTTTTTATTTTACGTCTTCTTGAGGTTATCTTGAGATGATTTCGGGGCTTTAGTGTCCCCGCGGCCCGGTCCTCGACCAGGCCTCCACCCCCCAGGAAGCAGCCCGTGACAGCTGACTTACACCCAGGTACCTATTTTACTGCTAAGTAACAGGGGCATAGGGTGAAAGAAACTTTGCCCATTGTTTCTCGCCGGCGCCCGGGATCGAACCCGGGACCACAGGATCACAAGTCCAGCGTGCTGTCCGCTCGGCCGACCGGCTCCCTCGTTAATTGAATTAATTTTACATATTAGTAGTGTTAATAATTACTATGGGTTAATACAATTACGATGTATTATAATACAATAATGATGTATTAGTGTCGGAAACTTTCCAACAGTAGTTGCACCTGTGTTGAGCCACGATGTTAATTTTGGAAGTTTTCCTATTTTCTCCTCTGCAGCTCTCTTCCTTTTTCTCTTCTAATGCTCCACTCACAACATAATGTGTCATTACTGCTGTAAGGGTTATTCACCTGGAAATATATCATAAATATTTAGTATTTAGTCCCACACCAGGATGTAGGGTTATATTATATAAGTGTGCTTGCAACAACATTTGCAACAACAACACCTAAATATTTAAACATTCTGCTTCTATAATGAACATGTACTATGCTTGTGGGGACCTTTCACTTCTTCCCCTTTTCCTGATCTCAAACTGGTATCACCATCACTATGGTCGATCAACTGGCAATAAAAAATACTTCCCTTATAGTAGACGTAGATCATGTTGATAATGTCCACACTTTACTACCATAACAGTGTTGTCCAAGGAAAATTATTGGAGATAGATTTGCCTCAGCGAGATTAGTATGATATTAATGGCGACTGCCTGTGGCCCTTCCCCACTGACCGCATCCCTTGTTCTCCAGATGTCATCAAGAAGTAGTTAGAGGGCCCACATTTACTCGATTTTGGAAATGATAATTAAGTTGATTCAAGGAAAATGTTTTTATGATATTTACAGTCCAAGGACTGATGTATTAAGAATGATTCCCATTATTAGGTGGTGAAATTAATAGCGACATGTGGCAATGCTATCTTCGTTTTCTACCGGAGGAAAATTCCACTGTGTCACGTCTTCTATGAGTGAATTTGTTTATTACAAAACAACAGCCACATTATCTGCCTATTGTATTAAATGTTAGTAAATGATGTCGGTTTTTCCAAGAGTCCTTGTGTGCCGTGTATGTTTTCTGTATTCTCTATATTGCAGCAGTCTCTCCTGCTCTGAAGGGGTAAGTGTGTATCGAACAGTACTCAAAGCAGGACAGCATAAGTGATTTTAACAGTATGAGTATTGTGATGGGATCCCTGGATTTAAATGTTCTCACGATCAATCTGATCATTTTCCCGGCTGACTCAATATTTGCTTAGTTATTTTCACTAAATGTTAGGTCGTCAGGTATCATTATTTCCAGGTCCTTTGCATGCTGTTTTCCTACTATGAGAAGATCTGATTGTCTTTTACTCTGAATTTCGTTTATTTTTCTTAATTTTTTTCATTCTTAAGTATCTGAAATTCACTGTTAAACATGTTGTTTTCGGTTGCCCAATCGAAGATATTATTATTGGCTTGGAGTTTAGTAATGTGATATTCAGAAGTGTATCACTACAGAAGTGATATTCATTCTGATTTTTGAGTCATTTGCAAACGATAACACGAAGCTAAGTTTTTTATTTTTGTTTATATTTGATATGAAAATGAGAAAAATTAATATTTACTATTTGTGTCTGCAAAATGGAGCTATTAGCTCTTGGACCCCGCATTTCTAACCAATCTAACTGCCAGGCATAGATTGGGGTGCAAGGACTGTGCCCAGAGGTGCAAAGGTTTTCACTGTTCCTTGACTTTATTTTATTAATGTCACTGCTACTCTTGGAATTCTGTTTGACAGGAATTTGAATATCCAGAGCTCTATTTTATCTGTTATTCCTGTTGATCTCATTTTATTGGCTATCATTCCATGATAACATTTATTAACTGCCTTTGCAAAGTCCGTGTATACCACACTGCACTTTGTTTTTCTTCTAATACTTCCATGATTTTGTCATAGCATTTGATTAATTCTGAAAGGCATGATCTTGCCGCTATAAATCCATTTTGACCCAGTATGTGAAGGTCTTCAACAATGAAATCAAATTAAGTGATATATCAGTGAGAAAATCAGTGGGAGCCATGAGGAGGAATTGAACGTGCTCACTTGGTACTCCCACGTAAACACTCTTAGAGTCTAAACAACTACACCTCGACATGCAATGCAACTTGGGATGCCACTGGATTCTTTAGGATTTTTTAGGCTTCCAACTGAAGCCCAATCACGGTTTCAAGCATTGTCCCCCCTGGCTTATGGTCCAGTACTTCTACCTACAACCTTTTCATCAAATATGCAATGATATCACAATAACTTGATGTATCAATGCTCTTCACCATGTCGTGGTGTAATGGTGTAGGGTGTTGGTGTGGGAGTACCAAGTGAGCTGGTTAGATGTTGACCAGACCACACACTAGAAGGTGAAGGGGCGACGACGTTTCGGTCCGTCCTGGACCATTCTCAAGTCGATTGTGATAAGGAAGTAAATAGGCAAATTGTTGTTGTTGTTGTTATAGATTTAGCTACTCGGAACAAGTTCCAAGTAGCACGGGCTATGGTGAGCCCGTAACTTATCTGGCACAGGAGCGGGGCAAGTAGAATAGGCAAATAGTAAACAGGCAATAAATAGGTAAGAGAGAGGTGAGGAGCAAAGTAAGGTGTAGTAGAGGGGATAGTAGTAGGAATTGGTTAGGAGCTGGTTAGAATCCTCCTCAAGGCTCCTACTGATTTTCTCTTGTGAAGGTCGCTGCTTTCCATAAAATTGGAGTTCTGACTCCTAATCAGCCTTTCAAAACTTTTATTATGCATGATGTTACTGCAACTGGTCAATAAATTTTAGCCATGGTTTGCTTTCTCACTTATGAAGCAGAGCTATATCTTCTGATTTAAATGTTTCTGGTATCTCCTCTAAATTACCGTCATACTGATCCTTTACGATTTCACCAATTTCTTTGTCGTACTCTGTATGAAACTTCACTCAGAAGTATTGGTCCGGTACTGATCGAGGATTTTGATTTGATTTCTCATATGTAAAGAAATATTTTGAGTTATTTCCCTATCTTTTGTATGGCTTTCTGTTCCAGTTTAATTTCTTCCTTCTGGTGTTATTGCTTGTTACGAACCCGACTCCATCGTCGGAGCACGGAGCAGCGACGTCAACGCCATCTGTGAGTCCGCTCCCGAAACCCCCACAAAATGGACGACGCCATCTGGTGGTGGCGGTATGATACCTGCAAGAGACTCTAGATTCCTGCCTTGGCCAGCCTGAAGAGTCGCTGTAGCTGACCTCTGGTGAGGTGACGCCTCGAAATCAGCGCCATCTATTGGAATATGAGTTGTATGTCAGTGTCAAGAGTCCATAAGTGGCATGTCCTAGTTTCACAGGTACCGGCCAGTTTACTGATGACGTGTCTGTATCCACAGAGGCGACGTAGGGCTGCTGTGGTACGTAGACAGTCAGTCTACCCAGGCCAGCCTATTATGTCTACTCCATTCTGCTTTACGTGAGCAGTGAGCCGCCGCCGAAGAGGAATTGAGGAGTATCTACTGTCTGCTTGTGAAGTGGCAGTGACAGAATCCGGCGTATCCCGGACTGGCTAGCGGAAGAAACGACCGACAGTGAAGTGCTACGGAGGAGTGTAACCAGCTAGTTGCAAGAAGCTCCTGCCAGGGGTTCGCTACCATTGTATTGGTTCGTGTAGCGGCCAAGCAGCGCGAGGCTGATGTTCTCTGCCAGCACCAGGCTGGAGAGTGATTGTGGGCGTTCACAAGGAGCACCTAGTGAGGCTGTGTATAGGCTGGTCCGTGGCTAGGGTAGACTCGTTGGTGTTTCCCAGTACTGGTTGAGGACGGTACTGTGTGTTGAGGAAACACGGATGTTGACAAGGCAGCATTGCATGAGCATCGAGGAGCGCTTAGTGTCCTATGAGAGCGACACATGTGTATATATCAGTGTAGTAATACTTCGTTTATGATTCTATATAAGGTGATGGGAAAGTGATAATATGTGAATATATATTGTTAAAGGATGAAGTGTTCTATTCCTTTAAACCCCCCCCCCCCCCCCTTGTGTTTTACTTGCATTACCAAGCATACTCCTTGAAAGCCACTACCGACTTGGGGTCGGATACTAGTACTTTGGTTCCTCCAGCAAAGAACCCGGTTGCGACCCATAGTGGCCGTAACATTGCTTCAGTTTCTGCTCTATTTCTTCAATTACCCCATATAAATGTTTATTTGTTGGGATATTAGTTTATAGTATTTTCGGGTTGAATGGAATTTCATCTGGTTTTATTAAACTACTAAAACAGGGAGAAGTTGAACTACACCTCCAAATATGCTGAACTTGGCAAAATGAGTATAACTTTGTATAGTGATTTATGTATTATTATCATGTATTATGATTTATGTCTGTTATATTACTGAAAATAATGAGTGTTGAAAATAATTCAGTCAATAAATTTACCTAAATATCTTCACGTGATGTTTCAGGCATTACAGACGATGAGGCACAATAACGTGCCTGAAGGTATGATGACCAAACCACACAAAGAAGATTGAGAAACAACGACGTTTCGGTCCGTCCTGGACCATTATCAAGTAGGTGATAATAGTCCACGACGGACCGAAACGTCGTCGTTTATCCATCTTGAGGTTATCTTGAGATGATTTCGGGGCTTTAGTGTCCCCGCGGCCCGGTACTCGACCAGGCCTCCACCCCCAGGAAGCAGCCCGTGACAGCTGACTAACACCCAGGTACCTATTTTACTGCTAGGTAACAGGGGCATAGGGTGAAAGAAACTCTGCCCATTGTTTCTCGCCGGCGCCTGGGATCGAACCCAGGACCACAGGGTCCATCATCTTATGTGTGGTATGGGTCATCATCATCTCTTCATGCATTGTTTCCGTTCTTAACACGAGCCGCAGAAAGTCACAACACCTTCACCATAGTACAGTTTGGTCACTCCCCCAGGCGCTGCTGCCGCTGCTGCGTCAGGCTGGTGGACGCGCCGGGAAGCCTCTGAGTGTGCAGCGGGCGGCGGTGGTCAACATCTCCGCCCTCCTCGCCAGCATGGGCGCCTACCTTAGCATGCCTGATGTCTATGGCTACCGAGCCAGCAAGGTGAGTTGTGTCAGGAAAGTGAGTTGGTTCAACGAGGAAACTAGTATTAGCAAGGTGGGTAGTTTTCAACAGTAGACGTTTCAACATAGTGAAGAGTTTTTGCTTTGAGCAAAAAATATCGCTATGTTATCACTCGTTTTAGAGTGATAACATGGCGATATTCTGGGTCTGGGTAGGACCCAGATAACTAGTAGATTCTGGGTCTGGGTAGGACCAAAAGATGTCATTGGTATGCTATCTTATCTAGAGATGATTTCGGGGTTTAGCGTCCCCGCGGCCCGGTCCTCGACCAGGCCTCCTATTTGTTACACACCCCTAGGAAACAGCCTGTAGCAGCTGTCTAACTCCCAGGTACCTATTTACTGCTAGGTGAACAGGGCCATCAAGGTGAAAGAAACTCTGCCCATTTGTTTCCTCCTCAGGACTAAGAATCCCGAGCGCTGTCCACTCGCCTGTCAGACTCTAAAATGCTGTAACAATTTTAAGAGTGGATTTTAATAATAATAATAATTCATTGTTTTGGGGGACAGGAAGCCAGAGTGTATTCATACACGTTAGGCTTATATCGAGTCCCCCCCCCTCCCCCCCAACATGGTCGAATTACTGACCCTGCCCAGGATGCAACCCCACGTCAAGCTGAGTACCTACTTACTGCTAGATGAACAGAAACATTAGGCAAAAGGAAATGTGCCCAACCATTTCTGTCCAGCTCAGGATTTGAATCCGGAATTCTTGATTGTGTGTCGACAACGAACCCGACTGTACTACTTGAACCTTTTGCGTTGGTTGGACCGAAACAAGTCGTTGCCGTCTGTCATCGCTTTAAGACTGAAGTGTAAGTTGGATTGAGTCCATTGTCAAAGGATACGTTAATTAAGAGTGTGTGATGTATTTGTCAGTGTCGTCAGTAATTCGACGTTCTTGTACCCGCTTTTAAACATGTAGAGTTGTAGTTTCGTTTCAAATAGTTAAAATTCCATGAAATTAAAAATAAAATTATTTCAGATGTTTAAGAACAAACGAGATAGTAACCGAGCTCCAGCTCCTGTCCTCCATCTTTGCTGGGGGGTTTTCCGTTATTTACAGTTCAATTTCCATGAAATTAAATATAAATATTTATTAAGAAAAGAAAGCAGAGTTATCGAGTTTTATCTCCTGTCCTTCGGCTTGGTTTACTCTTGTATTTTGGTTATTAACAGCTCAATTTTCACGAGATTTAAAACAGAGCTTTTTAGAAACATTAAGAACAAATGAGATAGTTACCAAGTTGCAGCTCATGACCACTGCCTCCCGTTCCAAGTCGTAGTTTGTCTTTATAGTTCCGGACAGTTAAACATATAATTCCTCGCATCATCTTTGTACATTATAAGCAAGTAAGCGAATCTACATTCAAACTACATTCTCTCCCTCTGCTCACCCCACCTACTGTAGTGTTCCCGTCACTCACCCTCAACCCACCCTCTTTCAGCTTGCCTGCTGCCTGCCGCTCTACTCCTAGAGCGTGCTGCCAGCATCTTTCCGCTTTCATATCTCCCCCTCACACTCCCCACCAGACTTCCCGCTCACATACATTCTCCTCTCATGCCCTTCCTTTTCAGCGGCTTCCCATGCGAATTTAAATTTGTTTTCACATCTCTTTCTCATATATACTGTGTTATTCCAACCCATCCTCAGGAATCAAAGTACCTTTGAAGACACAGTACTTGGAGTACCAATGCTGCATAAGTTAATATGAAGCATATAACTATAGAATACATGGCTACCACCTATGACTCCTTATTTTCGAATATTTCCGTTCCCATGACGAACTAAAAAGGCATGTTTTATCTGTCACAGGTGTGTCATCTATATAGTAGGTATACAAAAACATGTGCATATTCGAATGGAACGTTGTATCAGAATTTCAAAGCAATCGGTGAAAAACTTTCGGAGATTACAGCATGTGTTCCTCTTACGTCCAACAGATTGCGCTGTTTTTCAAAAAAGCATGTTTTTTCCTGTCATAGGTGAGGCATGTATATAGTAGGTATAAACAAAATACGCGCCTATTCGAATGCAACGTTGTGTCAAAATTTCAAAGCAATCGGTGAAGAACTTTCAGAGATTAGCGATTTTGAACAAACGAACATTTCCATTTTTATTTATATACTAGCAGTACCCGGCCACGCGTTGCTGTGGCTCAGCAACACATGTGCACTGCTGAGTCACAGCAACCTTCCCTGTCCCCCAGTACTCCCCTCCGTTCCCCCCTCACCCGTCTTCTAGGCCTCCTAACCATTCCCCACTCCACCGTCCCCTCGTCCTCCCCACCATTCCCCACTCCACCGTCCCCTCGTCCTCCCCACCATTCCCCACTCCACCATCTCCTCTTCCTTCCCACCATGCCCCACTCCCCTGTCTCTTTGTTCTCCTCACCATTCTCCTTTCCCTCATCCTCTCGTCCCCACCATCCCAAACTCCCCTGTCCCCTCGTCCTTTCATCCCCCCTCCCTTGTCCCCTTGTCCTCCCCACCATCTCTCACTTCTGTCCCCTCATCATCCCCACCATTCCCCACTCCCTCGTCCGATGCCTTCTCATATGGTTTGATGTTCCCATCAGAAAATTGGGAACATCAAGTGATCTGATGTTCCCATCACTCAAATATAAGAAAAACAGGTAAAAAATTAAATGAAAATATGAAAAAATAAAAAAATAAACTATACTCATGATATGAGCATATGGTAAACAACACAGCTCAATTCCAATGCAATTCACAGAAAATAATTAAATAAAAATAAATTAAATCTATGAAAATTCAATTTATCAATGCAAACAGAAGCATTGAAATGGAATTGTAACATATTTAGTATAACATGTGTGTTGCTCTTGCATGCAACAGGTGGTGCTGTTTTTCAAGAAAAGCATAGTTTTGCCTGTCACAGGTGTTGCATCTATATTTATACTTACGAAATGAACGGTATGGTAAACAACACAGCTCAATTCCAACACAATGTCACACAAATTAATTCGATAAAAAATAAAATAAATCGACATCTATGAAAATAAAATTTATCAATGCAATCGGAAACCTTGAAATGAAATTCGTGACATATTTAGTATAGCGTGCATGTTGCTATTATGTGCAACAGATGGCGCTGTTTTTCAAAAACGCATGTTTTTATCTGTCACAGGGGTAGGATCTCTATAGTAGGTATATGAAAAGACGCGCCTATTCGAATGCGACGTTGTCAAAAGTTCAAAGCAATCGGTGAAAAACTTTCTGAGATTACAGCGTGTGTTGCTCTTACGTCCAACAGATGGCGCTGTTTTTTCAAAAAAGCATGTTTTTTCCAGTCACTGGTGAGGCATGTATACAGTAGATATATAAAAAACGCGCCTATTTGAATGCAACGTTGTGTCAAAATTTCAAAGCAATTGGTAAGGATGTTTTGAAGATTTCCCTCACATGACAGTGTCCCCCTTGTATCGAGAAGCTGGGATTCTAGACCTGATGTCACGAGAGCCAAGAGATGTCGCTACCAATCAGAGCAGGTTATGGAAAACGTGGGAGGGCCTAGGGACTGTAATTGGTCAACAAGTGATGACGTCACAGGCTTGTGGAGGTTACCCGGGAAGGCGCGCGCGCGAAAGAGAGAGAGAGTGTTGGAAATTTCCAACACTAATAAACTACTATTGTATTATAATAAATCATTATCATTATATACTAACTACAGTAGTTACTAAATTTACTAACAGTAGTGTCAAAATAAACTAACCATTGCATCTGCATATTAATGCTAGAATTCTCATGAAATAGAGCGACAATATTGCGTAAGATAATGTCTAGTTAGACACATTTATTACCAATGGGTTAGAGAATTGAATGTGGTTCTCCAAAATCATCAGTATTCCGTGTAATAATTACTTACGGATAATATAACTCCCAATAATCTCAAACTGAGAGTTATTAGCTACAATTGTTATCAAGTAATAGTTTTTCTGTCACGCGCGAATGTCATGGAGGAGAATAAAATCTTCTCCATTTCTCGTTTAACACCATAAAACGAGAATATGCTAATATTTAAGTCCCTATAATTGCAACTCCGTCCTCATTAACGTATTACATCCATAATCGCGAGGAAAAAGAATTATTTGTGATTAAAAATTTCTGTGGTGAATGCGAGACGCGGGTTGAGGGAGGGGGCGACGCCATTGTAGAGCGAGCGTGCCTGGACAGCGTACGAGAGAGAAGGGTCCTGGCGTCAAGAGTGGCGAGACACGTGGCGATTGGGAGTTATCAGCAAGAATTACACTGATACACAACTAATAGTGAATAATTATTCTTCCACGTACTCCATAGTGCTCAGCCAACCAATAACGCGTCTATAATTAAAGCCAAAACCCACAAATACGTGTACAACGCCATGAAAGTTTGGGACTGGCAGACGCGATATCGGCAGACTTCAGTAGTACCTACACTCACGTTAAGTATAGTTTCTTTCTTGATGCATCATTTAAGATCGTATATTTGTGAGTAGTCTGTCGTTACATAGTGAGACGACCCCATATCCAACGTTAGTACCACATCGGCATTTCTTCTATTTTCATGAATATTGAGATTAAAAGTAGCCTATTCCAATGCTACTTAATATTCTTTAATTTTCAGCTCATATGTGAGGAGTCATCGAGTCGTTTTCTTCATTCGTGCTATTCACCTCTAATTCCTTCTATGTGGAGATCCTGAGATCACGAGGACGAATCACAAAACGATGTCATAGAAATCGTCTTAAAGCGAAGACTCTTTGTTCACATTTAATTCCTCCATTTAATTCTTATACAAATTTTGTAGGATCATTATATTAAATATTATTACCAGATATGATGATTGGAAATTCATGTGTTTGCTTAGACGGTTGCTCCGTAATTTAATAATCATTAATATTTACAATTTGAGTTACATATTTGAATCTATAACATTTTGGATCATAATATTATATACTCAGCAATGAACTGGTGACGAACCACACTAGTTCCTAGACGTATATGAAGTTCTAGTAATCCCCCCCCCCCCAATGTAGGTGTTTGAGGCTCTGACTTTAGTTAATTAATCATACAGCCCATTCATTATTTCAAGTGATTATCTTTTCTAATAATTATCCATAGACACTGGTTCTCTAGTGTTATTCTAATGATCACTTTTATTAGTTTCCCTCTTTTCTCAAAAGTGGGTGGTCCTTCGTTATTAAATTAAATAAGTAAATAATTGAATAATTGAGTCAAGTCCCAGATATCCCACAGAGAGGGGTGATTTCACGAGTAATCATTTCAATGGATTACTCGTGAAATCGCAACACACATGTTATACTAAATGTTACAATTCCATTTCAATGCTTCTGATTGCATTGATAAATTGAATTTTCATAGATTTTTAATTTTTTTTTATTTTTATTTAATTATTTTCTGTGAATTGCATTGGAATTGAGCTGTGTTGTTTAACATACTGTTCATTTCGTGAGTATAGTTTATTTTTTTATTTTTTTCATATTTTCATTTAATTTTTTACCTGTTTTTCTTATATTTCAGTGATGGGAACATCAGATCACTTGATGTTCCCAATTTTCTGATGGGAACATCAAACCATATGAGAAGGCATCGGACGAGGGAGTGGGGAATGGTGGGGAGGACGAGGGGACAGAAGTGAGAGATGGTGGGGAGGACAAGGGGACAAGGGAGGGGGATGAAAGGACGAGGGGACAGGGGAGTTTGGGATGGTGGGGACGAGAGGATGGGGGAAAGGAGAATGGTGGGGAGGACAAAGAGACAGGGAAGTGGGGCATGGTGGGAAGGAAGAGGGGATGGTGGAGTGGGGAATGGTGGGGAGGACGAGGGGACGGTGGAGTGGGGAATGGTTGGGAGGCCTAGAAGATGGGCGAGGGGGGAAATGGTGGGGAGTACTGGGGGACAGGGATGGTTGCTGTGGCTCAGCAATGCACATGTGTTGCCGTGCCACAGCAACGCGTGGCCGGGTACTGCTAGTATATAAAATTGGAAATGTTCGTTTGTTCAAAATCGTTAATCTCTGAAAGTTCTTCACCGATTGCTTTGAAATTTTCACACAACGTTCCATTCTCATCCGAGCGGGTTTTTATATACATATTATATAGATGTCACGTCTGTGACGGGAAAAAACATTTTTTCTTTAAACTGTTTTCATGTGTTTTTCATGCGAGGGAAATCTTGGAAACCACTTTACCGATTGCTTTGAAATTTTGACACAACGTTGCATTCAAATAGGCACGTATTTCTTTTTTATACCTACTATATACATGCCTCACCTATGACAGGAAAAAAACACTTTTTTGAAAAACAGCGCAATCTGTTGGACGTAAGAGGAACACATGCTGTAATCTCCGAAAGTTTTTCACCGATTGCTTTGAAATTCTGATACAACGTTCCATTCGAATATGCACATGTTTTTATATACCTACTATATAGATGACACACCTGTGACAGATAAAACATGCCTTTTTTCGAAAACGGTGCCATCTGTTGCACATAATAGCAATGCACTTGCAATACTATATATGTTACGAATTCCATTTCAGTGTTTCCGATTGCATTGATAAATATAATTTTCACAGATTTCGTTTTATTTTAATTTGTATTGAATAATTTTGTGTGACATTGTGTTGGAATTGAGCTGTGTTGTTTACCATACCGTTCATTTCATAAGTATAAGTATAAATGCCACACCTGTGACAGGTAAAAATTAAAAAAAAAAAAGCGCCATCTGTTGCACGTAAGAGCCATCCACACTATACTAAATATGTTATGATACCATTTCATTGTTTCATTGTTTATATATATATATATATATATATATATATATATAATATATATAAATATATATATATAAATTTCTAAATGAGTTGTGTGTGTACATATATTGACAGTGACAGGTGGAACAATCGTGGTACCTCACACATGATCACTTGTTCACCGGCGAGTCTGTCTTTCACTCAAACCTACTTCTGTCGTAGGTGGGTCGTAAGGCGGGTAAGTCTGGCTGATCAGAGCGATTATCGCCCTTCTCTATTAGCGTCTCTGTGGCGGCACTTTTGGGTTATCCATAATGTTCGTTGAACACTTTTCTCTCACTATTGAGATAACAGACAACACTATCACAGCGGTACACTTCTCACATTCCTGTTGCGTCTGGACCATGCTCGTGGGCGCTCTTCCAGTCACTCCACTTAACCAAAAAGTGATGCATACGGGAGTCCGGTCGTTCACGAGATAAATGTGTCGAATAAAGAAGCTGCAGATAACTTGACGGCCGAAGAACAATGAGTGTTTCTACTTATTGTCCAATAAGCTTGATGGGACACGGTTACCATGACTGACGTTCTGCGCATGAATAGTTCGCTTGGTGAGGCAAGTACGGTCTAATCAGTTCCGGTTGTTATCTCTAGTATCTGAGCATAATTGAAATTGAAATAAGTTTATTGAGGTAAAATAAACACAAAGGGATGAGGTAGCTCAAGCTATTCTCACCCTGTTCAGTACATCGTGTTAATACAAGCATAGACACACATGACAAACAATAAACATTACCAAACACTCTGAGAGATAAACATATACATTTCCTCCTTTACACAAGTAACCGAGCATCATGGGTTGTATAGGTTCATCCGAGGTGACGTGGGTGGTGACGCCATGGCTACGTCACCCCTGAGGTCAACCGGTGAGGGTGACCTGACCCTCAATCTCTCTCTCTCTCTCTCTCTCTCTCTCTCTCTCTCTCTCTCTCTCTCTCTCTCTCTCTCTCTCTCTCTCTCTCTCTCTCTCTCTCTCTCTCTCTCTCTCTCTCTCTCCCCATTACCTGAGGTAAAATACTCCTGTCAGTAGCTTTCCAAGATGGCCGACGTTTGTCGTTGGCTTCTAACAATTGAAAACCTATGCTTGCTCTATGTCCTCTTTGACTAAACACAAGATGGTCCTTGTGGCATCATTATGCTGCTAATATTGTGGTGCCTATCAAGAGATACATAAGAAGCTGGGTGTTAATCCAGTACTACGCGCACTGTGTATACACGAGGACAGATTTTCTGACTTAGTGCACTTGCGGAGGCTCTGTGGTGAAACTTGCGGTGGCTCTGTGGTGCCACGTGCAGAGGCTCTGTGGTGCCACTTGTGGAGGCTCTGTGGTGCCACTTGCGGAGGCTCTGTGGTGCCACTTGCGGAGGCTCTGTGGTGCCACGTGCGGAGGCTCTGTAGTGCCACTTGCGGAGGCTCTGTGGTGCCACTTGCGGAGACTCTGTGGTGCCACTTGTGGAGGCTCTGTGGTGCCACTTGCGGTGGCTCTGTGGTGCCACTTGCGGAGGCTCTGTGGTGCCACTTGCGGAGGCTCTGTGGTGCCACTTGCGGAGGCTCTGTGGTGAAACTTGTGGAGGCTCTGTGGTGCCACGTGCGGAGGCTCTGTGGTGCCACTTGTGGAGGCTCTGTGGTGCCACTTGCGGTGGCTCTGTGGTGCCACTTGTGGAGGCTCTGTGGTGCCACTTGCGGAGGCTCTGTAGTGCCACTTGCGGAGGCTCTGTGGTGCCACTTGCGGAGGCTCTGTGGTGCCACTTGCGGAGGCTCTGTGGTGAAACTTGTTGAGGCTCTGTGGTGCCACGTGCGGAGGCTCTGTGGTGCCACGTGCGGAGGCTCTGTAGTGCCACTTGCGGAGGCTCTGTGGTGCCACTTGCGGAGACTCTGTGGTGCCACTTGTGGAGGCTCTGTGGTGCCACTTGCGGTGGCTCTGTGGTGCCACTTGCGGAGGCTCTGTGGTGCCACTTGTGGAGGCTCTGTGGTGCCACTTGCGGAGGCTCTGTGGTGCCACGTGCGTAGGCTCTGTGGTGCCACTTGCGGAGGCTCTGTGGTGCCACTTGCGGAGGCTCTGTGGTGCCACTTGCGGTGGCTCTGCGGTGCCACGTGCAGAGGCTCTGTGGTGCTATTTGGGGAGGCTCTGTGGTGCTACTGGCGGAGGCTCTGTGGTGCCACTTGCGGAGGCTCTGTGGTGCCACGTGCAGAGGCTCTGTGGTGCTACTTGCGGAGGCTCTGTGGTGCTACTTGCGGAGGCTCTGTGGTGCTACTTGCGGAGGCTCTGTGGTGCTACTTGCGGAGGCTCTGTGGTGCTACTTGCGGAGGCTCTGCGGTTGCCACGTGCAGAGGCTCTGTGGTGCCACGTGCAGAGGCTCTGCGGTGCCACGTGCGGAGGCTCTGCGGTGCCACGTGCGGAGGCTCTGTGGTGCCACTTGTGGAGGCTCTGCGGTGCCACGTGCAGAGGCTCTGCTGTGCCACGTGCAGAGGCTCTGCGGTGCCACGTGCGGAGGCTCTGCGGTGCCACGTGCGGAGGCTCTGTGGTGCCACGTGCGGAGGCTCTGCGGTGCCAAGTGCGGAGGCTCTGCGGTGCCACGTGCAGAGGCTCTGCTGTGCCACTTGTGGAGGCTCTGCGGTGCCACGTGCAGAGGCTCTGCTGTGCCACGTGCAGAGGCTCTGCGGTGCCACGTGCGGAGGCTCTGCGGTGCCACGTGCGGAGGCTCTGCGGTGCCACGTGCAGAGGCTCTGCTGTGCCACGTGCAGAGGCTCTGCTGTGCCACTTGTGAAGGCTCTGCGGTGCCACGTGCAGAGGCTCTGCTGTGCCACGTGCAGAGGCTCTGCGGTGCCACGTGCGGAGGCTCTGCGGTGCCACGTGCGGAGGCTCTGTGGTGCCACTTGTAGAGGCTCTGCGGTGCCACATGCAGAGGCTCTGCGGTGCCACGTGCAGAGGCTCTGCGGTGCCACGTGCAGAGGCTTTGTGGAGAAACTTGCGGAGGCTCTATGGTGCTACTTGACGTCAACTGTAGGAAACTGAAAGACCGTTCTCTTATCCACCTACTCTAAACGCTCAGTAGAGCACACGACTCCATCATCTTTACTACCTACTAGCACTGCTTACAACTGCACATCTTCCTTCTCTCTTCTCCATAAACTCCCACTGCTTGGTGCAGTTGAACACCCTTCTCTCATTTCCATCTACTCCCTCTTCTTAGTAAAGCATGGCACGCTCCTCCTCCTGTTTCATACTGTTCCTCTGCCTAGAACACATTACCTCTATCTCTCCTCCACTTACTCTCACTGCTTATTATAATTCATATCCTTAAAACTTCATTACTGTTCTCATTGCTTGGTATAGTATATCATCCCTACCTGTCCTGCATTTAATCCAACTGCTTAGTATAACTCTTCATTCTTATATCTTCTCCACCTACTCCCACTGTTTAGTAACCTACCCCTCCCCCGTCATTCATCTGTTCATGCTGTTCAGCGCAGCACCCTCTTTCTCCACCATCTCCACCTCCTCCAACCGGACAGCACCCCCCTCTGTCTCATAAATTTAGTCCCATTGCTTAGTGAGGCTAATCATCCTTCGTTCTTTATTATCTACTCTTATTTTTTATTATTTTTATTTTTATATATACTAGGTTCTTATATTATTGTACAGTCACTGGCACTCATAGCATTTCGGGCATGTCCTTAATCTTTATTTTCACACACAAGCCAAATATTGATACTGTTCTTAAAAGATTTCCCCATTTTGCACCCGCAAGATAACGTAAGCTTTTAAGGGTTGATAAATGTTAATCTTCTTGTTTGAGGAGCTGTTCACTTGAGACAGTTAAGCAAGTCCCAGCTGTGTCTGGGTACAAGTGACAGGATGAACAACCCAGCGGGTTTTCTTCCTATTGGGGAGTGTTGTACATTCTGCTATGGCGGTATGTTCACTCACAAGATGAGTGGCGCTGCCCAATAAACTCGCCCCTCGGGGCAAAATTTAAATCCCCAGGAAGCAGCCCGTAGAAGCTGTCTATCTCCCAGGTACCTATTTACGGCTTGGTGAACAGAAACATCAGGGTGAAACAAAACTCTGCCCATTTGTTTACGCCTTCGCAGGAGATCGATCCCAGACCCTTAGGATTACGAACCCCAAACGTTGTCCACTAAGCCGTCAGGCCCCTTCGTGCTTAGTAGAGCACAACTCTCTCTCTCCTCCATTTACTTCCACTGCTTAGGATAGTTAATCACCCCTTCCTTTCTACATCTACTTCATACCCTCTTCTCTTCCAATTACTCTCACTGTTCATAACATCACCCCTCAGTCTCCTCATCCAACAGCCAATGTTTGCCAAAGTACATCATCCTCCCTGTCACTCATCTGCTTCCAAGGCTCGGTAAACTACTTCACCCAACTTTTTCTCCATCTACTTCCACTATTTAGTTAAGCACATTACAACTTTGGCTCATCCACCATCTACTACAGCCTAGTCCTGGACGTCCGCTCATTATTTTACCTAAACTACTTAAATAATAGAGCACATTGCTTCACACCTTCCTCCTCCATCTTCTCTCACTGCATAGTAAAACACATCATCTTCAGTTTCAGGCATCTCTTTCCACTGTTTATTACTGTACCACCCCCCCCCCCTCCCCGCTCAGCTCGTTGTTGCCGTGAGGGGGGCTTAGTGGGCGGCTGCCGGAGTGTGATGCTCCTTGGGACAGTCCTCTGTCCTTTTCTAGCCTTGTGCTCCTGCTGCCGTCCTCTCAAATTATGCTGAGCACCTTTTCCTTTTAATTCTGTTTCGTTTTTCTCCCCCCTCTTCTCCTATCTGCTTGCCGTTTCCTGCCGACCTTTTGCTCGTTCAGGTTCTTCCCTTGGACTTCTTCTATTTTGACGCCCGGGCGCGTGAGGAGGCATACTATTGCACCCGTAGAACTGTAGTACCCGACGTCGAGAGCGAGGGGAACCCTTTATTGTCAATCCCCCTTTCGTCACTGAACCCGATCTCGACGGACTGTCGGTTCTTAAGGTGGCGTTTGTGGGGCGTATACTCACGACGCACCCCTAGGAGGCCCTGGCATGATCGGCGATAGCTTCTTGTTGGGTGTCCTGCCTCTAATTGTGGCTCCATGGTGGGTGTGGGGGCACATTCGTGAATGAATATTCCTTTTCGTAATGATGATAAACCCTGTTTCGACTGTTTCTGCTTTACCTTCTCAGGCTCGTGGGGTGGGCGACCAAGCCCCCGAGTTGGTCCGTGATGGAAGACTGGGCTCTGTAGCCTCCGCTGCATTGGGCCCCGACCTTGCTCCTCCTTTGGCCTCTGACTCCTTCCCCTGGCTCCCCTCCCTCTGTGGTTGGGTCGAGCCCCAAACCCCCAGTGGTGACTACCTCGTCCCCTGGCGCGGCTCCATCTCTAGTTGTAACTACTGCACCTTTTAACCCCTCTCTCTCTGGGGGTTCTCACCGCCGTCCTCGTCACGGCCGCCCTCGCTCGATTCCTTCCAGTTCTGCTACCTATCAAGCTTTGTTTCGTCCCGCTTTGTGGGCCAAATATTTTGATCTCCCTCTTGATTCTGCGCCTCCTGACGATTTCTCCCTCCATCGACATCTCGTTGATTCCGTGGATGCCTCCGTTACTTTCAACCCCACTCGTCTCGGTACACGTGTCGTTGCTGCTTCCCGCTTGGCTGCCTTATCCTGCCTTGGCGAGACCCATGTTCGGGTCTCGAAGAACGCTCAGTTGAATGTCAGTGTTGGCACTATTCAGCTTCCGCCTCATGTTGCGACCGGTGTTTGGGACCTGCGCGACTGCCACGACGATATTCGACATATGCTTGCTGCCCAGGGCTATTCTATTCTCCAGGTGGACACGTTTACTCGTCCCCCTCGTGGTAGTCGCCGTCAACCCCTCCGGGTTGTGAAGATTACCTTTGATGTTAGGACCCTTCCACCCTCTGTCATTCTTACTGGTGCCAGGTGCTCTGTCCAGGAGTACATTCCTTCTCCTCGGCTCTGTAACAAGTGCTGGAGGTTTGGGCATGGTGCCCTCCGCTGCTCCGGGACTGTCTCTCTCTGTCTTTTGTGTGGTGGCGAAGGTCACTCTAAGTCGGAGTGCACTTCTCCCCAGGCTCGTTGCCTCAACTGCGGTGAGGCCCATCCTACCTTCTCCCCTGCGTGTGTCCATTACAAGCTTGAGGCAGCCATCCTCAACTTGAAGCACCGGGAGCGTTTATCTTTTCCTGAGGCGAGACGCCAGGTTCGCCGGCTCCCGCCTTATGCTAATGTCTCTTATGCTCGCGTGTTGTGCTCTTCCTCTCCTCGTCCTTCCCACCTTCCTCAGACTCACAACCGTTTCCGGGCCTTGGACCCTGATACGCCCACTGCCCCCTCCTCTGTTCCTTTGGGTTCTCTCCCGAAGGATCCACCTCCTGGTCCTCTGTCTGGGGTTCCCCTTCTTTCTACCCGGTCTGTCTTGTCTCCTGTGTCTTCTTCCTCGTCTCCCTCCGTTCCTCCTTCCCATCCGTCTCTTGACTCTCCCCGCCGCCTGTCGGTGCGGGCTGATGTCCATCATTCTCCAAACGGCAGTCATGTGTGCTCTCGTTCAGCTTCTCCTGTTGAGATGCTAGAATCCCTTGCCCAGTACGTGGTTGCTGGGACACCTGTCTCTTTAAGTCAGAAGCGTAAGCCTGGCTCCTCTCCTTCCTCCTCCCCGGCGGGTAAGAAGGTTTCGCTTTCTTCATCGGCCCCTACTTCTGCCTCTCTCGCTCCTTCCCTTCCCATTTCGGTGGTTGCGAAATGCCTCCAAAACCTCCATAGCTGTTCCTGCTATGGAGGTTTCTTCAGCCCCCGCTTCCCTCTCGGTTGTTACCCTTGCTGAGGTGCGCTCCCCTCTTTTTACCCCCTCTTCCTGCTGCTGTCCTTGACTGCTCCCCTCCGTTGTCTCCTCCTCTTCCTCCTCCGGACCCCGCCCGCCCACCTCTGGTCTGTTCTCCTGCCTCCTTCCCTCCGTCTTTGCTCAGTTTACCCATGCCCCCTAACCCTGACTTTGCTGACCTTGATCCCGACCCTGATATTCTTTAACGTGCTCTGTTACTCTTTCGCCTTTGTTTCTTCCTTGTTCTCTGTTTTTGTCCTTTCTCTTCTCGTCGATGTCTCTTCTTCAATGGAACGTTCGAGGTTATTACGCCAATTTCCTCGAACTCCAACTTCTGATTTTGCGGTTTTCGCCCCTTTGTGTCTGTCTCCAGGAGTCGATGCTTGGTGCTCGTCCTGATCGTTTTCGTGGCTATTTCTTTCTCTCCCCCCCCCCCCCACAGCCGTTGCTGGGGCTTTTAATTCTTCTGCTCTCTTGATTCGTGCTGATGTTTCCTTTGTTCCTTTACTTTTTCCTTCGCCTCTCCATTGTTCTGCTGCTCGTATCTTTGTGGGGAAATAGTACACAGTTTGTTCCATTTATCTCCCCCCGAGTGTCCCGCTTTCTCTTCCTGATTTGAAACACCACCTAGACTCCTTGCCGGAGCCTGTGCTCCTGCTGGGTGACTTCAATTGTCGTCATTCTCTTTGGGGTGATGTTCTGACGAATACCCGGGGTCGCCTTCTTGAGCCGTTTCTCCTCTCTTCTTCCCTGTCTCTTCTGAATTCTGGTGACCCCACTCATTTGTACTCTCGGACTCACACCCTTTCTTGTCTTGATCTTTCTCTCTGCTCTTCTTCTCTTTACTTAGATTTCACGTGGCAGGTTCTTGATGACCTCCATGGAAGTGATCATTTCCCCATCCTTGTTTCCTTTTTCTCTTTTCGCCCTTCCCTCTCTTTCCCTAGGTGGCAGTTTGCTAAGGTGGACTGGACCCTATTTACCCTCAGTGCTGCTCTCTCTGACCTCTCCCTTCTGCCTCTCTCTCGCGCTCTCCTCCTCTTTCATGACACTGTCTTCAACGCTGCCCTCCGCTCTATTTCTCGCTCTTCCTCTCGGGGTCCACGGAAGTACGTTCCCTGGTGGAATGTGGACTGTGCTCGGGCTGTCCGCTGTAAGCGTGCAGCCTGAAAGAGGCACCGCCGTAGGTAGACGACCGATTCTTTTCTTTTTCTTTCGGAAAGCGAGTGCGGTGGCCCGTAGGGCCATCCGTACGGCTAAACGTGAATGTTGGGCATCTTATGTCTCGACAATTACGTCCGAAACTCCTCTGCCCCAGATCTGGAAGCGTATCCGCAAGATAGCGGGTAAGTTCGTTCCCGATGTTTCACCGGTCCTTCACCTCCATGATACTCTTGTGGCGGACCCGTTGCAGGTCGCTTCTGTACTGGGTTCCCACTTTTCTTCTGTTAGCTCTGGTCTTCATCTTCCCCAATCTTTCCTTCTTTGTAAACCTGTCCTTGAGTCTCGTCCTTTAGATTTCTGCACTCGTCTTCAGGCTCCCTATAATGATCCCATCTCTCTGAACTTCGTACTGCCCTGGCCCTCTGTGGTTCTACGGCGGCGGGCCCCGATGGTATTCATTATGAGATGCTTCGCCATCTCTCTCCATGCACGTCTCAGTATTTACTGAGTCTGTATAATCGGATCTGAGAGTCGTCGTCAGTCCCTGAGGACTGGCTTGATGCCGTTGTCCTCCCTGTTCGCAAACCGGGGTCTCTGGGTACTTCCTCTAAGGACTTTCGCCCTATTGCCCTCACAAGTTGTGTCTGCAAACTCTTTGAACGTATGGTTAACGTTCGTCTGATGTGGTTCCTGGAACACCATCACCTCCTCCTCCCCTTCTCAATTTGGTTTCCGCAAGTGCCGCAGCACGACAGATGTCCTGGTGAACTTGGAGGTCTAAATTCGTACTGCTTTTGCTGCGAAGACCTCCGTTGTTGCCGTCCTTTTTGACCTGGAAAAGGCTTACGACACCACTTGGTGGTATCATATTCTATCTCAACTTCATTCTTTTGGCCTTCGTGGTCATCTCCCTCTCTTTCTCCGCAGCTTCCTCTCTCGTCGTTCCTTTCGGGTGCGCCTTGGTACCGCTCTCTCTGCCTCTTTTCAGCAATACGAAGGTGTGCCCCAGGGTAGTGTTCTGAGCACTACTCTTTTTCTGGTTGCCCTCAATGGTCTTCTTTCCTCTCTTCCTTCAGGTGTCTTCTCCGCTCTCTATGTCGATGCTCTTACCCTTTGCTGTCAGGGTGATGATTAGCCTCTCCTTCAGCGCCGGCTTCAACTTGCAATTGATGCCGTGTCATCTTAGGCCACAGATCATGGCTTCAAGTTCTCAACTTCTAAGACTTGTGCCATGACTTTTACGCGGAAACGGGTCATTCTTCGTCCCTCTTTGTCACTTTATGGTCATCCCCTTGAGTACAAAGATTCCGCGAAGCTTTTGGGGTTATTCCTTGACACTCGTTTGTCTTGGTCTTCCCATATCTCTTACCTCCGTGTTGAGTGCTCTAAGGCCCTTACCCTCCTTCGGGTCTTGTCCCATACTTCTTGGGGGTCAGATAGGCGCACTCTCCTTGCTTTACATTCCTCTCTCGTCCTGTCTAAGCTCGATTATGGTTGCCCTACTTACTCGTCTGCTTCTCCTTCTACTCTTCGCCGTCTTGATGCTTTGCACCATACTGGGTTGCGCCTCAGTTCTGGTGCCTTTCGTTCGACTCCCGTCCTTAGCTTGTATTTTGACACTGGCTTCCTGTCTCTCCAAGACCGCCGTAATCGCTACTGTCTTCGCTATCTTGCGCGGTCCTTCCAACATCCTTCCTCTCGCCTATGTCGTGCTTTAACTTTTACCCCTCCTGCGGTTCCTGTTCCTCTTCACCACCTCCCTCTTTCTGTCTGGTTATCTCGCCTACAGGACTCTCTTTCCGTTCGTATTTCTAATGTTTCTCCTCGTGTTGTTCCTTCTTTGCCTCCATGGAGAGTCCCTCTTCCGCGGTTTTGTACATCCTTGACCCCGTATCACTAAAGCTTTTACCCCTCCTTCGGTTCTAAAACGCCTTTTCCTTGAGCACTTTTCTTCTCACTCCCGCTCCGTTTCTGTCTTCACCGATGGGTCTAAGTCTGCGGACGGTGTTGGCTACTCTGTTGTTTTTCCTGATCGCACTTATGTGTCGCTTACCTCCGGAGACTAGCTTCTTTACAGCGGAGCTTTATGCTATTCTCTATGCTCTTTGTCTCCTGCTTTCTCGTTGTTAGTTTTCCTTTGTAGTTGTTGTTGACTCTCGTAGTGCCCTCATGGCTCTCGGGTCCATTTAATCCGGTTCATCCAGTAGTTGTCGAGATCCAGCATTGGCTGTTTCTTGTTCACAGTAAATTTAAGTCGGTTGAGTTTTGCTGGGTTCCCAGCCATATTGGTGTGTCTTTAAATGAGCATGCGGATGCTGCCGCCAAGGAAGCTGTCCGCTCTTGTCCCATCTCTCGTAAAGGTATTCCATATTCCGACTTTTACCCGGTTATCCATTCCTCCGTCCTTACCCGTTGGCAGGCTTCTTGATCGTCTGTTACTGGTAACAAACTACGTACTCTTAAATGTTGTGTTTCCTCGTGGCCGTCCTCCTACCACCGTAACCGGCGTTGGGAAACGGCTCTGGCGAGGTTGCGTATTGGCCATACTCGCTTAACCCATGGTCACTTGATGGAGCACCGCCCTGCTCCTTATTGTCCTAGTTGCATTGTCCCTCTTACGGTCGTGCAAGTCCTTCTTGAATGTCCTGACTTCCAGGACGAGCGTGTGTCTTGCTTTCCGACCGCCCCTCGCGGTCACCTGTCCCTCAATAGAATTCTTGGTGACTCGGATACTTTTGATATCGTTCGCCTTGTGCGTTTTTGTTCCCGTATTGGCATCCTTGGTGATATTTAGCGCCCTCTGATTATTCTGCACATTTGATGGTGCTACATAGCCTTCCCGGTTTGGTGCCTTCTTTTGATAATTACTTACTTACTTACTTACTGTACCACTCCACCGTACAACTTATTACCGTACCACGCCACCCCCCACATTCATTGTGGAGTGGAGTGGAACACCTCTCCTTCATCTACTCCCACTTCGTATAACTCATTACCTCTCCTTACCTTTTCTCTATCTACAGCTGCCACTGCTTAGTACAGGACATCACCCTTAGTTCCCTCCATCTGCTCATACGGCCTAGTTCAGCATTTGTCCTTTCCCTTTTTTCCATCTATACCAACTGCCTATAGCAGCAGCGTCATCTGCTGCAATACAACTGCACATCTTCATTCTCTCTACACCATAAACTCCCACTGCTTGGTACAGTTCAACACCCTTTCTCTCTTCTCCATCTACTTCCTCTTCTTAGTAAGACATGTCACACTCCTCCTCTTACATACTGTTCCGCTGCTTAGAACACATTACCTTTATCTCTCCTTCCCCTCATTTTCCTTCATTTGCTCCCACTGCTTCTTCCGTGGCTTACTTAAAAACATCAACATTCCTCTTTTGTATGTACTTCTCGGGAGAGCATTAATTTACCAACCCTTTCTTTCATCTACTCCCGCTGCTTAGCGTAGATTATCACCGCTCTCTACTCCATCTGCTCCCACAGCCATGTAAAGCACATCACTCCTGTTTCTCCCTATATTTTATTTATCTGAGGGCCACTAAACTCTAGTGGCGTTGACGAGGATAGGAAGCCGGTGGCGCATCAAATGTTCCCCCATTTGCCCTGATGATTTTTCCAGTTAGGTTGAAAAATTTAACAGTTTTAGCATTTAGGGCTTCGGCGGGTCAGCGGTTCCAACCTGCTTGAGCTTAACGATAGAGTGATGGTCTCGCTTCATGCAAGTCGGTGTTCAATTCCCGACCGTCCAAGTGATGGTGCACCATTCCTTCCCCCCCCTCCCCCCCCAACCCCCCGTCCCATCCTAAATCCATATCCTGATCCCTTCCAAGTGCTATATAGTCGTAATGGCTAGGCGCTTTCTCCTGATAATTCCCTCCCCGTTGGTGAAAAAGCATCTTCTGTTTGTGTTGTTATTTTATCATAGCAATATGGAAGTTGTAGTGAAGGACCTGGTGACTCTAGTGTGAGCCCTGAGGACAGAGTTGGACTCTCTGCGGGAGGAGGTGCGTCAGCTTAAAAAACAACGAGAAGTAACGAAGGAGGAGACCAGCAGTAAAGGGACCTCGTCTTGGAGAGTTGCGAAAGACAGGGGCCTTAAGAAGACTTTGATAAAGCCGCCTTCAAACGCCATAGCAACTTCAAATTCATTTGACGTTTTGGAGGACGAGTGCTGTGGAGAGACTGTGGATCGCGCAAAAGGGAAAGCAACGAAGAGAAAGGAAGCGCAGGCCCCTCAGAAAGTAAAGGAAGTACCTAAGCAAACATTAGTTGTGGGAGATTCCCAGATAAGGTATTTGGATAGAACGTTTTGTGCTAGAGATAGGGGGAACAGGTTAAGGGTTTGCTATCCCGGAGCTGGCATTGGTGATATTATAAACAACATGAATGATATTATGGCTGGTAATGGGAACAATCCCATTATTTGCATTAGCGTGGGAGGAAATGATGTTGGTCGAGTCAGGAGTGAGGAACTGATTCAGAGGTATAAAACAGCCATAGAGTTAGGAGCAAGGGAGGAATCCCGATCATATGTGGCATTCTTCCAAGAAAGGGAGTGGGAAATGAATGGATATCGAGGGCACTTGGTGTCAATTGCCGGCTGGAAAGATATTGCAAATCAAATGCAATATCTTTCATAGACAACTGGGAACACTTCTATGGAAGAAATGAAATGTATGCTCGTGATGGGGTGCATCTATCGAGAGCTGGGGTTGTTGCTGTTGCGAACTCGTTGGAAGAAGTGGTTAGAGGTGTTTGTTTGGGTTTAAACTGTTAGTAGATAGAGGTATGGGAATTGATTTGGAGGAAGGAGGTAATAAAAGTATGTGTTTGTGGGAGAAAGGAATTGGCAAAACGATCAGGGAAAGAGAAGGTCCGCAAAATAACAATTCACTTAGGGTATATTACACTAACAGCAGAAGTCTAAGAAATAAAATTAACGAATTAAATGCTCTTGTCTGCACAGAAAAAATAGATATTATTGCACTTACCGAAACGTGGATGAATGTAGAAAATAGAGAACTATTAGCTGAATATCAAATATATGGATTTAAACTATTTCACACAGATAGATATATTAGACGAGGAGGTGGAGTAGCCATATATGTTAGGGACAATTTGAAATGTAGTCTCAAAGAGGGAATCAAAACAGAGCCACACTCAGAAACTATTTGGATTGAATTAAACGAAAAAGCTAATAATATTATAATAGGAGTAATATATAGGCCACCAAATTTAGACAGAATGGAAGCAAAGCATCTATGGGATGAAATATCTAGAGCATCTAGATCTAACAGTATTTATGTCATGGGTGACTTTAATTTTAGCGGAATAAACTGGTTGAACAAAACAGGGAATAGTGAAGCAGAAGATTTTCTAGAATTAATTGACGATTGCTTTCTTACGCAACACATTAAGGAACCAACACGGGAAAATAATATTTTAGATTTAGTGTTAACTAACAGGGAAACGCAAATTAATGACATCGAAATAGGGAGTGAGCTAGGGAGCAGTGATCACAAAGAAATCAGATTTAGCATAGAATGGAATAGACCAGTAGGAGAAAATTCTGTTAAAGTGCCAGATTTTCGAAAAGCTGATTTTAATAGCCTAAGAAATTTTTTGGGTCAAATTGATTGGAAAGGCTTGGGTATGGGGTGTGGGCCGGTCTTGGAGCGAGACATGAACCCAGCGATAGGTGACTTAAATGGGGATTTCGATGTGGATTCAATATATAACTTATTTAAGAATATTCTAAACAAAGCACAGGAACGTAGTATACCATACAAATTGAATAGATCGTATACTAATGACCCAAAGTGGATAACAAAGAATTTGAAGAACCTTGTAGGTAAAAAGAGAGCTTGGTACAAAAGGATTAAAAATGGGGAGGTCACTTTAGAACAGGAATTCGTACAACTGGTTAGAAATGTTAAAAAAGAGATAAGGAAAGCAAAAAGAAACTATGAAGTTCGCATAGCAGGGCAAGCAAAGACAAATCCTAAAGGGTTTTTTCAGTTATATCGTACTAAGACTAGGGAAAGGATAGGTCCATTAAAAACTGAGACAGGTCAAATAACAGATAGTGATGAAGAGATGAGTAGTATTTTTAATAAATATTTTGTATCTGTATTTACTAAAGAAGAACTTAACAATATGCCTTCAGCCGAACAAGTCTATGTGGGTGGGGACGAGGACAGGTTGACGAGTTTAGCAGTTACCAGGGAGGATGTTCTTAAACAAATAGTAAAACTCTAAACAAATAGTAAAACTCAAACCAAACAAATCCCCAGGGCCGGATGAAGTGTTTGCTAGGGTGCTTAAAGAATGCAAAGAGGAGCTTTGTGACCCACTGTCAACCATATTTAATAAATCAATAGAGTCAGGCAGAGTGCCAGAGTTTTGGAAAGTTGCTAATGTGATACCAGTTTTTAAGAAAGGAGATAGATCACTTGCGTCTAACTATCGACCAATTAGCCTAACGTCTATTGTGGGAAAGTTACTCGAATCTATAATAGCAAATAAAATTCGTCTTCATCTTGAAAAACATAAATTAATAATTGAGTCGCAACATGGTTTTATAAATGGCCGTTCATGTTTAACAAATTTGTTATCTTTTTATTCTAGCATTGTTGAGGCAGTTGATAGTGGTAAGGATTGCGATGTTGTATACCTTGACTTTAGCAAAGCTTTTGATACAGTGCCACATGAAAGACTGATTAAAAAAATAGTCTCATGGTATTGGGGGTGCTATATTAAGCTGGATTAGGGCATGGCTATACCAAAGGAAACAGAGTTAGTATAAATGGAATCAAGTCAGAGTGGGAAAATGTTGTAAGTGGAGTGCCTCAAGGCTCTGTCCTGGGACCTCTGTTGTTTATAATATATATAAATGATTTAGATTCAGGTTTGAGTAGCAACATTTGCAAATTTGCCGATGATACGAAAATCGGTAGGGAAATTAATTCGGAGGAGGACTCACTATCACTTCAAGTTGATCTAGATAGGGTTTTGAAATGGTCAAAGGATTGGCAGATGCAGTTTAATGCTGATAAATGTAAAGTTCTGAGGTTAGGTAATGATGATAGAGTTACAAGATACGAGCTAGATGGTGTTGTGATTGCGAAGTCGGATTGCGAAAGGGATCTGGGAGTTATGATTAGTAAGAATTTAAAACAAAAGGATCAATGCATAAATGTTCGTAATAAGGCAAATCGGACACTTGGATTTATTAATCGCAGCGTTAGTAACAAGACACCTGGTGTGGTTCTCAAGCTATATCTTGCTCTAGTTAGGCCCCATTTAGATTATGCAGTTCAGTTTTGGTCGCCATATTATAGAATGGATATAAATTCACTTGAACGTGTCCAGCGTAGGATGACTAAGTTAATTCCCCAAATTAGAAATCTTTCATATGAAGAAAGATTAACAAAGCTTAAGTTGCATTCACTGGAAAGGCGAAGAGTTAGGGGTGACATGATAGAGGTTTACAAGTGGATGAATGGACATAACCGGGGGGATATTAATAGGGTATTAAAAGTATCAACACAGGACAGAACACGAAACAATGGATATAAATTGGATAAGTTTAGATTTAGGAAAGACTTGGGTAAATACTGGTTCAGTAACAGGGTTGTTGATTTGTGGAACCAATTGCCGCGTAACATTGTGGAGGTGGGGTCCCTCGATTGTTTCAAGCACGGGTTGGACAAGTATATGAGTGGGATTGGGTGGTTATAGAATAGGAGCTGCCTCGTATGGGCCAATAGGCCTTCTGCAGTTACCTTTGTTCTTATGTTCTTATGTTTTTAGTTCTACATTGTGGCTTACTGAGCGTGACACCGTTGCTCATTTTTTGTGTGTCATCTGACCTTTAGAAGAAAGTTTCCGGATCAACATTACTTAAATTGTTCACTATTTTGAAAGTTTTGATGAGATCCGCCGTGTCATGCACGGTTTGCAGCGTTGTTAGCTCTGTGGCCCCTCAATCATCCCTGGTACAAGAGTTGACTTAGTTCGGGGATGATTTTTTGTCGCCCGGTGTCGCGCCGTCTTCAACGCTGAACGTCCTTCTGAAGATGATGTCTCCATCCTAGGTCTGCTAGGATACAAAAATCCAAGTTGGGACGCACCATAAACAGTCTCCGTGGTGTAGTGGTAAGACACTCGCCTGACGTTCCGCGAGCGCTTTGTCATGGGTTCGTATCCTGGCCAGGGGAGGATTTACTGGGCGCAAATCCTTAACTGTAGCCTCTGTTTAACTCAACAGTAAAATGTGTACTTGGTTGTAACAACGATTCTTCGCAGCGGGGATCGTATTCCAGGGACCTGCCCGAAACGCTACGCGTACTAGTGGCTGTACAAGAATGTAACAACTCTTCTATATATCTCAAAAAAAAAAAAACTTATTCAGTTGAATCACTACCAACTTTTCTTTAAAGTCAAATGTACTCGTGATTATTCCTAGGGTTTGGTTAGCTTCATTTCAGTTGCTCCAACCTGTTGTGCAACTTTAACTGAATGGGACATTTTGACTCGAAGGTCCTTTTCTTCATCAATCTGCTTCAGGGTTAATTTGCAATCTGCTGCATAAATTTATCTAATTTAATGAATTAAAACAACTTAAAAAATCTAAACCATAATTATGTTGTTTAAATTACAAAAGTATTTGTCATTCATAATGTTAATTATTTTTTTCCAGGCAGCTATAAACGTGTTAACGAAGGCACTATCGGTGGAATATGACAAAGAGGGCATATTGTTTGTGGCGGTCCACCCTGGCTGGGTCCAGACCGACATGGGAACATCTGCAGCACCCTTGACTGCTCAAGAAAGTATCAGCAAAGTCTTTCAAGTCCTGACAGGTTTGTCAGAGAAACACAACGGCCTAATGATCTCCTACACCGGTGATATTCTGCCTTGGTGATACTGTTAACTAAAATTTATATTTACAATGACTGCTTATACAATGCAAGGTAATAAATGTTCCCTGTGGCAAAACTTCACATTTTCAAAACGATTAACCTAACAAGATCACAAGGCACCTGTATAAGTTTGAGATAAATAAAAGATATGAATTCTTTAGTTTTCTATATCAATAAATAAATACATAAATACACACACATATATATATATATATCAGCCCGTCCTCCAAAAATGGGGTGGTAAATATAAGGAGACAAATAAGTGCAATTATGTACTATTCATATCAGTTAGGAATTGTACTTATTTTCACTTAGTATTAAATCGTACTGTCAAATATATTGCGAATATTTGAGTTTACCCAAAAAACTGAATAGAAAACCACAACCTCACCTAACCGTCTTAGTTTTTGAAGATAATAATTTTATTGCTTCTTAATTACAATTAGTACTTAACCTATAGCTATATTGATATTACAGTTTTATAAAACTAATAAAACAAAACTAAAATATATCAATAAATTGTAAAATAACTCAGGATATTTTAAAATTTTGTATAAAATCTATATTGTTTAATAAACCAGAAAAAAAAATTCTTGATATTTAAAACTTGTTTATTGCAAGTTGAAATTGAAAATTTCATCCTAAAATTGTGCGTGTCTTAACAGAAAACGAGGGGAATTAAATCGGGGGAGGGAGTTGGGTAAATGTAACAGCCCCGTAAGTGCAATTATGCACTGGTTATGACAGTTAGAAAGTGTACTTATTACACTTAATATTAAATCGTACTGTCAATTCGGAGGATGGGTTGCAATATATATATATATATATATATATATATATATATATATATATATATATATATATATATATATATGTGTGTGTATAGCCTCGGAGAAGAAAATAAGGAGTATTCAGTGAAGACCTTGTGGATTCTCACTGAACAATAATATTTTCTTCTCCTAACACCCCCATTCTTTTGTATATACACATATATATTTGTTTTATTTAAACTTTTTTACAAAAAACAAGTTACATATAGGGTACAGAGATGATTATCATAAGTTGTCGAGTTCCTCCAGCTCCTCAGATGGCGGGCAGGAACCCTGAATGCAGTGTGCATTTTCCCTCTGTATCGCCACGCTGAGGCGCTGGAAAAGGAAGTTGGCAGCTCTAAGTTCCTTTGTATTTTCAATTAGCCTAGAACCTAGTTCCTTAAAAAACTGGTAGCACTTTTACCCCAGGCGCCGAGTGTCTCGGAAGTAATTGGGACAAAATTATAGTGGTGATCCAGTTCTCTGTACTTACGGGATTTGGCTGATTCCCTGTGGGTGGCAGCGCCACCTGGTTGTGCAACACTGAAGTAAATGTAGGTGTTAGCTAGGGTTGATATACTCGTGTAGTCCCATACCAACTGCTTGCCATTCTTACAGGGGTTCACTGTGATAGCAGTGAACCCCTGTATCTGGGTGACCAATAAGAGCATCAGAGTTATAGGGTGTTAAGTAACGAGGCTCTCTTTCAGCTGGGCATCCAGCTATAGTGAGGCTCGTCTTGATGTCGTTAATTTCACTGTGCCTCGAATGCCATCCCCCTGTGCTTTAGCAGAGTAGGCCATGGTGGTCGTACCTGTCCGCCACCATCTCGCCGCAAATTCATCTATATTTGTTGTGGATTGGAGCAGCAAGGCGGAGGGCGACAGCAATTCGAAAGGCTTGTTGTGTGAGACGTGTAGCAGATGCCGACATTGGTGTTTCTAACAGGAAATCCCCTGCATGTGGGGCTGCTACTGCTGTGAGGCGAGCAATGTCGTGTTGTGTTGTTGCAGCACCCAGGCTCTCTGCAGCAACTTGGTCTACAATGGAGCCATCCCAGCTGGATTACTTGTGGGCTTTTGAGGATGGTGGTAGAAGTGATGGGCCTTCACGAGAGGCCCACTCTGTGGTACAGCGTGTAAAATTGGGATCGTGTACACTTGCCAGCTGATGTAAGTAGGCAGGTAGAATTTCCTTCACAAACGTCGTCGGCGTGAAGGAAATTCACTGAGCCCACTCAGTTGTACTGAGAGGGCCAATAGTTGCAATCAAAGGAGTTCCTAAAATAGTGGAGATTAGATAGGCCCCGGCCCCCAGGGAAGAATATTCCCAACAATGAATACTTGCTTGGCTAGATTAACTTCTGCCGTATAAAGTAGATCATCTACTCCACTTCAACAGGATGAAAAGATATTCCTAGCTTATTCCTTATTTATTAAACCCTTTAATAACCCCCACATATATAAACTACAATAAATCACTTTACCACTCTACCTTACGTTAAACACCGTGGTCCACATAAGCAGGATGCAAGGTTTACAATTGCAACTAGGGTAAAGACTTGTTTCCTGACTGGCACTTGTATCATAGGTATCACAGACTTCAGCAGACGTGGGTTCACTAGTCCCCTAGAGTATACTTAGAGATACCAAAACACTAGCTAATAATACACACTCTTAAACATACACCTAACTAGTAGCATGGTAAAATCGGAGAAAGGTACTTATCTTGGACATAGGGTATAGGGAGAGAAGAAAGGAGGAGGAGGAGGAGAACAGAGCCCACAGGAAAGGTGTAGTCACCACCACAGCAGCCACAGAGAAGACCCAGCAAGCAGCTCTCTCAGCCTACAATGATGTTGCCGGTGGATAATCAACCGATCGTACGGTAGCAATCATCACAAGTATTCCCAGACATTTATTACTAGTTACTTTAACAATTCTAAGAATAGCTGATATCTAGCTTTATCTAATATTTAATAATCAACAAGAACAGAGTCTGAATGCTCTGTGAGTAACAAGATTCGTCTTACGTCTGGCAAGGAACACGGGAACAAATGCATATCCAGGTTTTAAGGAGCCATGAATGTAAATGTTATTGTTAATTAAATATCCTTCTCACATGATCCAATCCTATGAATTAATGTCTACAATTACTTAGAACTCAAATTGACCTCTGGTTTCCAACTAAGAACCCAGGATCGTAACAGTCGGATACACTAAAAGAGGTTATAACATCACGAACCCAGTTACTGGTCCCAAGTGGCCGTAACAGTTGCCCACTCAGCTGCCAGGCCCCATGTGAGGCTTCAAGGTGGATCCTCCATGATCCCCGGCTTCCTTGATCGACCTAGTCCAGGAATTAGACTATAGAAGTGAAGACTTTTCTGCCAGCTTTTTTCTGATTGGCTGTCTCAAGATAAACATAAAGTATGATGACACAGACGGCACATGGTAGCGACAAAGATGGTTGAACCACATACTCCACTCTCTGCCTCTGCTCAAATTACCGCATCAAGCATCGTACAAGATGGCTGCCTTGCTAATCACTCATAAACTATGACTAAGGTATTTTGTATGCACTGAAAAAGAATTATGACTTCCTGCTGTCCAAAAATTTGAGAAAAAGACATTAATACTACCAACAATAGTTTAACAGTTCATTAAATTTAAAGATTTATACCAAAAACTGAGAAGTTGTGGATTACGGCGCCGGCCAAAATCCAAATTCCAATCTGCAGGAACGAAAAGACATTAATGCACCAGAAAACTTATTAATTAAATAAATAATATAATTAATACCACCAACCACTTAGCCTGGGTATTAAACAAATATACCGGTGGCATACTTAAATTTTACTAGCATACATTATATACAATCCTAGCTAAATGAGACACTGCATATCTGAAAAACACTTCTTGGGTACCTGACTCTACTACAATGGTTTAACCTAAAAGGCAAATGAATTTATGAGTTTATATATACACTGGCATTTATAACTATGGAATGAAGGCAAGTCCAGCTCCCCTCCCTCTGCTGTCATCTTTTTCACTAACTACCAGTGCAAATAAATTATTCATTAAACCAATCATATATCTTTAACATTATTGAGTGACAACCCACCACCTACACCCTAGCGTATATTACTAACTCAGATATATTGGAAATAATACTCGAGGGTTAACCTAAACTAAGTTTACAAATCTGTCTTATTAAATTCAGCTCGAGACATAAACACAGCACCATGCAATCTCTCCCCAGCCTCTGGACAGAGCAGATATGAGGTCAGGCACTCCTTGGTATACTAGCCAGGCCGCATCCGCGGACACTGAATATGATCACTTATCAATAATGCTCACTCACTGTGCCCCCGCCATAGAGTCCCCTCACACACCAGCAAGCGAAGTAAACCTTGCCGGCAATGCCTTAATAGAGTTTCTTAGGGAAATGTGGAGCTTGTGTGTGAAGGTGGCAAAACTCTTAAATAGGCTTAGCTAGAGTCTCAGAGCCAGCATGTTTAGGCAGCTCTGGGATTATAGATAGCAACAGTGTAGTGAGCACTTTATAGGACTTCCAGAAGCCTATCCTTATTTATAACACAAAGCATTTGTACAATTGACTGTAGCACACTAGCTGTTACACCGGTGTGTGTGTGTGGCTGTTGTGGATCAACCCAATCACAGGCCCACCTCACCATATGTTTACCCTAGAGATCAGTGGTCACTTTGGGTGGCAGCCCAAGGCCTTATTACACTGTACTGTAAGGACTATTCTCCTCTGGCATATTCAAACCTCAGCTGTTAGTTCTATTCGGAGCCGCTAAAAGCGCTCTTTCCCTCAGAGCAGGGGCCAGATTCACGAAGCAGTTACGAACGTACTTACGCACGTTTTCCTTCTTAGCATCTTCGTAGCAGCTACGTTGGTATTCAAGTATGTGCTTAAGTATGAAAATCTACATAAGTATGCTCCGTCGTGCTAAGGACGCTCTCGACCACTCATAGCGTTACATAAACTGGATATAACTATATTTTTCTCTACTACACAACATGGAGGATCGATTTTATTATAAACAAACATTTTAGCTTGTGAGTCACCAAGAAGGAGTCCTTCGTGTTAGCTATATATGCATTCTCTGCATGAAACTTGTAGTAAATATGTCTTTTTTGATATTAGAATTATTAAGTAAATAAACACTGGTGAACATGAAATATGAGACAAGGTGATGATCCTGGGCTGATGGGAGCATTTACTATCACCAAATGCCCCTGTTCACCTAGCAATAAGGATAACTAGGAGTGTACCTTAGCTATACATAGCCATTTTTTATTTATTTTGTTTGGTTTTATTTTGAAATTAAATCTGGGTGAGACATAAAAAATAATATGCTGCACAAATGATGTTAGGTAAGGGTAAAAACTTCAAAAACTTTTGTCATTGAATACTTAGGCCTATAATTGACTATATGGACTTTCATGGCCTGTTAAAAAAGAGAGGGGGGAAGCAGGAGTTCAAGACCTCTTCCTGTTACACAATTTACAGTCTCCGTGGTGTAGTGGTAAGACACTCGCCTGGCGTTCCGCGAGCGCTATATCATGGGTTCGTATCCTGGCCGGGGAGGATTTACTGGGCGCAATTCCTTAACTGTAGCCTCTGTTTAACGCAACAGTAAAATGTGTACTTGGTTGTAACAACGATTCTTCGCGGCGGGGATCGTATTCCAGGGACCTGCCCGAAACGCTACGCGTACTAGTGGCTGTACAAGAATGTAATAACTCTTGTATATATCTAAAAAAAAAAAAAAATTGGCTGTATGTAACAATAAGAAGGTAATTATCAAAAGAAGGCACCAAGCTGGGAAAGCTATGTAGAAGTGAGGTGATCAGCTACTTATTTGAGAAATGCTTATTTTATTTACCTTATAAGCTGAAGCAGCTTATTTTATTTGAGGAATGCTGGGTATAACTCAAAAAATGGGTATAAAATAATTTGGATATACTATCAGGGTATAAAAGAAAAAAATGCTGCACAAATGATGTTAGGTATAAAAACTTCACAAATGATGTAAGGGTAAAAACTGCAAAAACTTTTGTCATTGAATACTTTGGCCTATATTTATAACTATATGGACTATTATGGCCTGTTAAAAAAGAGAGGGGGGGGTGCTGGGGTCCAAAACCTCTTCCTGTTACACAATTTGGCTGTGTAACAATAAGTAATTATCAAAAGAAGGCACCAAGTTGGGAAGACTATGTAGCAGCATTGCGTGTAACAATAAACCTAATTTTTTTTAACAGATAATGCACCTGTGAGTAAAACAAATCCTGTCAGCTGTAAAAATATTGATCCAGTTATTTAAATAAAAAAAAATAATGCCACAAATGTTTATGAGTTGTTTAAAACTATCATTTCTACTGTGTATCCAAAGAAGTTAAAAATTGGAACATACTGCACAATTTAATGATTCAAAGAAAATAGAGTATTAATAATATTGTCGTCGTCTTTTCATCTTCAAGTGTGTGGTTTGGTCAACCTTACTAGCATTATATATCAATATGAGATCTTAATGATCCAATATTAACATTTATAATTTAATAAGAATAATACTGGTAATAATAAATATTAGCCCCCACTAGCAAAATCTGGGTACAGCACAATAATATCTCTCAGCATTCCTGAGTGCATGAAGTAATTACAGAGCTCAAAGTACCTCATATCATTTGGTCTGAAGTCACTGATAAATATAGTGTTGGAGACTATGTCCTCTCAAGTAGGACTGAAAACAGATTTTTTTTTTTTTTTTTTTTGCCCAGGGGGTTATAAACCTATAGAACCGCTTCCCGCTGAAGCCATAAATGCCGCCAAAATCTAGCTAAAAAATATAATTAGGACAATTGGCGGGACCTTTAACAAGCTTTCTGTCCTCGTCGAGGCCACTAGATAGTTAGTGGTCTTTGGGTATATTTAGGTAAATATATATGTAAATAAATACCATCGCTTCTCAAATCTTGGGAGCGACAAGGAAAACCCACACAATATCTCTTAGAATAACGTAGGTAAACAAAAAATATAACATATTTGTTTACTGCAATGTCGGTGCTGGCTGTAGAAGTTGAAAAAACAGTGTTACTTCAAAATATACTGATTTTATGAGAAAATTCGACGTAAATAGGTGGCAAGTGAACACGGATAAGCTCTGATATGCCAGCGTCATGATTGGTTACAGCTGTAAGATGAAAAATGTTACCTTCTCTGATTGACCAAACGAAAAGCCCTAGTGACATCTAGCAAGACTTAAGTGAAGTTGCTAAAATTTTCGTAAGTATATCTTTCTCAATTGGACGTAGAAACGTTTTTAGGCAATATTTAAAAACATTTGCTGCACACTTACTTGCAAAGAAATACATGAAGCTTCGCAAATCTAGGTCTAGGTCTGTCTGACTGTTCGCACTGATGACAGTAAAAAGTCATGCTGACTGTTCTACCATTTGTCATGCTAAATCATCATCAAATTGTATTAACCATTGACTGCAACCCCCCCCCCCCCTACTGCAGTGGTAAAACACTCGCCTGGCGCTTTGGACTGGGTTCATATCCTGGCCTGGGAGGATTGATAGAGCACGGTTCGTATCCTGGCAGGGGAGGATTGATAGAGCACGGTTCGTATCCTGGCCGGGGAGGATTGATAGAGCACGGTTCGTATCCTGACCGGGGAGGATTGATAGGGCACCAATCCTTAACTGAGGCCTCTGTTCACCCAGCAATGAATGGGTACCTGATTGTGTTAAACAATTTGGCAGTTCATATTCCGGAGAAAAATTCAGATTAAGGACCTGCTCGAAAAGCTATGCATGCTAGTGGCTTTACAAGAATGTAAGAACTCTTGTATATATAAAATATAAATAAATAAATAAAACCGGGAATCAGACGAAATTACTTCAAAGAATGTGGCCTGAAGAACCAAGTATGGAGGAGGTACCTGCTGGACCATCAGGGCTCTCCACCAACATGACCAGTGACACTCTCATCCCAACACACAGTGATGGGCATGTGACGGTGTTAACTAAACAACGAAAAAAAGGAAGCAAAAGCCTGGGGCCGGATTCAGGAAGGTACTTACGAAGGTTTTTCTTCTTAGCTACGAATGTTTTCCTTCTTAGCGCCTTCGTGGCGGCTACGGCGGTATTCAGGTAGCTACACTAAGTGGAAAAACCTTCGTAAGTTCATTCCAGGATCAAAGCGTGGGTGAACAACAGTGTGGACGAGCTCCACTAGCACCAAAGAGTAAGTGTATTTGTCAGGCCTTCCCTAAAGGCACGACTGTAGCTTACAAGATTGTTCGGAGCAAGGAGCTGAGCAAGAAGTACACATCTAGCTCTGTAGACACAGAAACAGTAACAGTAACTGGAATAGGAAGTCGACCCACAACAGCATATACTGAAGTGGGCAACGAACGCATACAAGTTGTGGGGAAAAATCTCCCAGCAGAAATTTATTTATTTATTTACTGATTTATTAATTATTTGTTTATTTACTGATTTATTAAATATTTATTTCATTAAATTATTTTTTATTTATTTAATAATGATATTTTCTAATTTAAGCGGACATTATGATACTTTAGTGGACTGTATGATTCTATAGTTGTCCTGCTAGGAACTTACCTCACATCTTGGGGGTTATTTAATAATCACCTAATCAAAATTAATCGATTGCCTCAAATTTGTTAATAATGGTTAATCTACAATGGTTAGTTAATGTAAGGTACAGATTAGCTGTTATATTAAATGTAGCCTGGTAATAGGCAATGGACATGCCTCCGCCATGTAAGTTGAAACTCGTGGGTCAGGCTTCGAATTAATTGCGACGTGGTATGCCTCGTGTTGCACCAAGGTATATGTTGAAATTTCTCTTTTTCCCTTAGACTTCACCTGCCGAATAATTACATTATTCGGCAGGTAAGCTATTTAGTGTTAGTGTTAATGTTGTTGTTATAGATCCAGCTACTCGGAACAAGGTCCAAGTAGCACGGGTTATAGTGAGCCCGTAACTAACCTGGCACAGGAGCGGGGCAAGTAGCACGGGCTATGGTGAGCCCGTAGTGGACTTACCTGGCAAAGGAGCGGTGCTGTCTAGTGTTAATATTTGCCTAATCATAACAGCAATTGATTAGGAGTGTCGGAATTTCCGACACAAGTCAAGTACCAGAGTGAACATGAAAATCCACTGTCTGACAGTGCTTATGACATGAAACTTAGAGAGAACATCCACTCACAGTGTGAGACTTTTACTTAGATAATTGGGAATAAATGAAATTGGTATAAGGAATTGAGCTCGGAAAATTTCTAAGAATTTTCTATATTCTTTAACCTTTATTCCTGTTGTGATATTCAATTAGGTCGCCTGAGAAAGGACTTGCTTAGCTAACACACCAGTGTAGTAAGCAGCTCATTCCTCACTTTGGGACCATGTATGAACAATTGACTAGGCGCGAGCAAACGCCGAGACCCCAATGAAAATTGAAATCCCCCTCCACTAGGCCGTCGACCTTCGCTATTCGCAGAAGCGAATCTAAGAAACAATGGGCAGAGTTTCTTTCACCCTGATGCTCCTGTTACCTGGCAGTAAATAGGTACCTTGGAGTTAGTCAGCTGTCACGGGCTGCTTCCTGGGGGTTAAGGCCTGGTCGAGGACCGGGCCGCGGGGACACTAAAGCCCCAAAATCATCTCAAGATAACCTGACTAACTTCACTTAAAACTAGGTTTATGCACTCATATCTATATTTATCCATGAATATATAGCTCAAAGTTCATGCACCTATTAAATAAACAACACATGTATTTCTTGTGAATGGAGAAACTCAGTGGTGCATCCAGGGTATAAATATGGTTTCCTTTACTCAGTTCTAAGTACACCAGCACTAGCTTTCTTGACACATATGTCTCCCTGGAGTCATATATATATATATATATATATATATATATATATATATATATATATATATATATATATATATATATATATATATATATATATATGTATATATATATATATATATATATATATGTATATATATATATATATATATATATATATATATATATATATATATATATATATATATATATATATATATGAGGAAAGTTCGTGCAGTCAATGTATAATACAGCACAGTGAGGTGCAACAAACACTTTTGTATAGCTGAGGCCACTCGGTCCTCCACGACCGTGAGTAAACAATAACACTGAGCCCGGATACGCTCGTGAACGGCGGGGCTGAATCCGTTAGTTGGTAACCTCTTCTCTTCTTAATAAAACAACAAAAATTGAAGAAAACTTGGAATTCTGAGGTAGAATATCGAGAAAAATATCAAATGCAAAGAAAACTCAGGATACAACCTTAGTGGCAGGTGGGAACGCCAACTGGTGGGGCGGACACCAACTGGTGGGTCGGACGCTAACAGGTGGGGCGGGCCGGCAGCATGTAGGAACAAGTATGGCCGCGGCTGAGCCGGGTGATGGCGTCGTCTTGAGAACAATGAATATTCGCGAAAATTCAAAAAAAATAGAGAAAATTGCCAAAAATGGAGAAAATTGATACTGCAAATAGGGCAAACAAATTTGAAAATGAATCTAACGTCGAGAAACTTGATGGATGGATGGGAGTTTTTCTCTGCGTTCAGGAGCACAGATATGACAAAATATAAAATCACAGAAAAATGCAACAAATGGGGAATACAGCACAGATACCGAAATCAAGGATCACAATATCTCCGACAACGCAGCTGAAAAGCATAAATCAAGTCCTAGCAAACTGGAGAAAATCTAAGGTGCGACCGACGACACGTCGTTACTGTGATGTTGAATACGAAGTCTCAATCAAATTCAAAAGGATAATGATGCATACAACGTGGCGAGGTCCTCTTGATCACCGTGTTGGCCGATTACTCACTGCGCCAGTGTGGAGGCGGTCGCCCATAGGGTATGGGACGACCGACCACGAGGTAACCGACATGCATAGAAATGTGTGTAAAAACAGGGAAGACAGTTGCTCACCTCGAGCTGAAGTCTTCTGGGGGGCGGGCTGAAAAAATGCGATGGCTTCTCAGGGACGAGGATGGGAGAGGTCCAATGGTAGCTGGTCAATACGTGTGCTGGATAACCACCGTCCAGGAGGTGTCACTAACAGGTGTATCTGCTCACAGGTGCGGTTCTTCTCTGCCTCCAGGCGTGCTCGGGGGGAGATGCGCACAGTCACTGAGCAGGGCTGCCATCCACCAATCGGGAGTACCTAGCATGAGAGATATTCCCGCTGGCGGGCACTTTGAATGTGATTCCCTCCACACTATTGTCCCAAGATTGTCTAGATCTTTGAGCACTGTTACACTGAGTTCCTAACTTCTGGCATATACATTGAGGAATGAGAAGTGGCCTACTGCAGTGTGTATATAGAAGTGATGGCACTGAGTGTATACATTGTGTGACGTGCTCATGTAATGAACTTGTTCGGGAAAGGTTCAAGAATTTGTTAGTTACCCACAGAATATTCTCAACTCTGTACTTGACACAGAAAACGGGAAGTTTAATTAAAACGCTGACTTAAACAAAACTTCTCCAGTATAATCCCCAAGTTCGACATGTAATATAATATCAGCTTAAACATAATCATACACTCAAACAATACCACGGGACCTGCTCAGGAATGGAGGCAGAGTCTCGTGCAACAAGATATCTATCTGATAAACACAATAATAAGAATGTCCCATTCAACCGGGAACTCTAACTAAATGGCAAAATACTTCACTATTTATTAATATATTGAAAAAGTCCTATATCCTAACTAACTGGCAAAACACTTAACTTAATGAGGGCCAAGGCCACAGAAAGATCAACAGCCCATCCTCTCACAGTAGCTCCGAAAGTACAACTGACTCCAAAAAGCCCGCTTCTGCCTTATGCAACCCTTCGGAGGAATGTTTTCAAGCGCTCTAGGCCAAGTAATTTCCTTACTAAGTTATCTCTTCAAAGTTAACCTTCATTTGCTTAGAAATGGTTAAGAAAAATCTGCTGATTATTACTGGGACAAGATCTAAGTAAATGAAGCCGTACTAACTAAATACATATGATCTAACATAGGCCTCCACACAGGCTGGGGATGGCTGGCCTGGCCTAGCTCTGTCTTCTGCCAAATGCACACTTGACTTAAGAGTAACATGACTGTTACACAAGACTACTGACTTAATATACCCTCACAGGTGAAAGGTATCGGTAACACAGCTTACATAAGGTGAGCTTAACTGAAAACTGACTTTCACATGAGTAAAACTGGCAGCGGACCATATGTCCAGTGTGTTTTGACTCACGCTTCCCGACACGCAATGAATTATTCACTACATTCAACATTACAACAGGTTAAAATGCCAGAGGTTGTTTGGCGGGTGTACCTGGTGGACCCTGGTGGTTTGCTGACGTGGCCTGCGCGATGGGGAGCTCCCTTCCCCCCCATTTTGCGGGCTCATTCGGTGTGCCTGGAGTTTACTGGAAAGACCGACTACCCTGCAACAGAGTTGGTGATGTGTGAGATGCTGCGTGTGGATGTGGCTGCGATATATGGCGTGCGGTTGGTGTCTTCTCATCAGGATGTTGTGAAGTTTGCTAACGCGGACGACTACAGGGTGTTTTTACGCCGCTGCGAGGCGCGGTCGTTTTAACTGCCGAACGCTACTGGTACGGTGGTTATCTCCGACTGAAATGGTGCCCTCACCTTCGTCCGTATTCATGGTGTGCCACTTGAGTTCCAAGAGGAGCTGCTGAGAAGGTATTTGGGCAGTTTAGTGCTGTCGTGAGTGTGAGATTAAATATGACTTCCTCCGGGAAACTCCTGGATGTCCGGACTAGAATACGCACCCTGAGGATGCGGCTGTGGGTGGACAGCCCATCTTTGGTGAGACTGATGGGCTATTATATTCGCGTATACTATGTACGACAGCGTCGCACATGCTTCCGCTGTTGGTTGTCAGGCCACCTGGCTGCTGGCTGCTCGGTGGATGTCGTTACACAGGTATATCTTTTTCGTGACGATGATTTCCCGCCGCGGGTTGTGGATGAGGACCCGGTGGGTGTACCTATGGACGAGCCCATGGCTGTTGTTCCACTCGCTGTGTCGGATGGGGCTTGTGCTCCTGGTGGGGTTCGTGCGGTGGTGGATGTGTAGTCTTCGGTTGTGTGTACTGCTGCGGGGGGGTGTTAAAACTACTGCTGTGGATCTGCCAGTTGCTCTCTGTCTCCTTCTCCGTCTTCTGCATCTGCACCTGCTCCTCCGTGTTGTCCTGCGGATCCTGTCGTTGCGTCCCCGCCGCTTTCACCGGTTGTGCTTGCCGAGGCTGTAGAGTCAAGGCTTCCTGCTGTGTTGGGACCAGTCCTCCATGTCGTTGCGGCTGCTGACGTCCTGCGCCGTGTGAAAGTTCGTCTTCCCTGTGCTTCCCATGCTTCGGGTTCTGCCTCCGGCTCTGACGACGTACGATTGGATCCCAAACGCTCGCGGCGTTCCTCTCCTGCCTGTGCCGATGTGGGTGACTTTGATACTTGCGGGTCTGCAGGTGTTGATGAGGTGGCTCCTGGGGCTGCGGTGTCGACTACGACAGTGGTGGCGGAGGTTCACATGCCTGCTGCTGGCACCGGTGCAAGTGTCGCTGAGTTGACCTCTGTCTCTCCTTCTGCAGTGGGCTCCTAGCAGTAGGGGTGTTGATCGCTCCTCATGTGGCAGATGATGCAGCCTGGGGCGTTGTGATGGTCCTGAAGAAGGATGTCCAATGTGGAGGATCTGTGCCGGTGCCCAGTCTAATGGATGTTGTTTAGGAGGTGACTCCAGTGGGGTTGCTTCCTTGTGACACCACCTCCCGTGGTGCTGCCCACTGTGTTGTCGCTCCCTGTGTTGCCGCCTCCTACTGGGGTTGCGGATGCGTCATCAAGGGGTGTCGTGTCTGGCAATGATGACCAGTCTGGTAGTGATGGTTTTTACCACCCTTGAGACTAAATAAGGTTCTTCTCCCCGCAGTGTTAAGAAATGATATTAAATCGGCCTTGCCAACATAAGTCTAGGGGGATATAGATACATCACTGCATAAAATGGAGAACAATATATTTACGCTAAGGGGACAAACATAACAATTAAATGGTAAAAATAATAGCCAGAAATATTCTTTAGCATGCAATATCATAAATAAAACTCCTTATTGAGACATGAGCAATATCACCAGCACATGGATTAATAAATGGGATATACACAATCATCTAACCAGATCATTAACCTAATATGAGCTAAAATAACAGTGACCAATGACTTAACTTAAAAACATGACTCCTCTCGACCATAGCCGCCATGCTTCTGCTCACGCGTCGGTTCCAGGCTAAGTGTCTACAATAATAACAACTAAACATCCACATAAACATTGTGGAAATTCTACTAACAAAATGTAGTACTAATATTCAAGTCATTATTAATCTTAAGAGTATTAAATACTGGTACAATACTCAATATAATATAATAGCAAACAATAATAAGAATTAATCAAGGTTGAACTATAAACACTCGCTTGACAACAGTGTTCCCACACTGGCCACATCCAAATATGGTCAACCGTCCACACGGAGAAACCACATGAGAAATCTAGCCCAAAAGCCTCATACAATATAATGCAACTCAGGCACACTACAGCATGCTATAATATATAACATACAAGAATCTTATATCATACAACTGGATGCTATATTAATTATAGAACAAGACAATAAAATAATGTAAGAATCAAGAGTAATGTTAGAATCCTAGTAAGATTCGTAACAATGGCGACCAGACCGATGATGACGAGATTGATGACCAGATACCTCGCATATGGGATAAGGTGCAACTGCTCCCCCTGTGCCCATCAACTATTTGGAGTCCTAGCATACATTCTTTCCTGTCCAAGGTTCCGGACGCTATGGCGCGCCCTCGCGAACCTGTTCATCCTCACATGTGGCTTATTTGGGAGGCGTACTGTCTTAGGTTTCCAGTTGCGGACATTTCGGAAAAGTATCGGTATAAGTAGGCGTAGCATTCTTGCCCTTCAGGCCTGTGGGTTTGTGCCCTTGTCTTGGCCTTGTTCTGTGTTTCTGTCATTTTCTGCCATTTGTGTATTTTCTGTGATTTGTTTTTATGTCCTTTGTTTTGGTATTATGTAATTTGTTTTGATATTATGTATATACTATGCTATGTTTGCATGTCCGTGTTGGACTGGCCTTTGTGGTTGGGTTTCTTGTGCTTATGCGTTTGGATGTAGGCCCTTCAGGCTTGTGGTTTTGAGCCCTTGTTTTGAGGTTGTACTGTCCTTCTGAATGATATGTGTTTTCTTTTGGATTGTATCTTTACTATGTACTGTTATATATGTGATATATGTGTCTTGATGTAGGCCCTTCAGGCCTGTGGTTTTGTACCTTTGGTTTGTTTTCCTTCTGTGTTTTGTGTTTTCTGTACTCTATTTATTGTACTTATTCGCATGCTCTGCATGTAAAAAAAAAACTTGAACAAGGTTTCTACCCATTACATAAGCAAGTCTGCCTCCCAATAAATGAATTTGGGTATCCGTATCCACAGTTAATCTGTTGTCATAAACATATTTGATAAATTTGTATCGTTGTTAGTACTGTCTCCCAACATAATATGTCTAGCATTAAAATCTCCCATGTATATGTAACGGTTCTAATAAAGTATGGTGACAATAAACAGAAACACTAAGAGAATATATATATTTGGTCGGGTATACAGAAGTACGCAGGTGATACTTTGGCGAGCAATGGTGTGAGTTGAGCGCACTGAGCATCGGTACAGTATCTCGCAAGTGTCTGTTCTAGACCACACTTGAAAGTAGACTAGTTATTACTCGTTGTTGTTGTTGTTGTTATAGATTCAGCTACTGGGAACAAGTTCCAAGTAGCACGGGCTATGATGAGCCCGTAACTTACCTGGCACAGGAGCGGGGCAAGTAGCACGGGCAATGGTGAGCCCGTAGAGGACTTACCTGGCATAGGAGCGGTGCTGTGGTGGGTTATTACTCTGATTAATTGATGAAGATTAAGCCACCCAAAAGGTGGCACGGGCATGAATAGCCCGTAAGTGGTGGCCCTTTTGAGCCATTACCAGTATCAAGAGCTGATACTGGAGATCTGTGGAGGTGCAACTGCACCCTGCGTGATGGGAGATGTCTCACGTGGGTTATTACTCTGTTGTTGTTATAGATTAAGCTACTCGGAACAAGTTCCAAGTAGCACGGGCTATGGTGAGCCCGTAACTTACCTGGCACAGGAGCGGGGCAAGTAGCATGGGCTATGGTGAGCCCATAGTGGACTTACCTGGCACAGGAGCGGTTATTACTCGCTACTCTGCTGCTTATATGCTCGGGCAACACTTCACCGTTCTCCAAAGGTTGGCGGGAAAGGTTTGAGTTCCATAATTAGTACCAAGAAGAGTTTTGCTTCTCTCGTTAGGCTAATGCGTTTGGAGCGAGTATATTATTGGGATAATCTACTCGCTACAGAACTCCCCCTCCCAGGGGATAAAAGGAAAAACACTTGATCAAGGAATCTAGCTGGTCGGTGAATTGTACGCCCTGCACGCGTTGTATATCCCTCAAAGTCAACTTCCTCCTCTTCGCTGATGTCATCTAACTGGGGTGGGAGGGCGCATAGGATCGTCCGTCGTCGTAGGATCAGGTGGTGGTGCAGCTGGTAACTGGGGTTGTAGGGTGGGAGGTCGTACAGGATCGTCCGTCGTCGTAGGATCGGGTTGTGGTGCGGCTGGTAACTGGGGTTGTAGGGTGGGAGGTCGTACAGGGTCGTCCGTTGTCGTAGGTGGCGGTGCTGCTGGTAACTGTGGTCGAAAAGTGAACAGCGTATCCGGCGGATGTGTCTCTGGAGGGATGTCTGGGGCAGCGTCACAGTGTGCTGGTTTAAGGCGATCGATGGAGATGTTTACCCGCTGTCCTCGGCGTTCAATGGTGAAGAACTTCGGTGTTCGAGAAACCACTTTAAATGGTCCTTTGTAAGATGACTGTAGAGGGCGTCGAACAGCGTCGACTCTTACAAACACGTGTTGAGTTGTGTGGAGCTCATGAGGCACATATGTAGCACGAGTTGTCGGTTGGCGTGGTGGTGTAGGCCGAATGTTTGTAATGGCCGCCCGTAATTTCTGGACATAAGTGGGGTCTGGGGGTGTGGTGAGTGGCGTCTGGGTTAAGAATTCGCCCGGAAGCCGCAGGCTAGATCCGTATACTAAGTCTGCTTAGTATACGGATCTATAATTAAATATAATATTAAAATTAAATATAATAGCCCATCAGTCTCACCAAAGATGGGCTGTCCACCCACAGCCGCATCCTCAGGGTGCGTATTCTAGTACGGACGCCCCGGAGGAAATCATATTTAATCTCACACTCACGACAGCACTAAACTTCCCGAAGTACCTTCTCAGCAGCTCCTCTTGGAACTCAAGTGGCACACCATGAATACGGACGAAGGTGAGGGCACCACTCCAGTCGGAGATAACCACCGTACCAGTAGCGTTCGGCAGTCAAAACGACCGCTCCTCGTAGTGGCGTAAAAACACACTGTAGTCGTCCGCGTTAGCAAACTTCACAACATCCTGATGAGAAGACACCAACCGCACGCCATATATCGCAGCCACATCCACACGAAGCATCTCACACATCACCAACTCTGTTGCAGGGTAGTCGGTCTTTCCAGTCAACCCGTTCTCGCAAATTTAATAAGTCAATATTGACTTATTAAATATGTGCATAGGTGACATACTTAACATAATAGATACCCTTAAAAAGATTCTTAGAAAACACCGACCTTACCTAACCTACTTAGTATGTTAAGATAAGCATCTTATTGCTTCGTAATTACAATTATTACCTAACCTATAAGAGGTATAGGTTAAGTAATAATTGTAATTACGAAGCAATAAGATGCTTATCTTAAGATACTAACAAGGTTAGGTAAGGTTGGTGTTTTCTATGAATCTTTTTAAGGGTATCTATTATGTTTAGTATATCACCTATGCACGTAGTTAATAAGTCAATATTGACTTTACGAATTTGCGAGAACGGGTTGTTCCAGTAAACTCCAGGTACACCGAATGAGCCCGCAAAATGGGGGGGGGAAGGGAGCTCCCCATCGCGCAGGCCACGTCAGCAAACCACCAGGGTCCGCCAGGTACACCCGCCAAACAACCTCTGGCATTTTAACCTGTTGTAATGTTGAATGTAGTGAATAATTCATTGCGTGTCGGGAAGCGTGAGTCCACACACACTGGACATATGGTCCGCTGCCAGTTTTACTCATGTGAAAGTTAGTTTTCAGTTAAGCTCACCTTATGTAAGCGGTGTTACTGATACCTTTCACCTGTGAGGGGTATATTAAGTCAGTAGTCTTGTGTAACAGCCATGTTACTCTTAAGTCAAGTGTGCATTTGGCAGAAGACAGAGCTAGGCCAGGCCAGCCATCCCCAGCCTGTGTGGAGGCCTATGATAGATCATATGTATTTAGTTAGTACGGCTTTATTTACTTAGATCTTGTCCCAGTAATAATCAGCAGATTTTTCTTAACCATTTCTAAGCAAATGAAGGTTAACTTTGAAGAGATAACTTAGTAAGGAAATTACTTGGCCTAGAGCGCTTGAAAACATTCCTCCGAAGGGTTGCATAAGGCAGAAGCGGGCTTTTTGGAGTCAGTTGTACTTTCGGAGTCGCTTTTTTTTTTTTTTTTTTTTTTTCTTTTTAGCAGGGATAATCCTGCGCGGGCCCTAAGCCTCTGGCTGGCCCACTGGGCGGGCCCTAAGCCTCTGGCTGGCCCACTGGGCGGGCCCTAAGCCTCTGGCTGGCCCACTGGGCGGGCCCTAAGCCTCTGGCTGGCCCACTAAGTGATGCTCGTTTCTGTTTTACCTGGGCGGAGGATGAGTATGTATGACCCGTATGGTCGCTTCAGTAAGATTTTGCCATATATGTTTAACAACTTCCTCTGCTCTGTCGAATCGAAGGTGAAATCTTAACGGGTTTGTAACTGTGCACTGTGTTAGATAATGTTCCAGTGGTCTGTCGGGCATTTCTCCACAGTGTTGACATTTCCTCTCACCTTCCGGAACCCGTAAGCCTATTTCCCATGCACATGGGTATCCAAGCCTGATGCGATGTAAGTGCACTTCTGTTGTTCTACCGCCCCCGTTCATCAAACTAAGTGGTTCGTAGTTGGTGGAATTCTTGTACCAACCCGCAGATCCTGATGTTGCAACTGCTGTGTTGTGGTCACTGTACAGCCTTCGCATTGCTCTGTTTCGAATCACTTTCTTCATCTGGGAGAGACTCTGTGGTATGTAAATGTCTACATTCCTCCTCTTAGTAGCAAGTTTTGCAGCTTCGTCTGCAATGTCATTACCTAATAGTCCCACATGACTTGGCACCCAGTTGATAAGCACCCGTCGGCCCTTGTCGGTGGAGTGTGTGCATGAATGACAAGACATTGGTGATCAGATGGATGTTATCACATATGTGTTCCTGTTGCAAGGTTTCAATGGCGGTTCTCGAATCTGTATGGACGATAACATGTTGGCGGTGTTCAGCAAGAGCATGTTCCAAAGCCTTTTGAATGGCTAGCATCTCAGTCTGTAAAGTCGAACACCCATTTGAGAGCCTCCAACTATATACAGAGTTTCCTGCTTTAACTGCAGCTCCGGTTTCCTGTCCCTGCTGGTCTACTGACCCATCCGTGAAGTAAGTGAAGCTGTCGGATGCCATGTTTGCTTCTATACGCATCTGTGCAATGTGACGTAGCAGATGAGGATGTGTCTGGTTCTTCTTTCCGTCAAGAGCCATAATCTGAAAGTCTGCTGGCAGAGATTCCCAAGGGGCTTGTATAACAAAGTCTGCATGTATGTCGTCGACACCCCTCTCAGTGACTGTGTTTGCCATATCGAACGTATCGATGGCGTTTATCGCACAATGAGTCCACCTGTTGCTATTGGAGGCTCTTCTGTCCAGAGTTAGTGCTCCAGTGATCAAATCTTTAAGTGAACTGATTCTAGGTCTAGTCAATATCTTGGTCAGCATGCACGCAGCAATCCCCTTTACCCTTATTTCAATCGACGTTAGCTTTGTCTCTAGTCTTAGGTTCAGGATTTTAGTCCATCTGGGAGCACCTGTTTTGACTCGCAATGCATCATTTTGAAGAACCTCAACGTTTGCCCACTGACCAGGAGAAAGAGTGAGTAAGGCAGGTGCTGCATAATCAACCAGGGAACGAACGGCGTGTATGTAAAACATTCTCAACACTCTGTGTCCCGCTCCTAGACGGGGCCCTGTGATTGCTCTCATTATATTTATTCGTGACTTTGCTTTCTCCTTTAGATATTGAATTTGCTTATTGAATGTCATCTTAAAATCAATCCACACTCCGAGATATCGATATTGTGGAACCCACTGAAGGTTAATGTCCTGAATGCGTAGGTGCCTGTCTGGAGCCTTGCCACCTAGTCTCATCGCCTTAGACTTCTGTGCAGATATTTTTAGCCCTAAAACACTGCATTCAGATGTCACTTGATCTAAAGCACCTTGAGCTTTATTTAGAAGTGAAGGACCCGTAACGACTAATGCTAGATCATCAGCATAGCTTAGCAATGTAACCCCTTCTGTAAAGGACATGGTAACAAGGTTTTCCATAAGGATGTTAAAAAGACTAGGACTGAGGACTCCTCCTTGTGGAGTCCCATTCTCGTGCAAGTGGTAGTCCGACACTTGTCCTTGCAACTTTACTCTGGCATACCTGTGACTTAGGTAATCTTGAATCCATGCTAGCATTTTCCCCCTCACACCTTTTTTAACTAAGGTGTGTAGTATTGCTGGCGGGCTTGCAAGTTCAAATGCTTTTTCCAGATCAAGGAAGACCACTATAGCTGGACCCGAGTTAACTGTTCCTAGTAATGTTGCTATGCAGTTGGCAGTACCTACACCTCTAGTGAAGCCAAATATGTGTTTATGAAGGTCTCCAGTCTTCCACAGTAGCCTATTTAAGACCATCCGTTCTGCAGTTTTACTAACGCATGATGTTAAGGAAATGGGTCTGTAATTGCCAGGTTCATTCGGCTTAGGAATCGGTATGATGTCTGCTTTCTTCCAAGAGGGCGGTAGTTTGCCTTGCTGCCAAGACGCATTGATGACGTCCAACATCCCTCGGTCTCCAGCAGGACCTGCATGTGCGATCATTGAGTATGTAATGTTATCAGCACCTGGTGCAGTGTCCTTACCACCATTTTTGGCTCTGCTTAGTTCCTGTTCGGTGAAGGGACAGTCACATTCGTCATTTATAGCTAAGCCCTCATGAATGACTGTCATCCTCTCTTGTTTTAAGTGTTCTTGCTGCCTTCGGACCATTGCAGGAAGCTGATATGAAGCTGTTCTTTCTGCAAATTGGAGAGCAAGTCTCTCAGCCTCCTGCAATGGTTGAATACATGCCTGTGGCCGGGCTGGTCGACCTGATATAGTTTTAATCTGACCCCATATCTTGACAAGACTACTATGTTCATTTAGAGTTTGACACCACTCAAACCATCTTGCCTCCTTTACTTCTCGAGAAACTCGCCTTGCTTCAGATATCACCGCTCGTAGCAGAGTTCTTCCTTCTGGTGTGGGGTTTCTCTTTAGATGTTTTCTGAAGATATTGACTCTGTGGTTCTGTTCTTTAACGTCATTACTATAGAACCAATAGTTCTTTCGTTTCGTGTTACCTGTGATAATGATTGGAATAGCTTTGTTCGCAGCAGCTGCAACGGCTTCCTGCAGATTGGTCTCGTGTATGTTCAAATCCTCAGGTGGCGTGTACGTTGCATACCATTTTTCAAGTTCTTCCTGGTATACATTCCAATTGGCCTTTCCTAAATTCCACCGAGGCTGCGCAGGAGGTGTAGGAGGTCGTGCCAGGTTTAGTGTCGTGACAGTAGCATAGTGGTCACTGGTGATCACCGGGTCTACTTCCCACTTCGCCTGTTGCTGGAGTGCTGTTGAGATGAATGTAAGATCAAGGGAACCTCCTAGAATGTGAGTGGGTTCCCCAGTGTTGAGAAGTGTAATTTCAGGTACTTCACGCAGAGCTGCAGCTAAATGGCGCCCATCTGCATTGGCTGGCCCAGTTGCACCTAACTCCGGATGATGAGCATTAAAATCTCCAGCAATAATTAAATTTTCCTGCGTGGCCAAGGCAAGCACTGCCTCTGCTTCTAGTTTACGTCTAGGGGGCTTGTAGACGTTGTATATGAGGAGCTCAAAATTAGCCATATTCACTGTAACTGCTAATACCTCTACTCCATCCCCACATGAAACCGAGTCCATTTTCTTGCTGGGTATGGTGTTTCTGACTAGGGTCATTAATCCTCTTAGTCTCCCCCGCTCATACGGTAGAACATAGTGCTGATATCCAGCTAATCTGAAGGATTTCGTGGCTGGGAAAAGAGTTTCTTCCAAAACGATTATATCTGCTTTCGTGCTGATTGCAGCCTCCTGAAGTGTGTGTTTTTTATTTCCAAGACCTTGTATGTTCCACTGCAGAATTCGTAATGGCCAGACGACGGGTTCGGTTGGTGTTGCTTGTTCTACTAGAACTCCTCCTCGGAATCGACCTCTATATTCTCCGCCTCGCAAGTCGTGTCGCTGCAAATCGGACTGCATTGATAGTTCGTGGTCATCCCCGACGTTGTTGGAATCTGTGCATAACTGTGGTCCATCGCTATGTTGTTGGAAGTGCTGCAGGTCGGACTGCATTGATTGTCCGTGGTCAACCCCGGCATTGTTGGAATCTGTGCAGAACTGTGGTCCATCACTTTGTTGTTGGTATTGCTGCAAGTCGGACTGCATTGATTGCTCGCGGCCGTGTCTTGTGTTGGCGGAACCTGCGCATCTCTGCTGTTCAATACGTCTTTGTCGGCGTTGCTGCAGATCAGACTGCATTGGCTGTTGTTGTCTGTCTCCTGTGTTGGAAGATTCTGTTGATCGTGGGTGGTCACTGCGTCTTGCAGTTGCGTTTGTGAATGTCGATGTTCCGGTGTCTTGACTAGCCGACTGTTGTTGGTAGTCAGTATGTCCAAGTTGCGTTGTTTGTCCTCTTGTGCTCCATCCTGTCGGAGACTGTCTATTTCTCGTGTAACTGTGGTCTGCTGCACGATCTTGTCCATTATCACACAAGTGATGTCTTGAGTCTGTTGTTGTGAGGCGTTCTGCGTCATCTGTAGGCAATTGATAATGGTCTCTGCCATGATCTTCACGATGGTTTGCAGCTGGACCTCGGTAAAACTGTATAGCTGGTGAGCAGATTCCGAAAGTAAGTGTTTTCTGCTCATTTGCACTTGCCGGACTTCTGCAACACTTTCGTGTAATGTCTGATTCGGAATTGACAGATTCGGGAAATTTTGCTCTGTGAGAGCGGGTGGCTGTTGTGGCTGTGCACGAGTGTTCCAGACGTTGGTGTTGGTGGATGTACCGCTGGTCAGTGTGTTGACCCTGGCCTGAGCTGTCTGCACTTTATGTTTCCGTGCAGAGCAGGTTGTGCTCCAGGCATGATGTTTGCCTCCACAATTTGGACATTTGGCTGTTGTGGTCTGGTTTGCCTTGTGCTTGGCAATACAGTCTTTGGTGGGATGTCTCAGGCTGCACACTCCGCACCTCTCCTGTCCTGTGCAGCGTGACTGATGGTGGCCGTATTTCTGACACCTGAAGCAGCGTAGGGGTTCCGGGACGTATGGCCTCTGTCGGTATGTCCCCCAATTTCCAAGACCGAAAGTTTCCGGCACATGTCCCATGACGGTCACCAGAACCTGACGCGTCGCTGCCTTGTCTACTTTTGTGTGGCAACGTTCCGCACTCAGGACTTGCTTGTGTTCTAGCACTGGATCCAGGGGAAAGTCGATTGGGTATCCCAAAAGCACGACTCGTGTGCGTCGTTCTGAAGGGTCCAGCTTTACCAAGCACACAGGTTTCCCCTGCAGGACTCTTACCTTCTCTAAGTAATGTGCAGTCTGTTGGTCTTGAGGTGTCAGTATTATTTCTCCCTTCAGGTTGACTGTAATGGAAAGTTTGAGCTCTGGTTGTTCTTTTCCATCGCCGTTACTACTCCATATGCTGTAGGAAAGTGGTCGGTCTGCATGATCTTGAATTTCGGAAGAAGTGCAGAGGCTGGCGATGTCTGGTGTGAGACTGGCGGTGTCCTCCCCTGTCCCATACTGCTGTCCTGCGGCTGGGCTGTGGAGAGAGGAACAATGGCCGACATTGGCTGGCGTGAAACCGGTGGTGTCCTCTCCTGACTCATACTGCCGTCCCGCGGCAGCGTTGCGGACAGAGAAGCATTGACTGACACTGGCTGGTGTGTGACTGACGCTGTCCTCTCTAGGTCCATTACGTCCGCTGACTTGCTGGTAGAAGCAAGTGGTAAAGCCTCGATAGCAGTTTTCTTTGGGGCCTGCTGCACATCGGTCCACCGTCCTTCCTCGTCCGAAAGCTGCTTCCATTCCCTCTTGCGCTGAGCCTTCCCCATGGCTCTCTACACGTAGTGAGAACCGACTCAAACCACTGGAGCAGCAGGCGACACGTCCTCACTGCACGGTAGCTCAGGAGCAACTCCAATGTTCCACTTGAATTCGTGCATGTTTTTATATACGAACTATTTAGATGCCACACCTGTGACAGGTAAAAATATTGTTTTCTTTTAATAAACAGCGCCATCTGTTGCACGTGAGAGCAACACACGCAATTCAAAATATGTTACAATACCATTTCAATGTTTTTTATTGCATTTATAAATTGAATTTTCATGGATTTTATTTTATTTTCATTTTGATTTAAATGTTTTGTGTGACATTGCGTTGTAATTGATCTTTGTTGTTTACCATACCGTTCATTTATGGGTATAGTTTATTTGTTTCTTTTTTAATTTTTTTTTAACTGTTCCTATTTTTCAGTGCAATTGGTGTTGAAATTGAACTGTGTCGATTGATCTGCGATTGAATTAAAATATTTCGTTATTATTTTTTGTTTTTATTTTGAGAACCAAAAAATGGACAACACGTTTATTTCACAGATGCAAATATGCTACAAACAGCTATGAATCCACCGGCCACAATGTTAACTGCTTTCTTCATGTTAAGTCAAAATGACGCGTTTGCGAAAACACTACTGTATTCGCAGGTGGCTATGTATTACACATGGAATGTGAGCAGAAAATCATTTGAACGACGCAAACGAGGAGAGCGAGTCGACGCACAACCTGACGTATTCAAAGAAACTACAATAGGCAGACTGCACACCGTGCATCCGAATCAAAATGAATGCTTCTTTCTTCGTATTCTGTTGGTAAATGTGCCTGGTCCAACGACTTTCCAGCAATTGAGATTTGTCAATGGCGTAACACATGCCACTTCCCGTATTGCATGTCAAGCTCTGAATTTATTGGCGAACGACCGACACTGGGATATATGCATTAATATGCGTCCAACACGTCACATCCAAGTCAAATTCTTGCATTATTTGCAATTATATTAACAACCTGCTCTGCTTCATCTCCAACAGAGTTATGGGAGAAATATAAATCGCACATGGCTGAAGATATTATCCGACGAATACGCAAGGAAAATTCAAATATCAACGTGGATTTCACAGCAAAAATCTAAAACGAAGCGTTGATAATGAATGAAGATTTGTGCTTAGAAATCGCGACCAAAGTTCTCAATAAGTTTGAAATGCCATCAACGATTAGAGCTGCTGCTGCTTCGTTCGAGATAGAATTGCGGCGTGAACAAAATTACAACACTATTGTCGTATGTGCAATCAACTATTCCTAAGGTAATGCTTATTGAGCGAAAAGGCATTTACAATCAAATAATTCAAACTGTCAATAACGGGCTTGGAGAAATCTTCTTAGATGCGCCAGGAGGAATTGGTAAAAGCTTCCTAATTAGATTGATTCTGGCAGCATTTCGATCACAAAATGGCATAACCTTAGCTCTTTCTTCGTCCAGAATAGCTGCGTCATTGCTACCAGGGGGAAGAACTGCTCATTCGGCTTTAAAATTGCCATTGAACTTGCAATTCATCACAACATATATATATATGCTGTACCTAGTAGCCAGAATGCACTTCTCAGCCTACTATGCATGGCCCGATTGGCCTTATGTGCCAGGTTTTGAAGAATTTCAATATTTAAAAAAAAATTCTTATGAAATGATAACTATTTATTTCATTATGTATCAGCTATTTTTTTTTAATTTGAGTTAAAACTAATGTAGATATATGACCGAACCTAACCAACACTACCTAACCAAACCTAACCTATCTTAACCTAACCTAACATATACCTTGCATAGTAGGTTTATATATATATATATAAATATATATATTTAATAATATATATATATATATATATATATATATATATATATATATATATATATATATATATATATATATATATATATATTTAAATATATATGTCTACAGGAAAGACTGCTACCAAAATATACTAATATATATATATATATATATATATATATATATATATATATATATATATATATATATATATATATATATATATATATATATATATATATACATATATTAGTATATTTTGGTAGCAGTCTTTCCTGGAGACATATATTATTAAATATGACAGAAAAAGTAAGATTAATAATTCTAACACGAATTTTCTCTATCTTTTGTACATTTCTTTTCACTGTTGGTGGTAATTAAAAAATCAATTCTCCAAAATTCATTTTTATTTCTAGTCTGACGCGACACTTGAGCGCGTTTCGTAAAACTTATTACATTTTCAAAGACTTTAGTTTACACAACTGAATAGAACTTACACATCTCCGATTTGTTTATATCTACATTTGAGTGAGGTGGATGGGGTGAGGTGGCATTAATAGGGTATTAATTTCATCAACACAAGACAGAACACGAAACAATGGGTATTGAATGGAAGTGATTGTAGAAAGCCTATTGGTCCATATTTCTTGATGCTTCTATATTGGAGCGGAGTCTTGAGGTGGGTAGAATATAGTTGTGCATTAATTGGCTGCTGATTGCTGGTGTTGACTTTTTAATGTGTAGTGCCTCGTAAACGTCAAGCCGCCTGCTATCGCTGTATCTATCGATGATTTCTGTGTTGTTTACTAGGATTTCTCTGGCGATGGTTTGGTTGTGGGAAGAGATTATATGTTCCTTAATGGAGCCCTGTTGCTTATGCATCGTTAAACGCCTAGAAAGAGATGTTGTTGTCTTGCCTATATACTGGGTTTTTTGGAGCTTACAGTTCCGAAGAGGGCATTTGAAGGCATAGACGACGTTGGTCTCTTTTAAAGCGTTCTGCTTTGTGTCTGGAGAGTTTCTCATGAGTAGGCTGGCCGTTTTTCTGGTTTTATAGTAAATCGTCAGTTGTATCCTCTGACTTTTGTCTGTAGGGATAACGTTTCTATTAACAATATCTTTCAGGACCCTTTCCTCCGTTTTATGAGCTGTGGAAAAGAAGTTCCTGTAAAATAGTCTAATAGGGGGTATAGGTGTTGTGTTAGTTGTCTCTTCAGAGGTTGCATGGCGTTTCACTTTCCTTCTTATGATGTCTTCGACGAAACCATTGGAGAAGCCGTTGTTGACTAGGACCTGCCTTACCTTACAGAGTTCTTCGTCGACTTGCTTCCATTCTGAGCTGTGGTTGAGAGCACGGTCGACATATGCGTTAACAACACTCCTTTTGTACCTGTCTGGACAGTCGCTGTTGGCATTTAGGCACATTCCTATGTTCGTTTCCTTAGTGTAGACTGCAATGTGGAAACCTCCGCTCTTTTCCATGACTGTTACATCTAGAAAGGGCAGCTTCCCATCCTTTTCCATCTCGTAAGTGAAACGCAGCACGGAACTCTGCTCAAACGCCTCCTTCAGCTCCTGCAGATGTCTGACATCAGGTACCTGTGTAAAAATGTCGTCAACATACCTGCAGTATATGGCCGGTTTCAAGTTCATATCGACTAAGACTTTTTGCTCGATGGTACCCATGTAGAAGTTTGCAAACAGGACACCTAGGGGAGAACCCATGGCGACCCCATCTACTTACTTATACATGTGCCCATCCGGGCTCAAGAAGGGTGCCTCTTTAGTACAAGCTTGGAGTAGTTTCCTTAGAATATTTTCTGGTATGTCAAGAGGAGTACAGTCTGGATCACGATACACTCTGTCGGCTATCATCCCGATTGTCTCGTCCACAGGTACGTTGGTGAACAGTGATTCTACGTCCAACGAGGCTCTTATCCCTGTGGCCCGTGTGCCCCGCAGTAAGTCAACAAATTCCTTTGGAGACTTCAGGCTGAAGGCGCAAGGGACATAAGGAGCCAGCAGGCCGTTGAGTCGCTTCGCCAGTCTGTACGTGGGTGTGGGTATCCGGCTAATGATTGGCCGAAGTGGGTTTCCAGGCTTGTGTGTCTTGACATTTCCATACGCATGTCCAGGTTTATATTCCCCAATAATCTTTGGCAGGTGGAGTCCGGATTTCTTGGCGTTCACAGTTTCGATCAGTTTGTTGACCTTTGCTTTTAATTCGGCTGTAGTGTCCTTCGTTACCCTTTGGAATTTAGTTTGGTCAGAGAGTATGAGGTTCATTTTCGCCAGATATTCGTCTTTTTTAAGAATGACGTATATTGGCGACTTGTCGCCTCTCCTGACAACTATCTCCTTGTTCTCACGAAGGCTTTTAGCTGCCGCTTTGAGCTCGGGGGACAGTATGGTGCTTCTGTAATTGCCTCGATTCCTTCCTCCTTCCGCAGTAAGTTCTGCTTGCAAGGTATCTTTGGTAGTGACCTTCTTTTGTGTCTCGAGGTCGAATATGTCGTCCAACAGGATTTCCAACTCCACTTTCCGGGCCATCTCACTCGGTCTGAAGATAACGTGACAGTTTATACCCAGATTTAGGAGAGTGATTTGGTCCTCGGTGAGGTTGATTCCTGCAAGGTTCAGGAAGCCATCTCTTGGTTGCGGAATTGCCATAGGTCCTCCATATAACGTTGTTAGTTTCTTGATAATCCGACCAAACCATCGCCAGAGAAATCATAGTAAACAACACCGAAATCATCGATAGATACGGCGATAGCAGGCGGCTTGACGTTTGCGAGGCACTACACATTAAAAAGTCAACACCAGCAATCAACAGCCAATTAATGCAAAACTATATTCTACCCACTTCAAGACTCCGCTCCAATATAGAAGCATCAAGAAATATGGACCAATAGGCTTTCTACAATCACTTCCATTCAATACCCATTGTTTCGTGTTCTGTCTTGTGTTGATGAAATTAATACCCTATTAATGCCACCTCACCCCATCCACCTCACTCAAATGTAGATATAAACAAATCGGAGATGTGTAAGTTCTATTCAGTTGTGTAAAGTAAAGTCTTTGAAAATGTAATAAGTTTTACGAAACGCGCTCAAGTGTCGCGTCAGACTAGAAATAAAAATGAATTTTGGAGAATTGATTTTTGAATTACCACCAACAGTGAAAAGAAATGTACGAAAGATAGAGAAAATTCGTGTTAGAATTATTAATCTTACTTTTTCAAATCTTTAGGCAAATCGAGCCTCGCATAGTAGGCTGAGAAGTGCGTTCTGGCTACTAAGTACGACATATATATACATATATATATATATATATACATATATATATAAATATATATATATATATATATATAAATATATATATATATATATATATATATATATATATATATATATATATATATATATATATATATATATATATATATATATATATATATATATATATATATATATAGGTAGGGTTGGTTAGGTTCGGTCATATATCTACGTTAATTTTAACTCCAATAAAAAAAATTGACCTCATACATAATGAAATGGGTAGCTTTATCATTTCATAAGAAAAAACATTATAGAGAAAATATATTAATTCAGGAAAACTTGGCTTATTAGGTAAATCGGGCCTTCCATATTATGCCGAGAAGTGCATTCTGGCTACTAGGTACGACATATATATATATATATATATATATATATATATATATATATATATATATATATATTCCAGGGTGAATCAGTGGCACCCCCCCCCCTTTTTTTGTGGTGGAAGCAAAGACCTGCGGAGGTGGGCATTGTTGGTCCTCTCCTGTGTGACCAAGGAGACTCCGGTAAGTCCCGGGAGTCGGAGGGGCTGAGTATTCGGCCTTTTGAGCCCCTAGCAGCTGAGTGCTAGCAGAGCCCCGGCCCACCCACCTCCACGTGACAGAGAACTGGCGACCTTGCCAGGATTCGAACCCCGGTAGCAGAGAACTGGGAACTTCGCCAGGAAGCGTGGATCAAGCTACAGTGTGGCCCAAATTTCAAGACAAGGTTGCCAGGGTACTAATACAGTGTGGCCAGTGAATTCAGTGGTACTGTTACTCAACCAGCTAAGGGACTGAAACGGTGAAATTAGTGCCTACTAACTTCTCTGTGCTGTCGTGTATGCTTGATGATATAGAGATGGAGGAAGACAAAGTAAAGAAATTTATTGACACAAGGGACGAGAGAATTTTAGAAGAGTGTACCAAGGCCCAGCTCCAACAAGTGGCAAACCACTTTGGGATCAGGTTGAGGACGACTAAGGTAGCGGAGCGAAGGATAGAGATCATGGCACAGCTCACAGCTCGAGAGGAGGCGACGGGAGAGGAGCCATCACAAGAGGAGCCGTCCCGAGGAGAGCCGTCGCAAGGTGAACCGTCCCGACTAGGGCCACCCCAAGCGCCTACCAGTGTGGAGAGAATTCACAGTGAACATGGGAGCAGTGGAAGGTCCAGCTGTAGTAAGAGGAGCCTGCAACTGGAAATAATGAAGATGCAACTGGAAGCCCAGCTGCGACGAGAGGAGAGAGAAGCGCAAATGCAGCGAGAGGAACGTGCGGCTGAGCTGCAGCGAGAGGAGCGAGAAGCTCGGCTGCAGCGAGAAGAAGGAGAGAGACAACTGCGACTGGAGGAGATAAAGGCAAAGAAAGAAGTCGAATTGCGTCGCGTTGAACGTGGTCTGCCCTCACTACCTGCACGGCGGGATGACCTCAAGGTAAGGGAACGTGACTTACCTACGTTCGAACCACAAGAAGCTGAGGCGTTCTTCGAACACTTTGAACGGATAGCAACTCTGAAGGAGTGGCCGGAAGATGATTGGGCTGCTCTGGTCCAGGGCAGGTTAACTGGTGAGGCCCGGGAAGCTGGACCTAGAGGAGTGTACTAGTTACGACGCGATTAAGAATGCGGTTCTCCACTCATTCCGGCTGACTCCGGAGATGTACCGGAAGCGGTTCAGAGAGTGTACAAGAGCGTCGGGAAAGACTTACGCCGAGACCGCCAGGGATATGGAACGGAAATTCCTACGATGGTTGAAGGCGGAGGAAGCGGAGTCGGTGGATGATATCAAACGACTGATAGTGATGGAGAAGTTTATGTCAGTGCTCCATCCTGAGTTGCGAGTAAGGTTGAGAGAAGCAGGTATTAAGGACCTGAAGGCTGCAGCGGACCGAGCCGACATGCTGGAGGAGGCACTACATATCAGGAGGGAGGGGCCGCCCAGACACTCGCCTTACCCCAGGTCGGGAGGGAACCTTAGGAGTTCAGGAGGAGCGAGGACGGGTGGAGACTCTCCCAAAAGTAGTGTACCCAATGAGGTAACTCAGTTCAAGAGCTCAAGGGACGCGGGGAGGAAGCCCCAACCTGTGAGCAGTGGACCTAGCTCGGGAGCGAGTGCTGCTGCCCGGGAACCGACGACAGAGAGTCCTAGGAGGACTCAGGGAACCTCTACCATTGGTGCTACCAGGAGGACTGGTAGAGGATCGCCTAGGAGAGGCGGTCGGTGTTAGAACTGTGGCGGACGAGGACACCTTGCAAGGGAGTGCGGTCGCCCCAGGCACGGTGGAAACGTGGCTTTCGCGAGGATGGAAAGCGGAGAAGCCAACGATTATTCAGGTGATATGCCGGTGATGAGAGAGAAGAGGGTCCACCCCTTTGTGTGTGAGGGGACGGTGAAGATAAGGGGAGCTGATCCTGTGCCAGCGAGGATGCTGAGGGACACTGGGTCCGACTTCACCCTTGTTAGTGAATCCCTCTTCCCCGAGGACTATAGAAGTTCCAGTACAGGGGAGGCCCTGATAAGGACGTTGGGGGGACAAGTGCGGATGCCCCTCCATAGGGTGACTCTTAATTCAGACTATGGTTGTCAGACTCTCTTGGCAGGGGTCTGTGCTTTGCTGCCGAGGATGGATGCTCAGGTGATCCTAGGAAATGACTCCTGTGGGGGATGTGTTCTCCCGAATTTGATTATGGGCGAGGAGTGTGTAGAGTCCTATCGACAGAGCAGCAAGACGGGCACCAGTAGTGGCGAAATGGAAATTGCGAGAGTGGCATTTCCGGTATGCGCAGTGACGTCAGGACGAGACGTCAATGAAGGTGATGTGAGCGGATCCAGTCACGCCGAAGAGAACATGCCGGGGGACCTGGGGCTCGATCATTTGTTCCGAGAGGAGGCCAGAGGACAAGCGACAGGTGAGGAAGCGTCGGATACGAGTGTCCAAGTTACTCTCACCAGTCCACTAGGTATTGACCGCACCCGTCTAGGTGAGCTGCAAAAGGAAGAGTTTCCTGAGTTGGTACGGGATGCGGAAGGAGGTCTCGCTGGACCCAAGTCACCGACTCATTTCTTCGTGGAGAAGGGAGTGCTAATGAGGCAGTGGAGGCCGGTTAGGGAAGAAGCGGGCGATGATATGCTGAAAGTGAGGCATCAGGTGGTGGTGCCAGCTCAGTACAGATGCGCGGTGCTAAAGCTTGCACACACAGTGGATCCCGCAGGTCACTTGGGAGTAACCAAGACCTTAGGCAGGCTTCGGGAACATTTTTATTGGCCGGGCATGGACGCGGATGTAAGAAGAATTTGCAAGACGTGTTTCCCGTGCCAGAGAGCGGGGAAGAACGTCCCTGCCATCCCGAAAGCACCTTTAGTTCCAGTTCCAGCATTTGGCCAGGCGTTTGAGCGCCTAATAATCGACGTCGTGGGACCATTACCTAAGACAAGAAAGGGGAACAATTACTTATTGACTATCATGTGTGCTTCGACGAGATTTCCAGAGGCAATCCCAGTGCGGAAGGTGACATCGAAATGCGTCATGGGACACCTTCAGCGGTTCTTTGCTTGGGTAGGTGTGCCCAAGGAGATCCAGTCCGACTGTGGAAGTGTTTTCCAGTCGAGGTGGTTTAGGCAGGCTATTGCGAGCTGGGGAATAGCCCAACTATGATCGTCTCCTTATAGACCTCAATCGCAGGGAGCGATTGAGAGGTTCCATTCAACTCTGAAGACCATCTTAAGAGTGTATTGTGCTGAACAGGGAGCGGAATGGGATGAGGCTATCTGTCCAGCCCTGTTCGCGATCCGAGATGCTATAGTTGAGTCTCTGGGATTGTCTCCATTCCAGCTAGTGTTTGGGCACGAAGTAAGGAGCCCGTTGTTGATGCTGAAGGAGCGGATGACGGCGGAGAAGACATTAGTGACAGTGGAAGAGTATGTGCGAAGATTCCATGAACGATTGAAAACGGCGAAGGAGCTGGCTGCTGATCACTTGAAGACAGCGCAAGAGAAGATGTCGATCTGGTACGACAAGAAGGCTGTCCCAAGGGAGTTCGAGGCAGGAGCCAGAGTGATGATGTTGCTACCTGGGAGGGGTAGAGTGACGGAATCACGCTTTGGTGGTCCATACTCGGTTGTTCGGCGTGTGGGTCCTGTAAATTATGAGATCAGCAAGCCGAATCGCCCTAACAAGACACAGGTGTGTCATATCAATCGTTTAAAGCCATACTTCCCAGAGGAGCAAGAGAGTGCGGGAGTGAAGGGAGCAACACAGTCGCGAGAAAGGAAATTGGTTCTGTGTATGGAGATGGACCAAGTGTTACCAGCGGAGGAGAGAAAGTGGGCCCGTGCCGATGGTACGCGCCTGTCGAATACAGAGAGTTTGACACGCCTAGAAGACAGGCTGCGTCATCTGGATAAAGAGAAAAGGAGAGAACTAGTGACCCTGATAAGAAGGAACAAGTCGCATTTCACGGATGTGCCCCGACGGCACAAGAGTGTGGTGCACGAGGTGGACGTGTGCGGAGGAAAGCCAATCAAGCAGAGTGCTTATCGGGTTGAGTCCCGAGAAGAGGAAGATCATGCGACAGGAGGTGGAATATCTGCTAGCGAATGATCTCGCTGAGCCCAGCAACGGTGAGTGGAGCTCGCCCTGTGTGCTGGTCAAGAAGAGTGACGGATCATATCGTTTTTGCACTGACTATCGTAAAGTGAATGCCATAACCGTGTCAGATTCTCACCCGATGCCCCGAATAAGTGATTGCATCGACCAAGTAGGAAATACAAGGTTTGTCACCAAGGTCGACCTGCTGAAAGGGTATTATCAAATCCCTTTGTCTCCGAGTGCGAGAATGATCTCAGCGTTTGCTACTCCAGACGGATTGTACCAGTACAAAGTGCTTCCGTTTGGTATGAAGAACAGCGGAAGTTGTTTCCAGAGGATGATGAACGAAGTGCTAAGAGGGATGGAAGGCTGCGCCGTGTATATAGATGATATAGTGGTGTACGCCGATAGCTGGAAACAACACATGAATCGACTGACGGAGTTATTCCAACGGTTGGAAGAAGCGAACCTGACCGTTAATCTGGCCAAGAGCGAATTCGGAAAGGCCCGATTAGAATACTTAGGTTTCGTCGTGGGTCAAGGGGAAGTGACTCCAGTAGACCAGAAAGTGATGGCAATCAAAGAATATCCGAATCCCAGGACGAGAAAGGAATTGTTACGATATTTAGGGATGGTTGGATACTATAGAGGATTTTGCAATAACTTCTCGACAGTGGCACACCCTCTGACTGAATTGCTATCTAAGAACGTTAGATAGAAGTGGGGGGAAGCATGCCAGGAGTCCTTCGAGAAGACTAAGAAGTTGTTGACTGAAGCGCCAGTGCTGATTTCGCCTGACTTTGAGTCAGACTTTATCTTATACGTCGACGCTAGCGACGTGGGGATTGGAGCCATGTTAGCTCAAGAGAAGGACGGAGTCCACCGTCCAGTGGCATTCTACTCGAAGAAATTCGAAAAGTACCAGAGGGCTTATAGTACAGTGGAAAAGGAAGCCTTGGCCCTGATCCTGGCACTGAAACATTTTGACATCTATGTGGGTGGAGGTACTAGACCGGTGCAAGTGTTCACCGATCATAACCCCTTGACGTTCGTGCACAGGATGAAGAACACGAACCAAAGGCTGACAAGATGGGCCCTACTGTTCCAAGAGTACTGGCTAGAAATCAGGCACATTAAAGGAAGGGAGAATGTGGTGGCAGATGCCCTCTCCCGGATTTACTAACCGATATGACTCTTATTTTAAGGGGAGGGGTATGTTACGGTGCCCTCTCCTATCTCTTTCGTTTGCCTGCTTTAAGAGTCATATCAGCTCTCCCTACTGATTCTCTGAGGTTCAGGGAGTCTATTGACATATGTGGCGACCAGACCGGCTGCCGGTTAAAGGAAGGAAGTTACATTATAAGTTGTAAATAAGGGGAAATTGGCGCCCTGATATAAAATGAAAGAGTATCCCCTAATGCAGATATGACCTTTTGGAAGGGACACTAGCCGATCGCGGATTGGCCGACTTAGGTCGCGGGCGACCAATCAAGGCCCCCCGTGACGTCACCGAGTGCCCCGGGCGGCGCCAACGTCAGAGTTGACCCGACCTTGGAAGCGACAGGATGCACCTCGGTCTGCTCTCAAGGATTAGAGGCCCTACAAGCCTTTCTTAGTGGATTCGTGCAGGCTATCGCAGCCCATCGAATATATTGGAGACCCCGCGCTTCTGGGAAGCAGAAAGGAACCAAGTTTATTGAGTGAAAGAGGGACAAACTTGGAAAATATTCGGCGACGACGCTGGGCGGCGACGCTGGACGTTTGGGGGCCCGAAAAGGTGTGGCGGGCAAGCCTAGCTGTGACCGAGTCACATCCACTGAGGGTCTTGGAAGGACGACACCGAGCCTAAGACAAGGAGCAATGCCTTGTGGAAGGGGCGAGTGTGGGAAAAATAGTGATTAGCTCAGAGCCCATCGATGAACGAGGATTGGGGCAGCTGAATCTCAGGGATTGGAACGGCGACGACGCGAAGGCTCCACGACATCTGAGGACCTGTGGAACGTTCCTGGATCGTCGAGGATCGACTCAGGAAGCGTGGGAACCTCACACCATCGAGGGACAGGCGTCGTGAGCCAGGAATGTAAGGTAGATCATTTTCCCTCCCATTACCCCTTGTGTGAGTAGGCTAGTTAGGCCACAATAGTTACTTATGTATGTGGCAACAGGACATTAATGCTTTAGTAGTAGAATAGGCTGCAAGGCAGCTTGTGTCCAGGACTGTCAGAGTGGACAGTGTGTATTGATGGCAGGACAGTGAAGAAGAGGCGCCGCCGTGGTGAAGAGGCCCTCCTGTGAGAGAGTGTGGGACTCCTGTCTTTCTGCCCAGTTGAAGGAGTGTTGGAGGTCGTGGAAGAAGAGGCTGACGATCTCCAGACTTATTATCCTTATTTCCATATTCATGTAATACTTGTGATTGTGTGTGTGTTCATGTAATTTGCATCAGTAAATTCACACTTTTATCATTGTGTTTGAGTGTGCCTCCATTTATAATAATTCTCTATGAGCATACACAAAGGTTATCACAGTACCACCTAGGGAACACAACGTTCTCTATAGAAGTCCTTATTGCCTGGTGAGTGGTAAAGACAGCACAGACTTATATAAAAGTGTACCCTTAGCCATCCGATCAGTATCAGTGCCTGAATGGTGGCAACTATATACGTAGTGGCTATAGAGAGGTAAAGCCACACAGACCTTCCTGGGAGAGTACTCTGGGCCAATAGTCTAGTAGCAGATCTATGGGAGTAGCAATCTTCTGGCTACAAACAATATATAATACACCCACTGAACTGCATTGCTGGGGTGCAGATATAATAACCCAGCTGGCGACCTTGTTAGGAAGACGATAGAGAAGACAGGCAAGAAAGGAGTTCCTGCAACCTTTTTGTCTGGCAGGCAAGACTCAGGGAGGTTATTATTATAAGGTAAGCCTGAGTCTTCCTTCACTCTCTCTCTCTCTATATATATATATATATATATATATATATATATATATATATAATATATATATATATATATATATATATATATATGTCGTACCTAGTAGCCAGAACTCACTTCTCAGCCTACTATGCAAGGCCCGATTTGCCTAATAAGCCAAGTTTTCATGAATTAATTGTTTTTCGACTACCGAACCTACCTAACCTAACCTAACCTAACTTTTTCGGCTACATAACCCAACCTAACCTATAGAGATAGGTTAGGTTAGGTTAGGTAGGGTTGGTTAGGTTCGGTCATATATCTACGTTAATTTTAACTCCAATGAAAAAAAATTGAGACTCATACATAATGAAATGGGTAGCTTTATCATTTCATAAGAAAAAATTTAGAGAAAATATATTAATTCAGGAAAACTTGGCTTATTAGGCAAATCAGGCCATGCATAGTAGGTTGAGAAGTGAGTTCTGGCTACTAAGTACGACATATATATATATATATATATATATATATATATATATATATATATATATATATATATATATATATATGTCGTACCTAGTAGCCAGAACTCACTTCTCAGCCTACTATGCAAGGCCCGATTTGCCTAATAAGCCAAGTTTTACTGAATTAATATATTTTCTCTAATTTTTTTCTTATGAAATGATAAAGCTACCCATTTCATTATGTATGAGGTCAATTTTTTTTTATTGGAGTTAAAGTTAACGTAGATATATGACCGAACCTAACCAACCCTACCTAACCTAACGTAACCTATCTTTATAGGTTAGGTTAGGTTAGGTAGCCGAAAACGTTAGGTTAGGTTAGGTTAGGTAGGTTAGGTAGTCGAAAAAACATTAATTCATGAAAACTAGGCTTATTAGGCAAATCAGGCCTTGCATAGTAGGCTGAGAAGTGTATATATATATATATATATATATATATATATATATATATATATATATATATATATATATATATATATATATATATATATATATATATATATATATATATATATATATATATATATATATATATATATATATATATATATATATATATATATATATATATATATATATATATATATATATATATATATATATATATATATATATATATATATATATATATATATATATATATATATATATATATATATATATATATATATATATATATATATATATATATATATATATATATATATATATATATATATATATATATATATATATATATATATATATATATATATATATATATATATATATATATATATATATATATATATATATATATATATATATATATATATATATATATATATATATATATATATATATATATATATATATATATATATATATATATATATGTCGTACCTAATAGCCAGAACGCACTTCTCAGCCTACTATTCAAGGCCCGACTTGCCTAATAAGCCAAGTTTTCATGAATTAATGTTTTTTCGTCTACCTAACCTACCTAACCTAACCTAACCTAGCTTTTTTTGGCTACCTAACCCAACCTTACCTATAAATATAGGTTAGGTTAGGTTAGGTAGGGTTGGTTAGGTTCGGTCATATATCTACGTTAATTTTAACTCCAATAAAAAAAAATTGACCTCATACATAGAGAAAAGGGTTGCTTTATCATTTCATAAGAAAAAAATTATAGTAAATATATTAATTCAGGAAAACTTGGCTTATTAGGCAAATCGGGCCTTGAATAGTAGGCTGAGAAGTGAGTTCTGGCTACTAGGTACGACATATATATATATATATATATATATATATATATATATATATATATATATATATATATATATATATATATATATATATATATATGGCTTGGCCCAGCTTGGCCTGTTCTTGGCCCAGCTGCAGAAGCGCTCCTGACAGAAATCACATCGTTTGTCAACAACTGCCTCGCCGGGTTAATCCCTGATGAAATCAAACCATTCTTCTTTGGTGCTTCCCTATGTGCCCTTAAAAAGAAGGGGGGGAGGGATTAGACCCATTGCCGTTGGTAATACCCTTCGCCGCCTAGTTGCAAGGGCTGCTGTCAGAAGTATCCGAACGGAAGCAGCCACCATGCTGCAACCCAACCAGCTGGGGTTTGGAGTCCCCCAAGGCTGTGAAGCAGCGGCTCATGCTGCACGAGCCTACATTAGCTCTCTTACTGAAGACCAGGCAGTAGTAAAATTAGATTTTAAAAACGCTTTCAACTCGGTCAAAAGGGAAGCAATCCTCACTGCAGTCCAGGAACATTGCCCAATCATTCTCCCGTTTGTGTCAGCAGGCTACAGCAAAGACTCAACCCTCCTGTTTGGCAAACATGAAGTCACCTCAGCAGAGGGAATTCAACAGGGTGACCCACTTGCACCGTTCCTCTTTTGCATAGCGGTTCGAGAAATTACAACCAGACTGTCCAGCGAGCTCAACATCTGGTTCCTGGATGATGGCACTCTGGCAGGCACACAAGATTCCCTGCTAGAAGACCTACAGCTGGTGAAGACACGGGGGGAGTCCATGGGTCTCGTTCTTAACCCCTCCAAGTGCGAAATTATTGCATCTAGTGAAGTAATCATTAGAGCAGTGAAATCAGTTCTACCAGAAGCCTCAGTCGTTAAACCTACCGACAGCACACTACTCGGAGCACCTCTGGGCCACAATGCCATTGCTGCAGTCCTTGACGAAAAGTTTAGAGACCTAAAGAGGATGGAAGAGAGAATTGGGGACTTGGACTCCCACGATGCCCTCTACCTTCTCACAAAGTGCCTTTCCTTGCCCAGGCTAACATACTTCTTAAGGTGTGCACCAACTTTTGGCAACCCACTTCTAAATCAATATGATGAGCTCCTCAGGTCAATATTCAGGAAGGCGCTCAACCTAGATTTAGATGACAGTCAGTGGGACCAAGCAACACTACCAGTGAGATTTGGAGGGATAGGCATACGAAAGGCAACTGAGGTAGCACTTCCAGCATTCTTATCCTCATGTACAGCAGCCAACGAATTGGTAGGGCAGATCCTACCAGAGCGTATGAGAGAGACAGCGGGAACTCATGATCAAACGTTCATCGAAGCAGCCAGACAATGGGACACCATTGCACACCCTCAACCCCGACCACAAGTCCCAAAAGACCACAAGCAGGCCCACTGGGATAGCCCCATAATGGAAAAGACTGTCACAGCAATGATTGACAACGCTGATGCTGAAAACAAAGCCCGCCTCCTAGCGGTAACAGCACCCCACGCCGGGGATTTTTTATTTGCTGTGCCCAATGCAGCCCTGGGAACTCGCCTCAGTCATGACGCTCTCCGCATTGGAGTTGCCCTTCGCCTTGCCGCCCCGATCCTCACCGAACATAGGTGCATCTGCGGAACTGCGATGGCAGACCAATATGGTCGTCATGGTCTGGTATGTCGTAAATCACAGGGTAAAATCGCAAGACATGAAGAAGTCAACGACATCATCAAGAGGAGCCTCGCCACAGCCCGCTGCCCGGCACAAAGAGAACCACACTTATCCAGACCTAACGACCCTCAGAAGCGCCCTGATGGGGTCACCTTGCTACCTTGGAAGGATGGTAAGCAAGTGGTATTGGACTACACGTGCGCTGCCACACTGGCCAGTACCTACCTCCACTACAGCACACGTGAAAGCGGTGGTGCTGCTTCTTTCAGGGAATCGCAGAAAATTATTAAATACAGAGGTCTAGCACACTGCTACAGCTTTGTTCCGACCGACTCGGAGACCCTCGGTTCGTGGGGAAAATGTGCATTGAAGTTCCTGAAGGAATTGGGGGACAAATTGATCAGCGCTACAAAAGACCAGAGAGCAAAAAGTTTCTTGTTCCAGCGCCTCAGTGTTGCGATTCAGAGGGGAAATGCCTGTTGCGTCTTGGGCACTAGTCCAACTTCAGAGGAATTCGAAGAAGTGTTTGACTTGCAACAATGATCAAACCCGTCTGTGACATTCATCAATGTTTCCCATTGTTGTGTTTTTCAAGAGATCCATAACCTTTAAGCACCTTTTTGCATTATTATTTTTGTATCAACCCATGTATATCTTGTAACCATCAAATGCATAATAAAGCACAAAAAATAAAAAAGGAAGGGGGTGGTAGGAGAAAAGCACACAGAAACTGTATTGGAGGGGATCTAAACATTCCCTCTAATGCGTTATGCGTGGTTTCCTCCGAGGCTATGGGTCCCCCTTCTTCCAGCTAGAGGTGGTACTCCCTTCTATATATATATATATATATATATATATATATATATATATATATATATATATATATATATATATATATATATATATATATATATATATATATATATATATATATATATATATATATATATATATATATATATATACATATATTTATATGACAGTGTCAGACCACGAAGGAAGAATTGAAACAAATTTCCTTAAGTACTTTCGTATATAATAATACATCTTCAGAAGGGTGAGTTACATGTACATTGATTTGGACATATATAGACAGGAGAGAATGAAGTGAAGTGAGGTACAATGATAAATGTATGACTGGGAATGGGTAGATATAAATAGGGGCTGCATTCTATGGTGCAATAGGCCCATATATTGATATTAATGAGATAGTGGATATTTACACGGTATTATTGAAACCAAATGATCCTATTCAAATTGCCCTTTATCTGATCATTCAAAAATTGATTTAAATTTTACAAACTACTGCTAATGTTCAAATTACATAATTTTGTAATCTCTATTAGAGCAGATTCAATTATGATCCAATTGAAAGTACTTTTACAATTCGTTATTGAAGAAGCCATCTCCCAATCAATTTGGTGAGAGTTTTCTTGACAAATGAACAAACAAAGTATTAGACAATTGGCCATGTCTTACAGAGTATTTATAACACGATATTCTACATTTCAAATCTTTAGATGTTTGCCCAACATTGAACCTATTACAATCTTTACAAGGTATTTTATAAATGACACAATTATCACTACGAGGACTGTGTCTAACTAAAGGTTTTCTAACAGTATTTTCGTAATTAAACAATACATGTATATCAAAAAGATTCAAGGCCTTGACAATATTTTCAAACCCAGAAAAATATGGTAAATATTACACATTCTCTGGGCGAATTTTCTCACTGCATATATTATTATAATATGTACGACGTGCTTTGCTATGCAAACTTCCAAAAAACTTAATGGAAAACAAAGCTTGAGACCAATAGAATCAATATTCTTAAACTCTTCATCTACGAGTTCTGGACTAACAACCCGAAGAGCTCTTAGATACATAGAGGAAAAAATAGAATTGTTCACATTGTATCTATGCCCTGAGAAATAATGAACATAAGATGTTCGTAGGTCTTGGCCTTCATAAGATGTTCATTATTTCTCAGGGCATAGATACAATGGGGAAAATATTTTTTTTTTCCTCTATGTATCTAAGAGCTCTTCAGGTTGTTAGTGCAGAACTCTTAGATGAAGATTTTACAATTACTATTAATACATGTACCAGAATTACATATAAATTTATTATTTAAACTTAAATAAAAATTTTATTATATTTAAGGGAGCAATTTGTGTTACATATGCCAATATTAGCGAATTCACAGAACTAAATAATTTTCCTACAGGCTCGCCATAGCCCGTGCTACTTGGAATATTTTGTTCCAGGTAGCAAATCTTAAAAACAACAACAACTAAATTGTTATTTGATCCTGGAGTAACACAATTTTTAACAAATGCTTCACCAGCAGATAAATTACATTAAGAATATACATAATGTATTTTAGAGAATAATAAATGATTTAAGTATTTAAATTTGAAATTATTATTTGTTGAATTTGTAAGGAGACAAATAATGTTATAAAAGTGAATCTTAGCAAATTAATAACAAAATATTTATCTGATCTTTGAATATCTAAATGTCTTAAGAATGTTTCATACAACCATAAAATAACACATACAATTTATTAAAGAATTTAACTTAAAGCACATAAATTTATTAATTAAACATGTAAAAACTAATATTTATATATAGGGAAGAAAATAGTTTCAGAAAAAAAACATATATTATATAAATTATATAAATAAATATTTTAACCACTTTTGATTAAACGTTGCTAAAAGTCCCTTTTTCCACACTTGACATGCCCACAACACTCTGGAAACGTTGATAATAGTTTCAACAATCTTTTGTGTATGATGGGCTGGTATCTTATTTACCGGATCTCCCAACACATTGTTGGAAGAATAATATTAATTGATTAATATTTAGTTAATCCTTGCCACATTCTGGTCAGTCTCGCCTCATGTAACTGGATTAGTGATATTCCGGACTTTCTTAATGATACTTCTCATAAGTTTCGAGTCTTTCCTGTTTTTAACTGGGAGTTTGTCTTAAGGGAGTGAATGGAGCCATCATAGAAATGGTTCCTTCACAGGTTGGTCAAACATGACTGTGTTACTGCTCATTTTAGGCAAGACTGGTCGCTTGGGACAGTCACGGTGCCAATCACTGACTCTTTCAACTAATCTGAAACACTCTGATGAAAGGAGCAGCTAACTATCCGTCCCCAAGGAATAGAAGAGTTCATGTGAGGGTATTGCCTTGTGTCGCGGTGTCCAGCACAACACTCACACAGTCATGATGACAACAGTCCCCATAACAACAGTCACCATGACAACAGTCACCATGACAACAGTCCCCATAACAACAGTCACCATGACAACAGTCACCAGGACAACAGTCACCATGACAACAGTTACCATGACAACAGCCACCATGACAACAGTCACCATGACAACAGTCACCATGACAACAGTCACCATGACAACAGTCACCATGACAACAGTCACCATGACAACAGTCCCCATAACAACAGTCACCATGACAACAGTCACCATGACAACAGTCACCAGGACAACAGTCACCATGACAACAGTCACCATGACAACAGTCACCATGACAACAGTCACCATGACAACAGTCACCATGACAACAGTCCCCATGACAACAGTCACCATGACAACAGTCACCAGGACAACAGTCACCATGACAACAGTCACCATGACAACAGTCACCATGACAACAGTCACCATGACAACAGTCACCATGACAACAGTCACCATGACAACAGTCACCATGACAACAGTCACCATAACAACAGTCACCATGACAACAGTCACCATGACAACAGTCACCATGACAACAGTCACCATGACAACAATCACCACGACAATAGTCACCATGACAACAGTTACCATGACAACAGTCACCATACAACAGTCACTATGACAACAGTTTCCATGACAACAGTCACCATGACAACAGCCACCATGACAACAGTCACCATGACAACAGTCGCCATGACAACAGTCACCAGGACACCAGTCACCATGACAACAGTCACCATGACAACAGTCACCATGACAAGTCACCATGACAACACCCAACATGAAAACAGTCACAATGAGAACAGTCACCATGACAACACTCAACTTGACAACAGTCACCATGACAACAGTCACCATGACAACAGTCGCCATGACAACAGTCACCATGACAACAGTCACCATGACAACAGTCACCATGACAGCAGTCACCATGACAACAGTCACCATGACAACAGTCACCATGATAATAGTCACCATAACAACAGTCACCAGGACAACAGTCACCATGACAACACTCAACTTGACAACAGTCACCATGACAACAGTCACCATGACAACAGTCGCCATGACAACAGTCACCATTACAACAGTCACCAGGACAACCGTCACCATGACAACAGTCACCATGACAACAGTCACCATGATAATAGTCACCATAACAACAGTCACCAGGACAACAGTCATCATGACAACAGTCACCATGACAACAGTCACCATGACAACAGTCACCATGACAACAGTCCCCATGACAACACTCGACATGACAACAGTCACCATGACAACAGTCACCATGATAACAGTCACCATGATAACAGTCACCATGACAACAGTCACCATGACAACAGTCACCATGACAACAATTAAACACAATATTTCTCCCCTGACAATAACAGATAGCAGGAGAGGACTACAAGTGCCTAACAGAACCAGGTTGGATAAAACGTTAAATGAAATAATGTTGTTGAGGCGGACGACCATTATTTTTCATGACAATAATGATCCCATTGAGAGGTTCACCTTCCTTGTATATCCTTCTTGTCCTGTAAACACATACAAGACTAAGTGTTCTGTCAGCAGAAGATTCCCTGAGAAAACTACAGTCCTACAGCTTAAGTTAGTGACTCAGTTGTTAAGGAAGCCCCATGTGAGTCCTAAGTATCCTGTCTTAGGTTTTCCAGCTATCTCAGACAGTGTAACACTGTAAAAGTGTTTGGTTTAGGTTAATACATACATAGAGTACATGAGTCACAGACAAGGATCGGAGAGGCGCCAGTTGTCTGCCTGAGATCTCACACCTCAAAGCGTTAATGACCCCAAGTGACCTGAGGTCAGATCATGAGAATTTCACCTTGCTTCCGCTAAGCTTATAATTGTAGTCTGGTAGCCTTCAAACATGCCGACGTTTAAGGAGTGGCTTGGTAGTGCCGGAGGCTATCTACTTGTGGGCGGAGTTAGCTACTAGGTTCCCCAATATAAACTCGGAGAGCTATCCAGCATGAAGCATTAACGAGACAGAACAGCACACGAGCCAGCAGAGAGAGAAGACAGCCCTACCAGGGAGGCTGTCGGCCGGCAGGGCGGGAGTCTCTGTCAACTACAGACCCCCCCCCCCCTCTCTATTCAACTTAGACTCAGTCCTCGGTGAGTGAACATTAAGGTGACTTGGTCGTGTTTACATATGTTGTGTGATGATCAGGGGCAGTCAAGTTGTAGGGTTCTCGAATTCTTGGATGATGACTCACTTTGAATATTAATCGTTAACATTTTAATTGGATTGCTTAAGTTATGATACTTATCATGAAAAATATAATTGTTGAATTTATTATTTAAATGGTCTTTCACTGTGTTCCTTAGAGTTTTGAGTTGAGGTGAGAAAGCCTCTGTGATTACTGGTTTCATGATTTAATGAGTACATGTTTGGAGTTGATACATGGTAATAACATCTTTTGAGAATATTTTGATACAGGCAAGTTCCATTCCTTGTCTTGTATGTAATGATCATGAATGGATGGTGGCAGCATTTCGTCTTCTACTATCTACTCTTCTACTTCTAATATCTACTCTTCTACTTCTACCTATCTACACCTCTCCCTCCACCCCCTCTCTAAACTCCCACTTTCAACTAATGACCCTCCTCGCTCCTCCCACCTCTCTCCCTCTCACCCCCAAGCCCTCACTAATTACTTCACTATTCATTTCTTTCCTTTCGTTTTCTCTTATACGTTTGTGGCAGTGATTATGTATTCTAGAGTTCTCTCTGGAGTTTCGGGTAACTGATCAAGTGACGGCGCCTTGTAGTCGTAGCACCTAGGTAGTCAAATACCTAGGTTACAAGGTGTTGAACGAGAGAGGTTGCCTTAGGAACTCTGGGAGTGCTCTAGAATAGTTAGCTAACTGGGGACGGGATAACGGACTAGAGAGAGCTGTTTCCCCCGGCCTCGTTAGTTAACTGGGGGGTGGAATAATGGACAAGATAGAGCTATTTTCCCCACCCCCCGTTACAACAGTTTCAAGATAGCCAACAATATCGGGAGCTCCTTCACCCATATTGGGCTTGTCACAATCTCCACCGAAGTAGGCATTAACTTTGGCTGGCACGAGAGACTCAACACCAGTTGATGGATCAACCATCTCATGGCACATGTCTCTGAAGACAGACCTCACTATGGTCAATATATCTTTCTCCTGCCACTCCATTCCTGTCTCCCGCTTCCTTTGCAGCTGCCCCAGGAAGGAATTTTTGAGGCAGAATCCTGCAGGAGTCGGAACTTTCCAATAGCGAGAGTCCCACCAGGAAAACTGGTTCTTGACGTGTCTGGGCATCCAAGGCTCAGCCTTCATGCGGGAGAGAAGAGTCTTGCAAGTGAGAAACACCCGACGCTCCTGAGGCTCCAGCTGCTGCAGCACCTCCACCTCTATCGCAGCCAGGCTACACCTCCACGACCCATCTTCTTTGTTGCTGAGCTGGATTATTTGTGAGGTTTCGGGTGTGAGGGGAGGTCTGCTGATCTCCTCAGGCCAAGGCGCCACCACCACTGGCACTAAGTCAACACTGACCAACAACAGCGGATACTCACTTCCCTGCCAGGCCAGTGACAGTGCCACACCCACCTGCGTCCTGGTCAGACCAGGTGGCACTAGACTAAGACGCTCATCACCAATGGTGTGGCTCTTCAGGCACTCTCTCACTCTATCATAAAACTTTATTACTAAGTTATTCCCATGGAGACTAGAATTTTTCGTCTCTATTTTGACTTTTAAGTTGTGACCGCTGGCTAAGACTTCTTTCTCTGTTTGTTGTATAATTTTAACTTTGACTCCAGGAAGCTCCTGGAGAACAAAATTAACGTCGAACTCATCGGGACAATAGAGCCTTGTACCATCTGCAGCGCTCCCAGACAGTCTCAGTTTCCCTCTAAAAGTTTCAGATGAAACATTTTCTGTAATTTGTTGAAGTTCTTTCATTACTTCATCCTTGACCTCTTGTGCTTCACACATGGTGAAGTCAACCGTTGTCTTCTCTAAGTCTCTCACCAAGCTCCCCAAGTCAATACGGCGGAGAAGGTTCATTGCAGCTTCTGTTGGGTCATTATTTATGTGTACAGTATTAGATGATGATTCAGATTCACGTATATTGTACTTCAGGAGATATTGAGAGAAATGTCTACGGACTTCTTGTGGGGTAGTTCCCGCCCTGCAGGTAGGTTCAGGTTCTATAATAAATTCTGCTAAAAGTTCATAAACGTCTTCATGGCCGAACATTGCAGCGAGGTGGGAAGGCGTGTGGCCGTATCTGTCAGGCAGGAGCGGCTGGGCACCGAGGCTCAGAAGGAGGAGGACGCAGCCAGACTTGCCATGAGCGGCCGCCTGGTGGAGGGCAGTGGTGGCAGCGGTGGGATCCACTAGTGTGTCTACAGCCAGGCCTCCCACGTTCACCAGAAGGTATATCAGCTGCTGCAGCCCACTTCGTGAGGCCACCAGGAAAGCCTTGGGTCCTGTGGACCACACTCGGGATCCTCTATCCCCTACTATCTTCTTGGCCCGAGTAGTCTTCTTCAAGTAGGTAGTGAATAGAATCTCCTGAACGTCCAGAATCTCCCGCACATGATGCTTGTCAATGGGGTGTTTTATCTTCTCCCGTAGGTCCTGCAGCTTGTTCCTTTCCTTGTTATAAATACTCTGTAAAATATGTTGGGTTATAATCACTCGTAATTATTATCACAAGCTTTTAATACCAACGGGTTCTGATATATATATATATATATATATATATATATATATATATATATATATATATATATATATATATATATATATATATATATATATATATATATATATATATATATATATGCGGTAAATCCACAGAGAAATATGAAATGAGGTGAACGTTTCGGCTTTGTTAAAGCCTTTGTCAACACCAGACTGACTAAGGAGAAGGGAGAAGGGGGAGGATATATAGGCCGACACCTGACCAACCCATCCCTAGGGTTGGTCAGGTGTAATTAACCAAAAACAGGTATAGCTTAGCTTAGAATGGTCAAAGAGGATTAAGCGGTCAGAGAATAAGGATGAAAGATTAAAGAAAAGCCTCATGAACACACAATATATGAATATACAATTATAATGAGACATTGTAAGCCTCTCTATCAGAGTTGTTTCTTAAACTGTTGTGCAATATTATAACTTAAAAATGGATCAAGTTTGTACATTCCAGTACTAACAAATAGAAGATTTGGACACTGACTGATATTGCACAACAGTTTAAGAAACAATCATAGGCATAAATTCAAACTCTAGGAATCAGAATTAAAGACTATTTAAAAGTAAGTTAATCAATTAACTTAATCAATTAACTTTGTATGTATGTATTCAGGAAAGTTCACAATCATATGGATATCATAACTCAACCTTGATGCTGATTTGTCAACATTAATTCAGAATTTGAGCCACCACACAATAATTTGAGATCAACTACGGCTGACTGCCCCTGAAAATTCCACAACATATAAATTGGAAAGCACAAAATACGTCAATCTTAAAATTTCACTCACCAAAGTCCCTGAGTATAAGATGGTCAGTAAGGAGGGGGTGATACGGCTGACAGCTAGGGTTCCCACCGGGCTGGTACAGGTCGATGGGACAGGTAACATGACAGACAGACCTAGTCAAGGCTACTGGAACGTCTCTCTCTTTCTCCCTCTCTCTGTATTTCTCAAATGTTCAATTTCTTGTGTATTTAAGGGGGAAACCAGGAGCTAAACTCCGCCTACCAGCAGGTAGCCTCTGACTATCTTCCTACCACACCAACACAGCAGATTGTTTGATGGAAAGAAAACAGCCAACGTCTGCAGTTACCTGTTTAGCTGAGAGCGAGGTCACCTGATACCTCCTGACCTCTATGTAATCTGTGACAATTAACACTCAAAAGGTGTGACTTTTGAAATACTAAGGGCCGACAGCCTGGCGCCGCCACTATCCTGTGCACTGGCTCTCGTTAACATGTGAACTCTCGTTACACGTGAAATATTAAATAACCCCATTTATGGTGTTTCATTATAATATTAACAAAATTTACTTTAAATATAATCAAAAAAAGAAAAATGTATTTATTTTGCAGAACCTGTTGATTCTCGCTTACTAGGCTTAGTGGAACAGTTCTACCTGTTAGGCACAATATGTGTGCTTGTGTAGGAGAGAGATCGTAGTAACATAGTGCACTAGTCAATATAATATCCCTGAATATATATAACTGCATAATGATAAATTTCCTTAACTAGATGTTAGTTTAGTCAAGCCTAGGTAAGTATGAATGTAGTGAGTTGCACGACTGAATTGTGGAGGTGGAGCACCTCACCCACATACTGAGTGAGGTGTGGAGCATGTACACTTCCCATCTCCTGTGAGAGGATGAGGTGTGGAGCATGTACACTGACCTGCAGTAAGTGGGTGAGGTGTGGAGCCAGTACACTTACCTTCTCCAGAGAAAGGGTGAGGTGTGAAGCCTGTACACTTACCTTCTCCAGAGAGAGAGAAGGGTGAGGTGTGGAGCCAGTACACTTACCTTCTCCAGAGAGAGGGTGAGGTGTGGAGCCAGTACACTTATCTTCTCTAGAGAGAGGGTGAGGTGTGGAGCCAGTACACTTACCTTCTCCAGAGAGAGGGTGAGGTGTGGAGCCAGTACACTTACCTTCTCCAGAGAGAAGGGTGAGGTGTGGAGCCAGTACACTTACCTTCTCCAGAGAGAAGGGTGAGGTGTGGAGCCAGTACACTTACCTTCTCCAGAGAGGGTGAGGTGTGGAACCAGTACACTTACCTTCTCCAGTGAGAAAGGAGAGGTGTGGAGTCAGTACACTTACCTTGTCCAGTGAGAAAGGAGAGGTGTGGAGCCAGTACACTGACCTGCTCCAGAGAGTGGGTGAGGTGTGGAACATGTGCACTGACTTAGATTCTGTGACAAATTTTCACTCAATCAGCAGATATCGGAGCCAACGAGAAATGAAAATATTCTAGATCTGGTCTTTACGAACAATGAAGACATTATCAGAGACATTACGATATCATATACCACATACTCAGATCACAAGCTCATTGAAGTGCAAACGACCATCAATACTCAGAATAGACCTAAAACGTTCATAAAGCGAGAGGGGCTATTCAGTAAATTCAATTTTAATAATAAAAGGATAGACTGGGAGATAATAAACAGGGAACTTACAAACATTCCAAGGGGAACTGTTCTAAGTAATACAAGTCCTACAGAAGGAATAGAAAAACTGACTTCAGAAGCGTATCAAGTCTGTCTGAAACATGTTCCTTTGAGGAAAGCCAGAAAGAGATCTAACGTAGAAAGAGAACGCAGACGACACTATAAACGCAGGAAAAAAATAACGGAACTGCTTATGCAGACACGAATTCCAGTCAAAGAAGGAATAATTTAAATAGGGAGATTGAAGAAATCGAGCGGAAATTGAAACACTCATATGAAACTGAAGAAAGGCAGTTAGAACAGAAAGCAATTCAGGAAATAAAGAAAAATCCAAAATATTTCTTCTCATATGCGAAATCAAAAGCAAAAACCACTGCCAGTATTGGACCTATTCGTACAAGTGAAGGTTCATACACGGAGGATGACAAAGAAATTAGTGAAATCCTAAAAAAGCAGTATGAGGACATGTTTAGCACTCCAATATACAACATGAAGGTGGAAGATCCAGACAATGTCTTTATGTGGGATATTCAAACCCCTGTAAATATAACTGATATAAACACGAGCGCACTAAATTTTGAAAGAGAAATTGAAAACATGCCCATGCACTCGGCCCCAGGTCCAGACTCATGGAATTCAATATTTATAAAGAAATGCAAAGTGCCGGTAGCACAGGCACTCAGTATAGTGTGGAGGAAGAGCTTGGACACGGGGGAGATACCAGATGCACTTAAAGTAGCAGACATAGCCCCTCTACACAAGGGAGGGAGCAAAGCATTGGCAAAAAATTATAGACCAGTTGCACTAACATCGCACATCATAAAAGTATTTGAGAGAGTGATTAGGAGTCAGGTCACCAATTTCATGGAGACCAATGACCTTCCCAACCCAGGCCAACATGGATTTCGAGCGGGAAGATCGTGCCTCTCACAGCTACTTGAGCACTACGACAAAGTCACTGAGGCATTAGAAGAAAAACAGAATGCTGATGTGATATACACGGACTTCGCAAAGGCTTTCGATAAATGTGACCATGGCGTGATAGCACACAAAATGAAGTCAATGGGAATAACCGGTAAAGTAGGACGCTGGATACTCAGTTTTCTGTCAATTAGGACTCAGCGAGTAACGGTCAACCATATAAAATCTAGTCCAAGTGCAGTTAAAAGCTCTGTACCCCAGGGTACAGTCCTTGCACCGCTGCTTTTCCTTATTCTCATATCAGATATAGACAAAAATACAAGTCACAGCTTCGTATCATCCTTTGCAGATGACACAAAAATCAGTATGAAAATTACCTCGGCTGAAGACATTGAAAAACTTCAAGCTGATATTAATATAGTTTTCGACTGGGCATCAGAAAATAACATGATGTTTAACAGTGATAAATTCCAGGTACTCAGGTACGGTAAAAATGAGGACCTTAAACATAATACAGAGTACAAAACACAATCAAATGTACCCATAGTAGGAAAACAGCATGTAAAGGATTTGGGAATAATAATGTCTGACGACCTAACGTTTAAGGAGCATAACCAAGCAAATATTGCGACAACCAGAAAAATGATAGGATGGATTACGAGAACTTTCAAATCCAGGGATCCCATCACAATGGTTGTACTCTTCAAGTCACTTGTGTTGTCCCGTCTTGAGTACTGCTCAGTACTCACTTCCCCCTTCAGAGCAGGAGAGATTGCTGAAATACAGGGAATACAGAGAACATATACGGCACGCATAGACGCAATAAAGCACCTAAATTATTGGGATCGTCTCAAAGCCCTCCAACTGTACTCACTAGAAAGAAGACGAGAGAGATATCAAATAATATACACCTGGAAGATACTGGAGGGCCAAGTACCAAATCTACACAGTAAAATAACAACGTACTAGAGTGAACGATATGGAAGAAAATGTAGAATAGAACCAGTGAAGAGCAGAGGTGCCAAAGGCACAATCAGAGAACACTGTATAAACATCAGAGGTCCGCGGTTGCTCAACGTCCTCCCAGCAAGCATAAGAAATATTGCCGGAACAACCGTGGACATTTTCAAGAGGAAACTAGATTTATTCCTCCAAGGAGTGCCGGACCAACCGGGTTATGGTGGGTATGTGGGCCTGCGGGCCGCTCCAAGCAACAGCCTAGTGGACCAAACTCTCACAAGTCAAGCCTGGCCTCGGGCCGGGCTTGGGGAGTAGAAGAACTCCCAGAACCCCATCAACCAGGTAATCAACCAGGTACCTGCTCCAGAGAGTGGACGAATTGTGGAACATGTACACTGACCTGCTCCAGAGAGTGGGCGAGGTGTGGAGCATGTACACTGACCACCTCCAGAGAGTGGTTGAGGTGAGGAGCATGTACACTGACCTGCTACAGAGAGTGAGTGAGGTGTGGAGCATGTACACTGACCTGCTCCAGAGAGCGGGCGAGGAGTTGAGGCAGGATGACTGTGGGCTGGCGACCTGCGGAGTCAGGAACATACAGAGAGCCGTCCATGTCCTTCACCATTCGCTCCGCCAGTTCCCAGTGTCCAGCGTCCAGGGCAGCGTGCAGAGGACTCGCGCCGGACTTGCTACGTAAGGAGGAATGAGCACCAGCCAGGTGGAGGAAGCTGCAGGTCAAGGTGCACTTGGCACGAGCCGCCTGAACCATGAGCTTAGTCAGGCTCATCACTGACCTGCCTCGGGGCCAGCGTGCTTGCCATGGGACCTTGTCTCTTATGGTGGATATTAGTTCATCAACACCTGCACCAAGCTCTCTTACTTCATCAACATCTGCACCAAGCTCTCTTACTTCATCAACACCTGCACCAAGCTCTCTTACTTCATCAACACCTGCACCAAGCTCTCTTACTTCATCAACACCTGCACCAAGCTCTCTTACTTCATCAACACCTGCACCAAGCTCTCTTACTTCATCAACACCTGCACCAAGCTCTCTTACTTCATCAACACCTTCACCAAGCTCACTTACTTCATCAACACCTGCACCAAGCTCTCTTACTTTATCAACACCTGCACCAAGCTCTCTTACTTCATCAACACCTGCACCAAGCTCTCTTACTTCATCAACACCTGCACCAAGCTCTCTTACTTCATCAACACCTGCACCAAGCTCTCTTACTTCATCAACACCTGCACCAAGCTCTCTTACTTCATCAACACCTGCACCAAGCTCTGCCAGATCTTTGATCTTAGCACGTTCTTGCTTCAGTATATGAAGGAACACCTGTAAACACATTGTATTGTTGTAACACATACACCAACACCTGTATACACGGTACGACATAGACCGTGTGCACCATCTGACAGCTGGTGCAACAGGTGCACCTGGTGCACCAGGTGCACCTGTTGGTGCACCCAACAGGTGCTGTACCAACAGGTGCAGCCCGCGCGGGTGATCACACCCGCGCGGACTACGTCGTAAGGGCTAAAGTGTGTGTGGCCTAAGTTATGGTGGCGACGTGGGCCGTGTGCGTAACCACAAACTCCACCGCTATGAACATGTACTAAGTGCATCACCTCAAGTGCATGAGGTGATTTGGTGAAATGCTATGCCCAAGATTACCATCCGAGTTGCCGTTGGGGAAGTGGCTCAAATAGCCTTGGCTATCACTTCCTTTTGACGGCCGTGATGGTCAAGTGGATTAAGGCGCCCTGTAGTTACCAGTTGCGTTGCTCCTGGGAGTATGGGTTCGAGTCACTTCTGGGGTGTGAGTTTTCATTCGCATATAGTCCTGGGGACCATTCAGGCTTGTTCGCATTTGTGTTCCTCACGTGTGCCCCAAAGAATGAGGTGATTTGGTGAAATGCTATGCCCAAGATTACCATCCGAGTTGCCGTCGGGGAAGTTTGGCTCAAATGGCCTTGGCTATCACTTCCTTTTGACGGCCGTGATGGTCAAGTGGATTAAGGCGCCCTGTAGTTACCAGTTGCGTTGCTCCTGGGAGTATGGGTTCGAGTCACTTCTGGGGTGTGAGTTTTCATTCGCATATAGTCCTGGGGACCATTCAGGCTTGTTCGCATTTGTGTTCCTCACGTGTGCCCCAAAGAATGAGGTGATTTGGTGAAATGCTATGCCCAAGATTACCATCCGAGTTGCCGTCGGGAAAGTGGCTCAAATAGCCTTGGCTATCACTTCCTTTTGACGTCTGTGATGGTCAAGTGGATTAAGGCGCCCTGTAGTTACCAGTTGCGTTGCTCCTGGGAGTATGGGTTCGAGTCACTTCTGGGGTGTGAGTTTTCATTCGCATATAGTCCTGGGGACCATTCAGGCTTGTTCGCATTTGTGTTCCTCACGTGTGCCCCAAAGAATGAGGTGATTTGGTGAAATGCTATGCCCAAGATTACCATCCGAGTTGCCGTCGGGGAAGTGGCTCAAATAGCCTTGGCTATCACTTCCTTTTGACAGCCGTGATGGTCAAGTGGATTAAGGCGCCCTGTAGTTACCAGTTGCGTTGCTCCTGGGAGTATGGGTTCGAGTCACTTCTGGGGTGTGAGTTTTCATTCGCATATAGTCCTGGGGACCATTCAGGCTTGTTCGCATTTGTGTTCCTTACGTGTGCCCCAAAGAATGAGGTGATTTGGTGAAATGCTATGCCCAAGATTACCATCCGAGTTGCCGTCGGGGAAGTGGCTCAAATAGCCTTGGCTATCACTTCCTTAACATATATATACATATATATACATATATATATATGTATATATATGTTATATATATATATATATATATATATATATATATATACATATATATATATATACATATATATATATATACATATATATATACATATATATATATATATATATATATATATATATATATATATATATATATATATATATATATATATATATATATACATATATATATATATATATATATATATATATATATATATATATATATATATATATATATATATATATGTATATATATATATATATATATATATATATATATATATATATATATATATATATATATATATATATATATATATATATATATATATATATATATATATATATATATATATATATGTATATATATATATATATATATAGGTGCACCAGGTGCCATCTGCCACCTGTTGCACCAGCTGTCAGATGGTGCACACGGTCTACGTCGTACATTTCACTACTGGTGGACACAAAACCAATTTGTGTATTTTGGTCACTACCAACTAGTGTATGGTGGACACCAGGTGGTATAGTGTCCACCACACTAAACCAACTGGTGTTGGTATACACTATACTAACTGGTGTTGGTATACACTATACCAACTGGTGTATGGTGGTCACTATACCAATTGGTGTATGGTGGACACTATACCACCTGGTGTATGGTGGTTACTATACCAACAGGTGTATGGTGGAGACTCACCCGCGTGATGGTGACCTGAAGACGGAGAGTGACGTCAGGGGAGCACCAGGCTAGTGTCAGCAGGTTCAGGCCGTCGGAGGTGGTGGTGAGCGGTGCTCCAGCTGCCAGCAGGAGGCTGGTGATCCTGCACCGGTTACTGGTGACGGCCAGACACAGCGGGGAGACGCTCCAGCATCCCTGGGGCTCCAGGGACGCTCCTGACCACAACAGCTGACCCGCCTGCTCGGTGTCGTCACACAGGCTGATCACACCCAGCAGCTGCTCGTAGTACACCTCTCCTGGTCCACCCTCAACCTGCACAATGTCACAGTCTTAGACAAATGTCGCTCTTCTTTTTGTTCATGGTGAATCATTACAAGTTTGTAGGTGAGTAAACCTTTAATGTGTCGCTTATGTACTGGACCAGTGAGAACTTGCTTATGTTGAAAGCCGTCCTTTAATAGTTACTTTCTCGAAAAAAGCTCTTGAACATTGAAGGCGGGATTTAACTCTACACTAATGTTGTGTATTTCGTATACTTTGAACCAGAACTAAGTTAACAACCTTTCGTGACGTATGCATGCTGCTTATTCCTCGGTTCTGTTTAACGGATATTGTATTGTAGGGGGACGGGCTCTTATGTCGTGTGGACACGAGCTTGTTCCTACTTGTATCAGAGTACGAGTACTGACAGCCGTCCTTACTAAAGAGCAAGGTAAATATAGAGTCTGCCCTTCAGTAGTTCTTATAGTCATTGTTTAACCAGACTCACCTGGATAGGACCATTCGCTCATCTCCTTGCCTGGGGCCAGTCAGTGTTTAGACACATAGATGAAGGAGACATGTTAATGTCTAACTGTACAGTGGGTCTATAAGCATAGCCTTAAAGTTAGACGCACACAAAAATAAATATATATTGAACATGGCTCTGATAGTATCAACCGAGAACTTTACCAAGGATTACTAGACCCACTAAATTTGGACTTATTTAACACACATGTATACTCTAATATTCACAATATTAACACTGAAATTTAATATACATGAGGAGTATTCTTAACTGGAAATTAGTTCACTGTTATATCTGTTACACTTGCAATTACCAATTGTGGATGAAGCAATATTCTCAGGTCACGGGTCCAGAATGATACTCACACAAGTTTACACCATATACACAAAAGATGGAGAAGTACTAACAATTGCCAGCCGGCACTGGAACATAAAGATATGTGGGAAATTCCTGCATCATTCATAAATTTTATTAAATGTTGGTTTGTATCAGTTTAAGTATGAATAAAATGTTTTAGTTAGTCATGAAAGAGATGACGAAAATGACAACTTTGTTCCAGAAAACTGGATTAATATATCCTGAGTCGTCTACATCTCGATCTCTAAACGTTTCTAGCTAATTTAATATAAAAATCACCAGTCTCAGGACTGGGAATAGTATGAAACTAATCTTTTAAATAAATTATACGTATATTGTAATTCGTGTAATGTATGTAATGACATAATGTATGTAATGTATTGTAATTAAATTGCTTTATGAAATTAAACAAAACCCTCCTCCCAGTTCTCGATATAAAGCACACCATGAGGTGACGCGCGCGGAGGAAGAGACGCCATTCGTGCACTTACACAGGAGAGTGAATCAACATAATGTGGTATTGGTGTCGACAAACCGAGCCTCCCACATCGGTCACTAACTTTACCCACAAGTCCTAGACCGCAGCATGACCAACAAGCAGTCACTATTTGTTGCAATGACTTGACAAAATTGAGGAAAGGGCAAAATTAGTTTTTTTCTATTAGCATAGATTTATCAACCAATTATTTCAGTGTCTAGGAGTAATCGTTACGATGCCAAATAAAACCATCCGCACAGGTAAGAATCTATTATTATTATACTTTATACTCATGTATTACAGTTGTATTATATCTGTTGTTTGTAAATGTTAGGATGTAACACTTCCACAGGTAAATTGTGATCACATGAAGATGCTACACCATGGCGGGATTACGAGGCCGCTATTATTACTGGTATAGTACGGACTGTACACGTGGCTGACGGGTATGGTACAGACTGTACATGTGGCTGACGGGTATGGTACAGACTGTACATGTGGCTGACGGGTATATATACCCGTAGGTTAGGTAGGTTAGATAGACGAAAAAACATTAATTCATGAAAACTTGGCTTATTAGGCAAATCGGGCCTTGAATAGTAGGCTGAGAAGTGCGTTCTGGCTATTAGGTACGACATATATATATATATATATATATATATATATATATATATAACTGAAAACTATATATATATATATATATATATATATATATATATATATATATATATATATATATATATATATATATATATATATATATATATATATATATATATATATATATATATATATATATATATATATATATATATATATATATATATATATATATATATATACGTCGTACCTAGTAGCCAGAACGCACTTCTCAGCCTACTGTGTAAGGCCCGATTTGCTTAATAAGCCAAGTTTTTCTGAATTAATATTTTTTCTCTAATTTTTTTCTTATGAAATGATAAAGCTACCCATTTCATTATGTATGAGGTCAATTTTTTTTATTGGAATTAAAATTAACGTAGATATATGACCGAACCTAACCAACCCTACCTAACCTAACCTAACCTATCTTAAATGGTTAGGTTGGGTTAGGTAGCCGAAAAAGTTAGGTTAGGTTAGGTAGGTTAGGTGTCGAAAAAACATTAATTCATGAAAACTTGGCTTATTAGGCAAATCGGGCCTTGCATAGTAGGCTGAGAAGTGCGTTCTGCCTACTAGGTACGACATATATATATATATATATATATATATATATATATATATATATATATATATATATATATATATATATATATATATATATATATATATATATATATATATATATATATATATATATATATATATATATATATATAACTGAAAACTCACACCCCAGAAGTGACTCGAACCCATACTCCCAGGAGCAACGCAACTGGTATGTACAAGACGCCTTAATCCACTTGACCATCACGACCGGACATAATGAGGTGATAGCCGAGGCTATTTGAACCACCCCACCGCCGGCACTCGGATAGTAATCTTGGGCATAGCATTTTACCAAATCACCTCATTCTTAGGGGCACACGTGAGGAACACAAATGCGAACAAGCCAGAATGGTCCCCTGGACAATATGCAACTGAAAACTCACACGCCAGAAGTGACTCGAACCCATACTCCCAGAAGCAACGCAACTGGTATGTACAAGACGCCTTAATCCACTTGACCATCACGAGCGGACAAAATGAGGTGATAGCCGAGGCTATTTGAACCACCCCACCGCCGGCACTCGGATAGTAATCTTGGGCATAGCATTTTACCAAATCACCTCATTCTTAGGGGCACACGTGAGGAACACAAATGCGAACAAGCCAGAATGGTCCCCTGGACAATATGCAACTGAAAACTCACACCCCAGAAGTGACTCGAACCCATACTCCCAGAAGCAACGCAACTGGTATGTACAAGACGCCTTAATCCACTTGACCATCACGACCGGACAAAATGAGGTGATAGCCGAGGCTATTTGAATCACCCCACCGCCGGCACTCGGATAGTAATCTTGGGCATAGCATTTTACTAAATCACCTCATTCTTAGGGGCACACGTGAGGAACACAAATGCGAACAAGCCAGAATGGTCACCTGGACAATATGCAACTGAAAACTCACACCCCAGAAGTGACTCGAACCCATACTCCCAGAAGCAACGCAACTGGTATGTACAAGACGCCTTAATACACTTGACCATCACGACCGGACAAAATGAGGTGATAGCCGAGGCTATTTGAACCACCCCACCGCCGGCACTCGGATAGTAATCTTGGGCATAGCATTTTACCAAATCACCTCATTCTTAGGGGCACACGTGAGGAACACAAATGCGAACAAGCCAAAATGGTCCCCTGGACAATATGCAACTGAAAACTCACACCCCAGAAGTGACTCGAACCCATACTCCCAGAAGCAACGCAACTGGTATGTACAAGACGCCTTAATCCACTTGACCATCACGACCGGACAAAATGAGGTGATAGCCGAGGCTATTTGAACCACCCCACCGCCGGCACTCGGATAGTAATCTTGGGCATAGCATTTTACCAAATCACCTCATTCTTAGGGGCACACATGAGGAACACAAATGCGAACAAGCCAGAATGGTCCCCTGGACAATATGCAACTGAAAACTCACACCCCAGAAGTGACTCGAACCCATACTCCCAGAAGCAACGCAACTGGTATGTACAAGACGCCTTAATCCACTTGACCATCACGAGCGGACAAAATGAGGTGATAGCCGAGGCTATTTGAACCACCCCACCGCCGGCACTCGGATAGTAATCTTGGGCATAGCATTTTACCAAATCACCTCATTCTTAGGGGCACACGTGAGGAACACAAATGCGAACAAGCCAGAATGGTCCCCTGGACAATATGCAACTGAAAACTCACACCCCAGTAGTGACTCGAACCCATACTCCCAGAAGCAACGCAACTGGTATGTACAAGACGCCTTAATCCACATGACCATCACGAGCGGACAAAATGAGGTGATAGCCGAGGCTATTTGAACCACCCCACCGCCGGCACTCGGATAGTAATCTTGGGCATAGCATTTTACCAAATCACCTCATTCTTAGGGGCACACGTGAGGAACACAAATGCGAACAAGCCAGAATGGTCCCCTGGACAATATGCAACTGAAAACTCACACCCCAGAAGTGACTCGAACCCATACTCCCAGAAGCAACGCAACTGGTATGTACAAGACGCCTTAATCCACTTGACCATCACGACCGGACAAAATGAGGTGATAGCCGAGGCTATTTGAACCACCCCACCGCCGGCACTCGGATAGTAATCTTGGGCATAGCATTTTACCAAATCACCTCATTCTTAGGGGTACACGTGAGGAACACAAATGCGAACAAGCCAGAATGGTCCCCTGGACAATATGCAACTGAAAACTCACACCCCAGAAGTGACTCGAACCCATACTCCCAGAAGCAACGCAACTGGTATGTACAAGACGCCTTAATCCACTTGACCATCACGACCGGACAAAATGAGGTGATAGCCGAGGCTATTTGAACCACCCCACCGCCGGCACTCGGATAGTAATCTTGGGCATAGCATTTTACCAAATCACCTCATTCTTAGGGGCACACGTGAGGAACACAAATGCGAACAAGCCAGAATGGTCCCCTGGACAATATGCAACTGAAAACTCACACCCCAGAAGTGACTCGAACCCATACTCCCAGAAGCAACGCAACTGGTATGTACAAGACGCCTTAATCCACTTGACCATCACGACCGGACAAAATGAGGTGATAGCCGAGGCTATTTGAACCACCCCACCGCCGGCACTCGGATAGTAATCTTGGGCATAGCATTTTACCAAATCACCTCATTCTTAGGGGCACACGTGAGGAACACAAATGCGAACAAGCTAGAATGGTCCCCTGGACAATATGCAACTGAAAACTCACACCCCAGAAGTGACTCGAACCCATACTCCCAGAAACAACGCAACTGGTATGTACAAGACGCCTTAATCCACTTGACCATCACGAGCGGACAAAATGAGGTGATAGCCGAGGCTATTTGAACCACCCCACCGCCGGCACTCGGATAGTAATCTTGGGCATAGCATTTTACCAAATCACCTCATTCTTAGGGGCACACGTGAGGAACACAAATGCGAACAAGCCAGAATGGTCCCCTGGACAATATGCAACTGAAAACTCACACCCCAGAAGTGACTCGAACCCATACTCCCAGAAGCAACGCAACTGGTATGTACAAGACGCCTTAATCCACTTGACCATCACGACCGGACAAAATGAGGTGACAGCCGAGGCTATTTGAACCACCCCACCGCCGGCACTCGGATAGTAATCTTGGGCATAGCATTTTACCAAATCACCTCATTCTTAGGGGCACACGTGAGGAACACAAATGCGAACAAGCCAGAATGGTCCCCTGGACAATATGCAACTGAAAACTCACACCCCAGTAGTGACTCGAACCCATACTCCCAGAAGCAACGCAACTGGTATGTACAAGACGCCTTAATCCACTTGACCATCACGAGCGGACAAAATGAGGTGATAGCCGTGGCTATTTGAACCACCCCACCGCCGGCACTCGGATAGTAATCTTGGGCATAGCATTTTACCAAATCACCTCATTCTTAGGGGCACACGTGAGGAACACAAATGCGAACAAGCCAGAATGGTCACCTGGACAATATGCAACTGAAAACTCACACCCCAGAAGTGACTCGAACCCATACTCCCAGAAGCAACGCAACTGGTATGTACAAGACGCCTTAATCCACTTGACCATCACGACCGGACAAAATGAGGTGATAGCCGAGGCTATTTGAACCACCCCACCGCCGGCACTCGGATAGTAATCTTGGGCATAGCATTTTACCAAATCACCTCATTCTTAGGGGCACACGTGAGGAACACAAATGCGAACAAGCCAGAATGGTCCCCTGGACAATATGCAACTGAAAACTCACACCCCAGAAGTGACTCGAACCCATACTCCCAGAAGCAACGCAACTGGTATGTACAAGACGCCTTAATCCACTTGACCATCACGACCGGACAAAATGAGGTGATAGCCGAGGCTATTTGAACCACCCCACCGCCGGCACTCGGATAGTAATCTTGGGCATAGCATTTTACCAAATCACCTCATTCTTAGGGGCACACGTGAGGAACACAAATGCGAACAAGCCAGAATGGTCCCCTGGACAATATGCAACTGAAAACTCACACCCCAGAAGTGACTCGAACCCATACTCCCAGAAGCAACGCAACTGGTATGTACAAGACGCCTTAATCCACTTGACCATCACGACCGGACAAAATGAGGTGATAGCCGAGGCTATTTGAACCACCCCACCGCCGGCACTCGGATAGTAATCTTGGGCATAGCATTTTACCAAATCACCTCATTCTTAGGGGCACACGTGAGGAACACAAATGCGAACAAGCCAGAATGGTCCCCTGGACAATATGCACCTGAAAACTCACACCCCAGAAGTGACTCGAACCCATACTCCCAGAAGCAACGCAACTGGTATGTACAAGACGCCTTAATCCACTTGACCATCACGACCGGACAAAATGAGGTGATAGCCGAGGCTATTTGAACCACCCCACCGCCGGCACTCGGATAGTAATCTTGGGCATAGCATTTTACCAAATCACCTCATTCTTAGGGGCACACGTGAGGAACACAAATGCGAACAAGCCAGAATGGTCCCCTGGACAATATGCAACTGAAAACTCACACCCCAGAAGTGACTCGAACCCATACTCCCAGAAGCAACGCAACTGGTATGTACAAGACGCCTTAATCCACTTGACCATCACGACCGGACAAAATGAGGTGATAGCCGAGGCTATTTGAACCACCCCACCGCCGGCACTCGGATAGTAATCTTGGGCATAGCATTTTACCAAATCACCTCATTCTTAGGGGCACACGTGAGGAACACAAATGCGAACAAGCCAGATTGGTCACCTGGACAATATGCAACTGAAAACTCACACCCCAGAAGTGACTCGAACCCATACTCCCAGAAGCAACGCAACTGGTATGTACAAGACGCCTTAATCCACTTGACCATCACGACCGAACAAAATGAGGTGATAGCCGAGGCTATTTGAACCACCCCACCGCCGGCACTCGGATAGTAATCTTGGGCATAGCATTTTACCAAATCACCTCATTCTTAGGGGCACACGTGAGGAACACAAATGCGAACAAGCCAGAATGGTCCCCTGGACAATATGCAACTGAAAACTCACACCCCAGAAGTGACTCGAACCCATACTCCCAGAAGCAACGCAACTGGTATGTACAAGACGCCTTAATCCACTTGACCATCACGACCGGACAAAATGAGGTGATAGCCGAGGCTATTTGAACCACCCCACCGCCGGCACTCGGATAGTAATCTTGGGCATAGCATTTTACCAAATCACCTCATTCTTAGGGGTACACGTGAGGAACACAAATGCGAACAAGCCAGAATGGTCCCCTGGACAATATGCAACTGAAAACTCACACCCCAGAAGTGACTCGAACCCATACTCCCAGAAGCAACGCAACTGGTATGTACAAGACGCCTTAATCCACTTGACCATCACGACCGGACAAAATGAGGTGATAGCCGAGGCTATTTGAACCACCCCACCGCCGGCACTCGGATAGTAATCTTGGGCATAGCATTTTACCAAATCACCTCATTCTTAGGGGCACACGTGAGGAACACAAATGCGAACAAGCCAGAATGGTCCCCTGGACAATATGCAACTGAAAACTCACACCCCAGAAGTGACTCGAACCCATACTCCCAGAAGCAACGCAACTGGTATGTACAAGACGCCTTAATCCACTTGACCATCACGACCGGACAAAATGAGGTGATACCGAGGCTATTTGAACCACCCCACCGCCGGCACTCGGATAGTAATCTTGGGCATAGCATTTTACCAAATCACCTCATTCTTAGGGGCACACGTGAGGAACACAAATGCGAACAAGCCAGAATGGTCCCCTGGACAATATGCAACTGAAAACTCACACCCCAGAAGTGACTCGAACCCATACTCCCAGAAGCAACGCAACTGGTATGTACAAGACGCCTTAATCCACTTGACCATCACGACCGGACAAAATGAGGTGATAGCCGAGGCTATTTGAACCACCCCACCGCCGGCACTCGGATAGTAATCTTGGGCATAGCATTTTACCAAATCACCTCATTCTTAGGGGCACACGTGAGGAACACAAATGCGAACAAGCCAGAATGGTCCCCTGGACAATATGCAACTGAAAACTCACACCCCAGAAGTGACTCGAACCCATACTCCCAGAAGCAACGCAACTGGTATGTACATGACGCCTTAATCCACTTGACCATCACGACCGGACAAAATGAGGTGATAGCCGAGGCTATTTGAACCACCCCACCGCCGGCACTCGGATAGTAATCTTGGGCATAGCATTTTACCAAATCACCTCATTCTTAGGGGCACACGTGAGGAACACAAATGCGAACAAGCCAGAATGGTCCCCTGGACAATATGCAACTGAAAACTCACACCCCAGAAGTGACTCGAACCCATACTCCCAGAAGCAACGCAACTGGTATGTACAAGACGCCTTAATCCACTTGACCATCACGACCGGACAAAATGAGGTGATAGCGGAGGCTATTTGAACCACCCCACCGCCGGCACTCGGATAGTAATCTTGGGCATAGCATTTTACCAAATCACCTCATTCTTAGGGGCACACGTGAGGAACACAAATGCGAACAAGCCAGAATGGTCACCTGGACAATATGCAACTGAAAACTCACACCCCAGAAGTGACTCGAACCCATACTCCCAGAAGCAACGCAACTGGTATGTACAAGACGCCTTAATCCACTTGACCATCACGACCGGACAAAATGAGGTGATAGCCGAGGCTATTTGAACCACCCCACCGCCGGCACTCGGATAGTAATCTTGGGCATAGCATTTTACCAAATCACCTCATTCTTAGGGGCACACGTGAGGAACACAAATGCGAACAAGCCAGAATGGTCCCCTGGACAATATGCAACTGAAAACTCACACCCCAGAAGTGACTCGAACCCATACTCCCAGAAGCAACGCAACTGGTATGTACAAGACGCCTTAATCCACTTGACCATCACGACCGGACAAAATGAGGTGATAGCCGAGGCTATTTGAACCACCCCACCGCCGGCACTCGGATAGTAATCTTGGGCATAGCATTTTACCAAATCACCTCATTCTTAGGGGTACACGTGAGGAACACAAATGCGAACAAGCCAGAATGGTCCCCTGGACAATATGCAACTGAAAACTCACACCCCAGAAGTGACTCGAACCCATACTCCCAGAAGCAACGCAACTGGTATGTACAAGACGCCTTAATCCACTTGACCATCACGACCGGACAAAATGAGGTGATAGCCGAGGCTATTTGAACCACCCCACCGCCGGCACTCGGATAGTAATCTTGGGCATAGCATTTTACCAAATCACCTCATTCTTAGGGGCACACGTGAGGAACACAAATGCGAACAAGCCAGAATGGTCCCCTGGACAATATGAAACTGAAAACTCACACCCCAGAAGTGACTCGAACCCATACTCCCAGAAGCAACGCAACTGGTATGTACAAGACGCCTTAATCCACTTGACCATCACGAGCGGACAAAATGAGGTGATAGCCGAGGCTATTTGAACCACCCCACCGCCGGCACTCGGATAGTAATCTTGGGCATAGCATTTTACCAAATCACCTCATTCTTAGGGGCACACGTGAGGATCACAAATGCGAACAAGCCAGAATGGTCCCCTGGACCATTCTGGTCCATATGCCCAAGATTACTATCCGAGTGCCGGCGGTGGGGTGGTTCAAATAGCCTCGGCTATCACCTCATTTTGTCCGGTCGTGATGGTCAAGTGGATTAAGGCGTCTTGTACATACCAGTTGCGTTGCTTCTGGGAGTATGGGTTCGAGTCACTTCTGGGGTGTGAGTTTTCAGTTGCATATTGTCCAGGGGACCATTCTGGCTTGTTCGCATTTGTGTTCCTCACGTGTGCCCCTAAGAATGAGGTGATTTGGTAAAATGCTATGCCCAAGATTACTATCCGAGTGCCGGCGGTGGGGTGCTTCAAATAGCCTCGGCTATAACCTCATTTGGTCCGGTCGTGATGGTCAAGTGGATTAAGGCGTCTTGTACATACCAGTTGCGTTGCTTCTGGGAGTATGGGTTCGAGTCACTTCTGGGGTGTGAGTTTTCAGTTGCATATTGTCCAGGGGACCATTCTGGCTTGTTCGCATTTGTGTTCCTCACGTGTGCCCCTAAGAATGAGGTGATTTGGTAAAATGCTATGCCCAAGATTACTATCCGAGTGCCGGCGGTGGGGTGGTTCAAATAGCCTCGGCTATCACCTCATTTTGTCCGGTCGTGATGGTCAAGTGGATTAAGGCGTCTTGTACATACCAGTTGCGTTGCTTCTGGGAGTATGGGTTCGAGTCACTTCTGGGGTGTGAGTTTTCAGTTGCATATTGTCCAGGGGACCATTCTGGCTTGTTCGCATTTGTGTTCCTCACGTGTGCCCCTAAGAATGAGGTGATTTGGTAAAATGCTATGCCCAAGATTACTATCCGAGTGCCGGCGGTGGGGTGGTTCAAATAGCCTCGGCTATCACCTCATTTTGTCCGGTCGTGATGGTCAAGTGGATTAAGGCGTCTTGTACATACCAGTTGCGTTGCTTCTGGGAGTATGGGTTCGAGTCACTTCTGGGGTGTGAGTTTTCAGTTGCATATTGTCCAGGGGACCATTCTGGCTTGTTCGCATTTGTGTTCCTCACGTGTGCCCCTAAGAATGAGGTGATTTGGTAAAATGCTATGCCCAAGATTACTATCCGAGTGCCGGCGGTGGGGTGGTTCAAATAGCCTCGGCTATCACCTCATTTTGTCCGGTCGTGATGGTCAAGTGGATTAAGGCGTCTTGTACATACCAGTTGCGTTGCTTCTGGGAGTATGGGTTCGAGTCACTTCTGGGGTGTGAGTTTTCAGTTGCATATTGTCCAGGGGACCATTCTGGCTTGTTCGCATTTGTGTTCCTCACATGTGCCCCTAAGAATGAGGTGATTTGGTAAAATGCTATGCCCAAGATTACTATCCGAGTGCCGGCGGTGGGGTGGTTCAAATAGCCTCGGCTATCACCTCATTTTGTCCGGTCGTGATGGTCAAGTGGATTAAGGCGTCTTGTACATACCAGTTGCGTTGCTTCTGGGAGTATGGGTTCGAGTCACTTCTGGGGTGTGAGTTTTCAGTTGCATATTGTCCAGGGGACCATTCTGGCTTGTTCGCATTTGTGTTCCTCACGTGTGCCCCTAAGAATGAGGTGATTTGGTAAAATGCTATGCCCAAGATTACTATCCGAGTGCCGGCGGTGGGGTGGTTCAAATAGCCTCGGCTATCACCTCATTTTGTCCGGTCGTGATGGTCAAGTGGATTAAGGCGTCTTGTACATACCAGTTGCGTTGCTTCTGGGAGTATGGGTTCGAGTCACTTCTGGGGTGTGAGTTTTCAGTTGCATATTGTCCAGGGGACCATTCTGGCTTGTTCGCATTTGTGTTCCTCACATGTGCCCCTAAGAATGAGGTGATTTGGTAAAATGCTATGCCCAAGATTACTATCCGAGTGCCGGCGGTGGGGTGGTTCAAATAGCCTCGGCTATCACCTCATTTTGTCCGGTCGTGATGGTCAAGTGGATTAAGGCGTCTTGTACATACCAGTTGCGTTGCTTCTGGGAGTATGGGTTCGAGTCACTTCTGGGGTGTGAGTTTTCAGTTGCATATTGTCCAGGGGACCATTCTGGCTTGTTCACATTTGTGTTCCTCACGTGTGCCCCTAAGAATGAGGTGATTTGGTAAAATGCTATGCCCAAGATTACTATCCGAGTGCCGGCGGTGGGGTGGTTCAAATAGCCTCGGTTATCACCTCATTTTTCCGGTCGTGATGGTCAAGTGGATTAAGGCGTCTTGTACATACCAGTTGCGTTGCTTCTGGGAGTATGGGTTCGAGTCACTTCTGGGGTGTGAGTTTTCAGTTGCATATTGTCCAGGGGACCATTCTGGCTTGTTCGCATTTGTGTTCCTCACGTGTGCCCCTAAGAATGAGGTGATTTGGTAAAATGCTATGCCCAAGATTACTATCCGAGTGCCGGCGGTGGGGTGGTTCAAATAGCCTCGGCTATCACCTCATTTTGTCCGGTCGTGATGGTCAAGTGGATTAAGGCGTCTTGTACATACCAGTTGCGTTGCTTCTGGGAGTATGGGTTCGAGTCACTTCTGGGGTGTGAGTTTTCAGTTGCATATTGTCCAGGGGACCATTCTGGCTTGTTCGCATATATATATATATATATATATATATATATATATATATATATATTAGTATATTTTGGTAGCAGTCTTTCCTGTAGACATATATTATTAAATATGACCGAAAAAGTAAGATTAATATTTCTAACACGAATTTTCTCAATCTTTCGTACATTACGCTTCACTGTTGGAGGTAAATCAAAAATCACTTCTCCAAAATTCATTTTTAATTTCTAGTCTGACGCGACACGGGCGCGTTTCGTAAAACTTATTACATTTTCAAAGACTTCACAAATACACAACTGATTAGAACTTACGTCTCTCTGATATTATATCTACATTTGAGTGAGGTGGGAAGGGTGATGTGGCATTAACACAAGACAGAACAGGAGGGGATATTAATAGGGTATTAAAAGTATCAACACAAGACAGAACAGAAACAATGGGTATTGAATAGAAGTGTTTGTAGAAAGCCTATTGGTCCATATTTCTTGATGCTTCTATATTGGAGCGGAGTCTTGAGGTGGGTAGAATATAGTTGTGCAATAATTGGCTGTTGATTGCTGGTGTTGATTTCTTGATGTGTAGTGCCTCGCAAACGTCAAGCCGCCTGCTATCGCTGTATCTATCGATGATTTCTGTGTTGTTTACTAGGATTTCTCTGGCGATGGTTTGGTTATGGGAAGAGATTATATGTTCCTTAATGGAGCCCTGTTGCTTATGCATCGTTAAACGCCTAGAAAGAGATGTTGTTGTCTTGCCTATATACTGGGTTTTTTGGAGCTTACAGTCCCCAAGTGGGCATTTGAAGGCATAGACGACGTTAGTCTCTTTTAAAGCGTTCTGTTTTGTGTCTGGAGAGTTTCTCATGAGTAGGCTGGCCGTTTTTCTGGTTTTATAGTAAATCGTCAGTTGTATCCTCTGATTTTTGTCTGTAGGGATAACGTTTCTATTAACAATATCTTTCAGGACCCTTTCCTCCGTTTTATGAGCTGTGGAAAAGAAGTTCCTGTAAAATAGTCTAATAGGGGGTATAGGTGTTGTGTTAGTTGTCTCTTCAGAGGTTGCATGGCTTTTCACTTTCCTTCTTATGATGTCTTCGATGAAACCATTGGAGAAGCCGTTATTGACTAGGACCTGCCTTACCCTACAGAGTTCTTCGTCGACTTGCTTCCATTCTGAGCTGTGGCTGAGAGCACGGTCGACGTATGCGTTAACAACACTCCTCTTGTACCTGTCGGGGCAGTCGCTGTTGGCATTTAGGCACATTCCTATGTTTGTTTCCTTAGTGTAGACTGCAGTGTGGAAACCTCCGCCCTTTTCCATGACTGTTACATCTAGAAAAGGCAGCTTCCCATCCTTTTCCGTCTCGTAAGTGAAACGCAGCACGGAACTCTGCTCAAATGCCTCCTTCAGCTCCTGCAGATGTCTGACATCAGGTACCTGTGTAAAAATGTCGTCAACATACCTGCAGTATATGGCCGGTTTCAAGTTAATGTCGACTAAGACTTTTTGCTCGATGGTACCCATGTAGAAGTTTGCAAACAGGACACCTAGGGGAGAACCCATGGCGACCCCATCTACTTGCTTATACATGTGCCCATCCGGGCTCAAGAAGGGTGCCTCTTTAGTACAAGCTTGGAGTAGTTTCCTCAGAATACTTTCTGGCATGTCAAGAGGAGTACAGGCTGGATCACGATACACTCTGTCGGCTATCATTCCGATTGTCTCGTCCACAGGTACGTTGGTAAACAGCGATTCTACGTCCAACGAGGCTCTTATCCCTGTGGCCCGTGTGCCCCGCAGTAAGTCCACAAATTCCTTTGGAGACTTCAGGCTGAAGGCGCAAGGAACATAAGGAGTCAGCAGGCCGTTGAGTCGCTTCGCCAGTCTGTACGTGGGTGTGGGTATCTGGCTAATGATTGGCCGAAGTGGGTTTCCAGGCTTGTGCGTCTTGACATTTCCATACGCATATCCAGGTTTATATTCCCCAATGATCTTTGGCAGGTGGAGTCCGGATTTCTTGGCGTTCACAGTTTCGATCAGTTTGTTGACCTTTGCTTTTAATTCGGCTGTAGTGTCCTTCGTTACCCTTTGGAACTTAGTTTGGTCAGAGAGTATGATGTTCATTTTCGCCAGATATTCGTCTTTTTTAAGAATGACAAATATTGGCGACTTGTCACCTCTCCTGACAACTATCTCCTTGTTCTCACGAAGGCTTTTAGCTGCCGCTTTAAGCTCGGGGGACAGTATGGTGCTTCTGTAGTTGCCTCGATTCTTTCCTCCTTCTGCAATAAGTTCTGCTTGTAAGGTATCTTTGGTAGTGACCTTCTTTTGTGTCTCGATATATATATATATATATATATTTATATATATATATATATATTTATATATGTATATAGATATATATATATATGTATATATATATATATATATATATATATATATATATATATATATATATATATATATATATATATATATATATATATATATATATATATATATGTATATATATATATATATATATATATATATATATATATATATATATATATATATATATATATATATATATATATATATATATATATATATGTCGTACCTAGTAGCCAGAACGCACTTCTCAGCCTACTATGCAAGGCCCAATTTGCCTAATAAGCCAAGTTTTCATGAATTAATTGTTTTTCGACGACCTAACCTACCTAACCTAACCTAACCTAACTTTTTTGGCTACCTAACCTAACCTAACCTATAAAGATAGGTTAGGTTAGGTTAGGTAGGGTTGGTTAGGTTCGGTCATATATCTACTTTAATTTTAACTACAATAAAAAAAAATTGACCTCATACATAATGAAATGGGTAGCTTTATCTTTTCATAAGAAAAAAAATTGAGAAAATATATTAATTCAGGAAAACTTGGCTTATTAGGCAAATTTGGCCTTGCATAGTAGGCTGACAAGTGCGTTCTGGCTACTAGGTACGACATATATATATATATATATATATATATATATATATATATATATCGTACCTAGTAGCCAGAACGCACTTCTCAGCCTACTATGCAAGGCCCGATTTGCCTAATAAGCCAAGTTTTCATGAATTTATTGTTTTTTCGGCTACCTAACCTACCTAACCTAACCTAACTTTTTCACTTCACTTTAACGCACTTCTCAGCCTACTATGCAAGGCCCGATTTGCCTAATAAGCCAAGTTTTCATGAATTTATTGTTTTTTCGGCTACCTAACCTACCTAACCTAACCTAACTTTTTCAGCTACCTAACCTAATCTAACCTAACCTATAAAGATAGGTTAGGTTAGGTTAGGTAGGGTTGGTTAGGTTAGGTTAGGTAGGGTTGGTTAGGTTCGGTCATATATCTACGTTAATTTTAACTCCAATAAAAAATAAATGACCTCATACATAATGAAATGGGTAGCTTTATCATTTCATAAGAAAAAAATTAGAGAAAAAATATTAATTCAGAAAAAACTTGGCTTATTACGCAAATCGGGCCTTGCATATTAGGCCGAGAAGTGCGTTCTGGCTACTAGGTACGACATATATATATATATATATATATATATATATATATATATATATATGTCGTACCTAGTAGCCAGAACGCACTTCTCAGCCTACTATGCAAGGCCCGATTTGCCTAATAAGCCAAGTTTTCCTCAATTAATTTATTTTCACTAATTTTTTCTTGTGAAATGATAAAGCTACCCATTTCATAATGTATGAGGTTAAGTTTTTTTTATTGGAGTTAAAATTAACGTAGATATATGACCAAACCTAACCAACCCTACCTAACCTAACCTAACCTATCTTCATAGGTTAGGTTAGGTTAAGTAGCCGAAAAAGTTAGGTTAGGTTAGGTTAGGTAGGTTAGGTAGTCGAAAAAACATTAATTCATGAAAACTTGGCTTATTAGGCAAATCGGGCCTTGCATAGTAGGCTGAGAAGTGCGTTCTGGCTACTAGGTACGACATATATATATATATATATATATATATATATATATATATATTTATATATATATATATTTATATATATATATGTCGTACCTAATAGCCAGAACGCACTTCTCAGCCTACTATGCACGGCCCGATTTGCCTAATAAGCCAAGTTTTCATGAATTAATTGTTTTTCGACTACCTAACCTAACCTAACCTAACTTTTTCGGCTACCTAACCTAACCTAACCTATAAAGATAGGTTAGGTAGGGTTGGTTAGGTTCGGTCATATATCTACGTTAATTTTAACTCCAATAAAAAAAAATTGACCTCATACATAATGAAATGGGTAGCTTTATCATTTCATAAGAAAAAAATTAGAGAAAATATATTAATTCAGGAAAACTTGGCTTATTAGGCAAATCGGGCCTTGCATAGTAGGCTGAGAAGTGCGTTCTGGCTACTAGGTACGACATATATATATATATATATATATATATATATATATATATATATATATATATATATATATATATATATATATATATATATATATATATATATATATATATGTTTCATTGAATATGACCGCATATTCTGTACCTACCATGAACACCCAAATCACGGAACTATTTACTCTACCCACCATGAGAGTAAGGACAAGACAAGAACATATCGATGCCAACACAGAAGACAATGTCCAACATAACAGGCCAATTACACTGAATTAATCTTTGTGTTTGGATAGGAGATGCCTCGTATGGGCCAATAAGCCTTCTGCAGCCCCTATGTTTATCCCTTATGTATCCCCCCCATGTTTTCACCTTCATTGTATTATCACCTGACCTAATGCGGGTATAAAATCAACTAGTATTGTAAGATCTGTTCACTTGAGAATGAACCATGGAGGTTCGAAACGTCGTGCAAATTATACAAATCAGTGTAATACACTCTATAGTAAATCACTTCTTTTATTCACCTTAAAAGTACGAAAATGAGTTTTGGAGAACTCCTATTTCAATTAAGCCCTGATGCTAAGAAAATAGTTAGAGGGATAGAAGCCCTAAACCAGAAAATAATAAATACAGAATATGCGGTCATATTCAATGAAACATGTTTGAAAGAAAACCTGCTGCCAGTATACACCAATATATATATATATATATATATATATATATATATATATATATATATATATATATATATATATATATATATATATATATATATATATATATATATATATATATATCTATATATATATATATATATATATATATATATATATATATATATATATATATATATATATATATATATATATATATGTGTGTCGTACCTAATAGCCAGAACGCACTTCTCAGCCTACTATTCAAGGCCCGATTTGCCTAATAAGCCAAGTTTTCATGAATTAATGTTTTTTCGTCTACCTAACCTACCTAACCTAACCTAACCTAGCATTTTTTGGCTACCTAACCTAACCTTACCTATAAATATAGGTTAGGTTAGGTTAGGTAGGGTTGGTTAGGTTCGGTCATATATCTACGTTAATTTTAACTCCAATAAAATAAAATTGACCTCATACATAGAGAAAAGGGTTGCTTTATCATTTCATAAGAAAAAAATTATAGTAAATATATTAATTCAGGAAAACTTGGCTTACTAGGCAAATCTGGCCTTGAATAGTAGGCTGAGAAGTGAGTTCTGGCTACTAGGTACGACATATATATATATATATATATATATATATATATATATATATATATATATATATATATATGTCGTACTTAGTAGCCAGAACGCACTTCTCTGCCTACTATGCAAGGCCCGATTTGCCTAATAAGCCAAGTTTTCATGAATTAATGGTTTTTCGACTACCTAACCTAACCTAACCTTACTTTTTCGGCTACCTAACCTAACCTAACCTATAAAGATAGGTTAGGTTAGGTTAGGTAAGGTTGGTTTGGTTCGGTCATATATGTACGTTAATTTTAACTCCAATAAAGAAAATTTACCTCATACATAATGAAATGGGTAGCTTTATCATTTCATAAGAAAAAAATTACAGAAAATATATTAATTCAGGAAACTTGGCTTATTAGGCAAATCGGGCCTTGCATAATAGGCTGAGAAATGCGTTCTGGCTACTAGGTAGCACATATATATATATATATATATATATATATATATATATATGTATATATATGTATTTATATATGTATATATGTATGTATATATATATGTATATATGTATGTATATATATATGTATATATGTATGTACTCGTGTCCAGCTTATAAGCCTATACTTGCATAAACCACAAGTGAAGATAAACAATCTTTGGACAACACCCACCAGTGGGACTCGAACCCAGAAAGCACAACTACCTTCCAGTAGCTGGCATAACTAGTATGCTTTAACCCACTACGCCATCAGACCTTACAAAGAAGTAGATAGTTCGAGATATATATATCTCAAACATCTCTACCTCCCGAAGGCACCAGATGAGTGAGGGGTCAGTCTGCAATTTTCGTCAAGCCACTGTCAATGTGAGAGAACTCGTGTCCAGCTTATAAGCCTATACTTGCATAAACCACAAGTGAAGATAAACAATCTTTGGACAACACCCACCAGTGGGACTCGAACCCAGAAAGCACAACTACCTTCCAGTAGCTGGCATAACTAGTATGCTTTAACCCACTACGCCATCAGACCTTACAAAGAAGTAGATAGTTCGAGATATATATATCTCAAACATCTCTACCTCCCGAAGGCACCAGATGAGTGAGGGGTCAGTCTGCAATTTTCGTCAAGCCACTGTCAATGTGAGAGAACTCGTGTCCAGCTTATAAGCCTATACTTGCATAAACCACAAGTGAAGATAAACAATCTTTGGACAACACCCACCAGTGGGACTCGAACCCAGAAAGCACAACTACCTTCCAGTAGCTGGCATAACTAGTATGCTTTAACCCACTACGCCATCAGACCTTACAAAGAAGTAGATAGTTCGAGATATATATATCTCAAACATCTCTACCTCCCGAAGGCACCAGATGAGTGAGGGGTCAGTCTGCAATTTTCGTCAAGCCACTGTCAATGTGAGAGAACTCGTGTCCAGCTTATAAGCCTATACTTGCATAAACCACAAGTGAAGATAAACAATCTTTGGACAACACCCACCAGTGGGACTCGAACCCAGAAAGCACAACTACCTTCCAGTAGCTGGCATAACTAGTATGCTTTAACCCACTACGCCATCAGACCTTACAAAGAAGTAGATAGTTCGAGATATATATATCTCAAACATCTCTACCTCCCGAAGGCACCAGATGAGTGAGGGGTCAGTCTGCAATTTTCGTCAAGCCACTGTCAATGTGAGAGAACTCGTGTCCAGCTTATAAGCCTATACTTGCATAAACCACAAGTGAAGATAAACAATCTTTGGACAACACCCACCAGTGGGACTCGAACCCAGAAAGCACAACTACCTTCCAGTAGCTGGCATAACTAGTATGCTTTAACCCACTACGCCATCAGACCTTACAAAGAAGTAGATAGTTCGAGATATATATATCTCAAACATCTCTACCTCCCGAAGGCACCAGATGAGTGAGGGGTCAGTCTGCAATTTTCGTCAAGCCACTGTCAATGTGAGAGAACTCGTGTCCAGCTTATAAGCCTATACTTGCATAAACCACAAGTGAAGATAAACAATCTTTGGACAACACCCACCAGTGGGACTCGAACCCAGAAAGCACAACTACCTTCCAGTAGCTGGCATAACTAGTATGCTTTAACCCACTACGCCATCAGACCTTACAAAGAAGTAGATAGTTCGAGATATATATATCTCAAACATCTCTACCTCCCGAAGGCACCAGATGAGTGAGGGGTCAGTCTGCAATTTTCGTCAAGCCACTGTCAATGTGAGAGAACTCGTGTCCAGCTTATAAGCCTATACTTGCATAAACCACAAGTGAAGATAAACAATCTTTGGACAACACCCACCAGTGGGACTCGAACCCAGAAAGCACAACTACCTTCCAGTAGCTGGCATAACTAGTATGCTTTAACCCACTACGCCATCAGACCTTACAAAGAAGTAGATAGTTCGAGATATATATATCTCAAACATCTCTACCTCCCGAAGGCACCAGATGAGTGAGGGGTCAGTCTGCAATTTTCGTCAAGCCACTGTCAATGTGAGAGAACTCGTGTCCAGCTTATAAGCCTATACTTGCATAAACCACAAGTGAAGATAAACAATCTTTGGACAACACCCACCAGTGGGACTCGAACCCAGAAAGCACAACTACCTTCCAGTAGCTGGCATAACTAGTATGCTTTAACCCACTACGCCATCAGACCTTACAAAGAAGTAGATAGTTCGAGATATATATATCTCAAACATCTCTACCTCCCGAAGGCACCAGATGAGTGAGGGGTCAGTCTGCAATTTTCGTCAAGCCACTGTCAATGTGAGAGAACTCGTGTCCAGCTTATAAGCCTATACTTGCATAAACCACAAGTGAAGATAAACAATCTTTGGACAACACCCACCAGTGGGACTCGAACCCAGAAAGCACAACTACCTTCCAGTAGCTGGCATAACTAGTATGCTTTAACCCACTACGCCATCAGACCTTACAAAGAAGTAGATAGTTCGAGATATATATATCTCAAACATCTCTACCTCCCGAAGGCACCAGATGAGTGAGGGGTCAGTCTGCAATTTTCGTCAAGCCACTGTCAATGTGAGAGAACTCGTGTCCAGCTTATAAGCCTATACTTGCATAAACCACAAGTGAAGATAAACAATCTTTGGACAACACCCACCAGTGGGACTCGAACCCAGAAAGCACAACTACCTTCCAGTAGCTGGCATAACTAGTATGCTTTAACCCACTACGCCATCAGACCTTACAAAGAAGTAGATAGTTCGAGATATATATATCTCAAACATCTCTACCTCCCGAAGGCACCAGATGAGTGAGGGGTCAGTCTGCAATTTTCGTCAAGCCACTGTCAATGTGAGAGAACTCGTGTCCAGCTTATAAGCCTATACTTGCATAAACCACAAGTGAAGATAAACAATCTTTGGACAACACCCACCAGTGGGACTCGAACCCAGAAAGCACAACTACCTTCCAGTAGCTGGCATAACTAGTATGCTTTAACCCACTACGCCATCAGACCTTACAAAGAAGTAGATAGTTCGAGATATATATATCTCAAACATCTCTACCTCCCGAAGGCACCAGATGAGTGAGGGGTCAGTCTGCAATTTTCGTCAAGCCACTGTCAATGTGAGAGAACTCGTGTCCAGCTTATAAGCCTATACTTGCATAAACCACAAGTGAAGATAAACAATCTTTGGACAACACCCACCAGTGGGACTCGAACCCAGAAAGCACAACTACCTTCCAGTAGCTGGCATAACTAGTATGCTTTAACCCACTACGCCATCAGACCTTACAAAGAAGTAGATAGTTCGAGATATATATATCTCAAACATCTCTACCTCCCGAAGGCACCAGATGAGTGAGGGGTCAGTCTGCAATTTTCGTCAAGCCACTGTCAATGTGAGAGAACTCGTGTCCAGCTTATAAGCCTATACTTGCATAAACCACAAGTGAAGATAAACAATCTTTGGACAACACCCACCAGTGGGACTCGAACCCAGAAAGCACAACTACCTTCCAGTAGCTGGCATAACTAGTATGCTTTAACCCACTACGCCATCAGACCTTACAAAGAAGTAGATAGTTCGAGATATATATATCTCAAACATCTCTACCTCCCGAAGGCACCAGATGAGTGAGGGGTCAGTCTGCAATTTTCGTCAAGCCACTGTCAATGTGAGAGAACTCGTGTCCAGCTTATAAGCCTATACTTGCATAAACCACAAGTGAAGATAAACAATCTTTGGACAACACCCACCAGTGGGACTCGAACCCAGAAAGCACAACTACCTTCCAGTAGCTGGCATAACTAGTATGCTTTAACCCACTACGCCATCAGACCTTACAAAGAAGTAGATAGTTCGAGATATATATATCTCAAACATCTCTACCTCCCGAAGGCACCAGATGAGTGAGGGGTCAGTCTGCAATTTTCGTCAAGCCACTGTCAATGTGAGAGAACTCGTGTCCAGCTTATAAGCCTATACTTGCATAAACCACAAGTGAAGATAAACAATCTTTGGACAACACCCACCAGTGGGACTCGAACCCAGAAAGCACAACTACCTTCCAGTAGCTGGCATAACTAGTATGCTTTAACCCACTACGCCATCAGACCTTACAAAGAAGTAGATAGTTCGAGATATATATATCTCAAACATCTCTACCTCCCGAAGGCACCAGATGAGTGAGGGGTCAGTCTGCAATTTTCGTCAAGCCACTGTCAATGTGAGAGAACTCGTGTCCAGCTTATAAGCCTATACTTGCATAAACCACAAGTGAAGATAAACAATCTTTGGACAACACCCACCAGTGGGACTCGAACCCAGAAAGCACAACTACCTTCCAGTAGCTGGCATAACTAGTATGCTTTAACCCACTACGCCATCAGACCTTACAAAGAAGTAGATAGTTCGAGATATATATATCTCAAACATCTCTACCTCCCGAAGGCACCAGATGAGTGAGGGGTCAGTCTGCAATTTTCGTCAAGCCACTGTCAATGTGAGAGAACTCGTGTCCAGCTTATAAGCCTATACTTGCATAAACCACAAGTGAAGATAAACAATCTTTGGACAACACCCACCAGTGGGACTCGAACCCAGAAAGCACAACTACCTTCCAGTAGCTGGCATAACTAGTATGCTTTAACCCACTACGCCATCAGACCTTACAAAGAAGTAGATAGTTCGAGATATATATATCTCAAACATCTCTACCTCCCGAAGGCACCAGATGAGTGAGGGGTCAGTCTGCAATTTTCGTCAAGCCACTGTCAATGTGAGAGAACTCGTGTCCAGCTTATAAGCCTATACTTGCATAAACCACAAGTGAAGATAAACAATCTTTGGACAACACCCACCAGTGGGACTCGAACCCAGAAAGCACAACTACCTTCCAGTAGCTGGCATAACTAGTATGCTTTAACCCACTACGCCATCAGACCTTACAAAGAAGTAGATAGTTCGAGATATATATATCTCAAACATCTCTACCTCCCGAAGGCACCAGATGAGTGAGGGGTCAGTCTGCAATTTTCGTCAAGCCACTGTCAATGTGAGAGAACTCGTGTCCAGCTTATAAGCCTATACTTGCATAAACCACAAGTGAAGATAAACAATCTTTGGACAACACCCACCAGTGGGACTCGAACCCAGAAAGCACAACTACCTTCCAGTAGCTGGCATAACTAGTATGCTTTAACCCACTACGCCATCAGACCTTACAAAGAAGTAGATAGTTCGAGATATATATATCTCAAACATCTCTACCTCCCGAAGGCACCAGATGAGTGAGGGGTCAGTCTGCAATTTTCGTCAAGCCACTGTCAATGTGAGAGAACTCGTGTCCAGCTTATAAGCCTATACTTGCATAAACCACAAGTGAAGATAAACAATCTTTGGACAACACCCACCAGTGGGACTCGAACCCAGAAAGCACAACTACCTTCCAGTAGCTGGCATAACTAGTATGCTTTAACCCACTACGCCATCAGACCTTACAAAGAAGTAGATAGTTCGAGATATATATATCTCAAACATCTCTACCTCCCGAAGGCACCAGATGAGTGAGGGGTCAGTCTGCAATTTTCGTCAAGCCACTGTCAATGTGAGAGAACTCGTGTCCAGCTTATAAGCCTATACTTGCATAAACCACAAGTGAAGATAAACAATCTTTGGACAACACCCACCAGTGGGACTCGAACCCAGAAAGCACAACTACCTTCCAGTAGCTGGCATAACTAGTATGCTTTAACCCACTACGCCATCAGACCTTACAAAGAAGTAGATAGTTCGAGATATATATATCTCAAACATCTCTACCTCCCGAAGGCACCAGATGAGTGAGGGGTCAGTCTGCAATTTTCGTCAAGCCACTGTCAATGTGAGAGAACTCGTGTCCAGCTTATAAGCCTATACTTGCATAAACCACAAGTGAAGATAAACAATCTTTGGACAACACCCACCAGTGGGACTCGAACCCAGAAAGCACAACTACCTTCCAGTAGCTGGCATAACTAGTATGCTTTAACCCACTACGCCATCAGACCTTACAAAGAAGTAGATAGTTCGAGATATATATATCTCAAACATCTCTACCTCCCGAAGGCACCAGATGAGTGAGGGGTCAGTCTGCAATTTTCGTCAAGCCACTGTCAATGTGAGAGAACTCGTGTCCAGCTTATAAGCCTATACTTGCATAAACCACAAGTGAAGATAAACAATCTTTGGACAACACCCACCAGTGGGACTCGAACCCAGAAAGCACAACTACCTTCCAGTAGCTGGCATAACTAGTATGCTTTAACCCACTACGCCATCAGACCTTACAAAGAAGTAGATAGTTCGAGATATATATATCTCAAACATCTCTACCTCCCGAAGGCACCAGATGAGTGAGGGGTCAGTCTGCAATTTTCGTCAAGCCACTGTCAATGTGAGAGAACTCGTGTCCAGCTTATAAGCCTATACTTGCATAAACCACAAGTGAAGATAAACAATCTTTGGACAACACCCACCAGTGGGACTCGAACCCAGAAAGCACAACTACCTTCCAGTAGCTGGCATAACTAGTATGCTTTAACCCACTACGCCATCAGACCTTACAAAGAAGTAGATAGTTCGAGATATATATATCTCAAACATCTCTACCTCCCGAAGGCACCAGATGAGTGAGGGGTCAGTCTGCAATTTTCGTCAAGCCACTGTCAATGTGAGAGAACTCGTGTCCAGCTTATAAGCCTATACTTGCATAAACCACAAGTGAAGATAAACAATCTTTGGACAACACCCACCAGTGGGACTCGAACCCAGAAAGCACAACTACCTTCCAGTAGCTGGCATAACTAGTATGCTTTAACCCACTACGCCATCAGACCTTACAAAGAAGTAGATAGTTCGAGATATATATATCTCAAACATCTCTACCTCCCGAAGGCACCAGATGAGTGAGGGGTCAGTCTGCAATTTTCGTCAAGCCACTGTCAATGTGAGAGAACTCGTGTCCAGCTTATAAGCCTATACTTGCATAAACCACAAGTGAAGATAAACAATCTTTGGACAACACCCACCAGTGGGACTCGAACCCAGAAAGCACAACTACCTTCCAGTAGCTGGCATAACTAGTATGCTTTAACCCACTACGCCATCAGACCTTACAAAGAAGTAGATAGTTCGAGATATATATATCTCAAACATCTCTACCTCCCGAAGGCACCAGATGAGTGAGGGGTCAGTCTGCAATTTTCGTCAAGCCACTGTCAATGTGAGAGAACTCGTGTCCAGCTTATAAGCCTATACTTGCATAAACCACAAGTGAAGATAAACAATCTTTGGACAACACCCACCAGTGGGACTCGAACCCAGAAAGCACAACTACCTTCCAGTAGCTGGCATAACTAGTATGCTTTAACCCACTACGCCATCAGACCTTACAAAGAAGTAGATAGTTCGAGATATATATATCTCAAACATCTCTACCTCCCGAAGGCACCAGATGAGTGAGGGGTCAGTCTGCAATTTTCGTCAAGCCACTGTCAATGTGAGAGAACTCGTGTCCAGCTTATAAGCCTATACTTGCATAAACCACAAGTGAAGATAAACAATCTTTGGACAACACCCACCAGTGGGACTCGAACCCAGAAAGCACAACTACCTTCCAGTAGCTGGCATAACTAGTATGCTTTAACCCACTACGCCATCAGACCTTACAAAGAAGTAGATAGTTCGAGATATATATATCTCAAACATCTCTACCTCCCGAAGGCACCAGATGAGTGAGGGGTCAGTCTGCAATTTTCGTCAAGCCACTGTCAATGTGAGAGAACTCGTGTCCAGCTTATAAGCCTATACTTGCATAAACCACAAGTGAAGATAAACAATCTTTGGACAACACCCACCAGTGGGACTCGAACCCAGAAAGCACAACTACCTTCCAGTAGCTGGCATAACTAGTATGCTTTAACCCACTACGCCATCAGACCTTACAAAGAAGTAGATAGTTCGAGATATATATATCTCAAACATCTCTACCGCCCGAAGGCACCAGATGAGTGAGGGGTCAGTCTGCAATTTTCGTCAAGCCACTGTCAATGTGAGAGAACTCGTGTCCAGCTTATAAGCCTATACTTGCATAAACCACAAGTGAAGATAAACAATCTTTGGACAACACCCACCAGTGGGACTCGAACCCAGAAAGCACAACTACCTTCCAGTAGCTGGCATAACTAGTATGCTTTAACCCACTACGCCATCAGACCTTACAAAGAAGTAGATAGTTCGAGATATATATATCTCAAACATCTCTACCTCCCGAAGGCACCAGATGAGTGAGGGGTCAGTCTGCAATTTTCGTCAAGCCACTGTCAATGTGAGAGAACTCGTGTCCAGCTTATAAGCCTATACTTGCATAAACCACAAGTGAAGATAAACAATCTTTGGACAACACCCACCAGTGGGACTCGAACCCAGAAAGCACAACTACCTTCCAGTAGCTGGCATAACTAGTATGCTTTAACCCACTACGCCATCAGACCTTACAAAGAAGTAGATAGTTCGAGATATATATATCTCAAACATCTCTACCTCCCGAAGGCACCAGATGAGTGAGGGGTCAGTCTGCAATTTTCGTCAAGCCACTGTCAATGTGAGAGAACTCGTGTCCAGCTTATAAGCCTATACTTGCATAAACCACAAGTGAAGATAAACAATCTTTGGACAACACCCACCAGTGGGACTCGAACCCAGAAAGCACAACTACCTTCCAGTAGCTGGCATAACTAGTATGCTTTAACCCACTACGCCATCAGACCTTACAAAGAAGTAGATAGTTCGAGATATATATATCTCAAACATCTCTACCTCCCGAAGGCACCAGATGAGTGAGGGGTCAGTCTGCAATTTTCGTCAAGCCACTGTCAATGTGAGAGAACTCGTGTCCAGCTTATAAGCCTATACTTGCATAAACCACAAGTGAAGATAAACAATCTTTGGACAACACCCACCAGTGGGACTCGAACCCAGAAAGCACAACTACCTTCCAGTAGCTGGCATAACTAGTATGCTTTAACCCACTACGCCATCAGACCTTACAAAGAAGTAGATAGTTCGAGATATATATATCTCAAACATCTCTACCTCCCGAAGGCACCAGATGAGTGAGGGGTCAGTCTGCAATTTTCGTCAAGCCACTGTCAATGTGAGAGAACTCGTGTCCAGCTTATAAGCCTATACTTGCATAAACCACAAGTGAAGATAAACAATCTTTGGACAACACCCACCAGTGGGACTCGAACCCAGAAAGCACAACTACCTTCCAGTAGCTGGCATAACTAGTATGCTTTAACCCACTACGCCATCAGACCTTACAAAGAAGTAGATAGTTCGAGATATATATATCTCAAACATCTCTACCTCCCGAAGGCACCAGATGAGTGAGGGGTCAGTCTGCAATTTTCGTCAAGCCACTGTCAATGTGAGAGAACTCGTGTCCAGCTTATAAGCCTATACTTGCATAAACCACAAGTGAAGATAAACAATCTTTGGACAACACCCACCAGTGGGACTCGAACCCAGAAAGCACAACTACCTTCCAGTAGCTGGCATAACTAGTATGCTTTAACCCACTACGCCATCAGACCTTACAAAGAAGTAGATAGTTCGAGATATATATATCTCAAACATCTCTACCTCCCGAAGGCACCAGATGAGTGAGGGGTCAGTCTGCAATTTTCGTCAAGCCACTGTCAATGTGAGAGAACTCGTGTCCAGCTTATAAGCCTATACTTGCATAAACCACAAGTGAAGATAAACAATCTTTGGACAACACCCACCAGTGGGACTCGAACCCAGAAAGCACAACTACCTTCCAGTAGCTGGCATAACTAGTATGCTTTAACCCACTACGCCATCAGACCTTACAAAGAAGTAGATAGTTCGAGATATATATATCTCAAACATCTCTACCTCCCGAAGGCACCAGATGAGTGAGGGGTCAGTCTGCAATTTTCGTCAAGCCACTGTCAATGTGAGAGAACTCGTGTCCAGCTTATAAGCCTATACTTGCATAAACCACAAGTGAGGTTAAAGGCGTAGTGGGTTAAAGCATACTAGTTATGCCAGCTACTGGAAGGTAGTTGTGCTTTCTGGGTTCGAGTCCCACTGGTGGGTGTTGTCCAAAGATTGTTTATCTTTACTTGTGGTTTATGCAAGTATAGGCTTATAAGCTGGACACGAGTTCTCTCACATTGACAGTGGCTTGACGAAAATTGCAGACTGACCCCTCACTCATCTGGTGCCTTCGGGAGGTAGAGATGTTTGAGATATATATATCTCGAACTATCTACTTCTTTGTAAGGTCTGATGGCGTAGTGGGTTAAAGCATACTAGTTATGCCAGCTACTGGAAGGTAGTTGTGCTTTCTGGGTTCGAGTCCCACTGGTGGGTGTTGTCCAAAGATTATATATATATATATATATATATGTATATATATATATATATATATATATATATATATATATATATATATATATATATATATATATATATATATATATATATATATATATATATATATGTATATATATATACTGGTATATATATATATATATATATATATATATATACTGGTGTATACTGCTGCCAGTATACACCAGGAACATATATTGGTGTATACTGGCAGCAGGTTTTCTTTCAAACATGTTTCATTGAATATGACCGCATATTCTGTATTTATTATTTTCTAGTTTAGGGCTTCTATCCCTCTAACTATTTTCTTAGCATCAGGGCTTAATTGGAATAGGAGTTCTAAACTCCTATTCCAATTAAGCCCTGATGCTAAGAAAATAGTTAGAGGGATAGAAGCCCTAAACCAGAAAATAATATATACAGAATATGCGGTCATATTCAATGAAACATATATATATATATATATATATATATATATATATATATATATATATATATATATATATATATATATATATATATATATATATATATATATATATATATATATATATATATATATATACACACATATATATATACATATATATATATATATATATATATATATATATATATATATATATATATATATATATATATATATATATATATATATATATATATATATATTAGTATATTTTGGTAGCAGTCTTTCCTGTAGACATATATTATTAAATATGACCGAAAAAGTAAGATTAATAATTCTAACACGAATTTTCTCAATCTTTCGTACATTGTGCTTCACTGATGGAGGTAAATCAAAAATCACTTCTCCAAAATTCATTTTTATTTCTAGTCTGACGCGACACGGGCGCGTTTCGTAAAACTTATTACATTTTCAAAGACTTCACAAATACACAACTGATTAGAACTTGCGTTTCCCTGATTTTATATCTACATTTGAGTGAGGTGGGAAGGGTGATGTGGCATTACATTTGAGTGAGGTGGGAAGGATGATGTGGCATTACATTTGAGTGAGGTGGGAAGGATGATGTGGCATTAACACAAGACAGAACACTAGGGGATAAAAAGTATCAACACAAGACAGAACAGGAACAATGGGTATTGAATAGAAGTGTTTGTAGAAAGCCTATTGGTCCATATTTCTTGATGCTTCTATATTGGAGCGGAGTCTTGAGGTGGGTAGAATATAGTTGTGCAATAATTGGCTGTTGATTGCTGGTGTTGACTTCTTGATGTGTAGTGCCTCGCAAACGTCAAGCCGCCTGCTATCGCTGTATCTATCGATGATTTCTGTGTTGTTTACTAGGATTTCTCTGGCGATGGTTTGGTTATGGGAAGAGATTATATGTTCCTTAATGGAGCCCTGTTGTTTATGCATCGTTAAATGCCTAGAAAGAGATGTTGTTGTCTTGCCTATATACTGGGTTTTTTGGAGCTTACAGTCCCCAAGTGGGCATTTGAAGGCATAGACGACGTTAGTCTCTTTTAAAGCGTTCTGTTTCGTGTCTGGAGAGTTTCTCATGAGTAGGCTGGCCGTTTTTCTGGTTTTATAGTAAATCGTCAGTTGTATCCTCTGATTTTTGTCTGTAGGGATAACGTTTCTATTAACAATATCTTTCAGGACCCTTTCCTCTGTTTTATGAGCTGTGGAAAAGAAGTTCCTGTAAAATAGTCTAATAGGGGGTATAGGTGTTGTGTTAGTTGTCTCTTCGGAGGTTGCATGGCTTTTCACTTTCCTTCTTATGATGTAGACATCATAAGAAGGAAAGTGAAAAGCCATGCAACCTCCGAAGAGACAACTAACACAACACCTATACCCCCTATTAGACTATTTTACAGGAACTTCTTTTCCACAGCTCATAAAACAGAGGAAAGGGTCCTGAAAGATATTGTTAATAGAAACGTTATCCCTACAGACAAAAATCAGAGGATACAACTGACGATTTACTATAAAACCAGAAAAACGGCCAGCCTACTCATGAGAAACTCTCCAGACACGAAACAGAACGCTTTAAAAGAGACTAACGTCGTCTATGCCTTCAAATGCCCACTTGGGGACTGTAAGCTCCAAAAAACCCAGTATATAGGCAAGACAACAACATCTCTTTCTAGGCGTTTAACGATGCATAAACAACAGGGCTCCATTAAGGAACATATAATCTCTTCCCATAACCAAACCATCGCCAGAGAAATCCTAGTAAACAACACAGAAATCATCGATAGATACAGCGATAGCAGGCGGCTTGACGTTTGCGAGGCACTACACATCAAGAAGTCAACACCAGCAATCAACAGCCAATTATTGCACAACTATATTCTACCCACCTCAAGACTCCGCTCCAATATAGAAGCATCAAGAAATATGGACCAATAGGCTTTCTACAAACACTTCTATTCAATACCCATTGTTCCTGTTCTGTCTTGTGTTGATACTTTTTATCCCCTAGTGTTCTGTCTTGTGTTAATGCCACATCATCCTTCCCACCTCACTCAAATGTAATGCCACATCATCCTTCCCACCTCACTCAAATGTAATGCCACATCACCCTTCCCACCTCACTCAAATGTAGATATAAAATCAGGGAAACGCAAGTTCTAATCAGTTGTGTATTTGTGAAGTCTTTGAAAATGTAATAAGTTTTACGAAACGCGCCCGTGTCGCGTCAGACTAGAAATAAAAATGAATTTTGGAGAAGTGATTTTTGATTTACCTCCATCAGTGAAGCGCAATGTACGAAAGATTGAGAAAATTCGTGTTAGAATTATTAATCTTACTTTTTCGGTCATATTTAATAATATATATATATATATATATATATATATATATATATATATATATATATATATATATATATATATATATATATATATATATATATATATATATATATATATATATATATATATATATATATATATATATATATATATAGGGGGGTACCACCACTGGTGCAATTATCGGGACCCACAGCCTCAGAGAAGGGAACACAGAGCACTCAGGGAAAAACTTGACATTTAACTCTGAATACGAAAGAGTGTTCACTTCTCCTACCACCCCTTTTTTTTATTTATTATGATGTACACTTTATTATGCAAGGTTATACAGTTACATATCTGATTTTATACAAAAAATAAACATTAAGAGGACACAAGAAAAAGTTCGCTTCCTAGAGGCTGTAGATTTCCTCGAACTCCTCCGACGCCGGGCAGGAACCGAGGATGCAGCGGGCATTTCCCCTCTGGATCGCGACACTGAGGCGCTGAAAGAGAAAACTTGCTGCTCTAGGGTCTCTTGTGGTGTCAATGAGCTTGGAACCAAGATCCTTAAGAAACCTTCTTGCACTCTCACCCCATGGGCCTAGGGTCTCAGACCCTATTGGAACGAAATTGTACCTTTGATCTAATTGCCTGTACTTGACTGACTTTTGTTTTTCTCTGTGTGTCGCTGCGGCTCCCGCCGTGCCGGCAGAGAGGGTGATGTATGTCGTTGCCAGGGTGGATACGCAAGTATAGTCCCATGCTAACTGCCTGCCACCCTTCCACGGACGCAGTGTGATTCCGTCTGGTCGGCCGGCAAAGCTAACAGAGTCACGGTTCAGTAGGTTGCGGGGCTCTCTCTCCGCTGGACACTGAGCAGAGGCAAGGCTTCTTTTAATGATGTCGTTGACTTCGTCGTGTCTAGTGTGCCAACCACCCGATTTTCCACAGTGCAGGCCATGCAATCCATATTCGTCAGCATCTGCCTCGCCGCAAATACACCTGTGAACAGTGTGGATAGGGGCAGCAAGGCGGAGAGCGACTGCAATACGGAGCTCCTGCGGATCAAGACGTGTGCCTGTCGCAGACATAGGGACTGCCAGAAGGAAGTCCCCTGCATGGGGAGCCTGCACAGCTGTGAGGCGTGCACGATCACTGGGGGTTGTTGCTGCCTCCAGCAAAGCTGTGGCTTCTTTGTCTACAATGGGGCTGTCCCAACTGGATTGTTTCTTGGCTTTCGGCATGGCTGGTCTGAGTGCTGGGTCTGTCATGGCACCCCATTTCGTGTCGCATTCCGTGTAGTGGGGGTCCTGTATCCCCGCTACATCACTCAGGGTGTCAGGTAGAATTTCCTTAACCAGGTCATCTGATGCTGAGGAGGAAGACAGGAAGGCTGGGACAGCAATTTGGGTGGCGGTGCGGACACCCAAGCCACCGAGCCTGACAGGAAGAGTGGCTTGTTTCCACTGGCATTCGTTGAGGGAGAGGTTAACAACTTTTTCCAGCATGGTCTTCAGTAGGAGGTCATACTCGTCAAGCTTTGGGTTGTTGTAAGATGGGGCGCACCTCAGAAAGTAGGTTAGCCTCGGAAGGGATAGGCATTTGGTGAGGAGATAAAAAGCATCGTGGGCATCGATGTCACCTATTCTGTCTTCCATCCTCCTAAGGTCTGTGATTTTCTTGTCGAGGATCTCCTCAATGGCGTTAGACCCGAGGGGAGCTCCAAGGAGGGTGCTGTTCTCGGCCCTAATGACATGGGCTCCAGGCAAGGCAGACCTTATTCTAGCTACGATGTCTGGGTTGGAGGAGACTACTTCACACTTGGAAGGGTTCAGGACGAGACCCAGGCTTACTTCTTGCTCCCTTATTTTCCTGATATCTGACAAGAGGTGGTCTACGGTGCCAGCTATAGTGCCATCATCCAAAAACCAGATGTTGAACTCGCTGGACAAGCTTTCGGTGATTTCTTTTAAGACTAAGCAGAAAAGAAGGGGAGCAAGAGGATCACCTTGCTGAACACCTTCACATGATCTGATTTCATGTTCACCAAAGAGCAGTTTTGACTCGCCACTGTAGCACGATAGTATGAACGGGTAGAGGGGCCGGAAATGGCGATGTACGGCACAAAGTACTGCATCTCTTCTTACCATGTTGAAGGCATTCTTAAAGTCCAGTTTGAGCAGGGCCTTTTCATCAGAAATGTTTGTGATGTATGCTCGTGCTGCATGGGCAGCCGCTTCACAGCCTTGGGGGATTCCAAATCCTAGCTGGATTGGTTTCAGCAATTCAGCCGCTTGCTGGCTGACAACCCTCGTAGCAGCCTTGGCAATCAGGCGTCGGAGAGTGTTGCCAACAGCGATTGGCCTGATTCCTTCGTCCTTCTTTTTGAGAGCACAGAGGGAGGCACCAAAAAAGAGAGGCCTGATGACCTCAGGTATCTCACCAGCCAGACACATGTTGACGAACCTTGTGAGTTCCATAAGAAGATCTTGTGCAGCCTCACCAACCGCAGGATTTAACATTTGCTTGATATGTTGAGGTTTTAACCCTGTAAAGCCGCCTGCTGACCCAGGTGGAAAAGAAAGGGCTGCTTTGTAGACCTCAGATTCACCAACGGTTAATGGGTCTGAAATGGTGTCTGCTGATGGCGGAACGATGTTGTCGCCTTGAGGGGCTCTGGGTGGGTGCTTGCTTTGCAGGGCCCGTGCTGTGGCTGAGTTTCGAGGAGCAATTTTCTCGTCACTGGTGAGGACTCTAATAGCACTTGCGGTATTTCCCTCTTCAATTTTCTTGGTGATTTGTGCTCTGATTTTGTACGTTTCCGGTATGTTGTTGTTACTATTTCTGCGGTGGGTGTGTTTTGCTCGTAGAGGCAGGCGAACTAGGTTGTCCCCCCTTGGGTATTCATTTATCGCCCTCAGGACCGAGGAAGCAAGTGATTTGTCCCTCCTTGGAGGGACGTTGAGGCATACATTGCCAAACAGAAGGACATTATGCCACGCTTGAATGTTTTCCGGTGCATCATTGACCCTTTTCAGAAGATTACAAAGTTTGGCTGCTGCATTTGGGCGGGC